>NC_139033.1:65445688-65879005 GCF_964662115.1 Mustela nivalis
CCTTGGTACAAGATTTGCTCAGGCAGCTTCCACTGAAGGACGCTCTTCCCTCGACCTGAGCACCCGCTTCTTTCTGTGAAGATTTTCCTGAGGCACTACCTCTCCCACATAGTCTTTCCTCATACCCATCTTTGTAGCCCAGAAAATTGACCGATTCCCTTACTTCAGTGTGCCCGAGACAGACTTTTGTGATTTTACTGCTCTCGTCTATCTGTACTTCTGAACCAGCCTGGTCTTTCTTTAAAAAAGAGTGAAGTTATTTTTTTTTGCTCTGTATTTTAGAGTTGCAAAATGGTATCCTGATTATTTTTGTCTTAACATTTTGTTAAAAGCATTTTTTTGTTTTACTAAGTTGTTCTTATAAATGCAATTTTAACAACTAATTTCATCTATTGGGCAGCTGTTCTTTGTTATTGGCTATTCAGGTCGTCTTTAATTTTTTTCAATAAAAGATTGTGACTGTTTAAATTGACAATGAAAAATAAGTCTTTTTAAATTTATCATTAAAGTCTGTTTCTTTGTTATAAAGTATAGGACTGAACAAAGATATATTTTTGGAAATTCCAGTAAAATTATATTTACAGAAAATAAAAATAACTTAACCGGCATTGAAAGACTTTCTCCAAGTAACTAAACACCATTGAGTGGGTCCAGAGTTCAGAGTTCAAGATGTGTTGTCCAACCTGCAATTGTGTTTGTCCAACAGTTGTTCCTGTGGTGTTCCCTTCCTTGCAGTGATTCATCTTACAATTTTCCTTCTCACTTTATGGTGATGTGAGAGCGATACAAATTCAGTTAAAAACCATACGTCCAACTTTGAATTTGGATCTCTCCCAGAGCTAGTACCAGGCCAGGGTGGTATGAGAGCCGCCACATAGTCACGAGGGTAAACAACTGATAGGCTGGCAAGCATTCTCTACCCAGACAACTGTTTTGTTTTTCAGTACAGCATTCAGTAAATTACATGAGATTTTCAACACTTTATTATAAATAGGCTTTGTGTCAGGTGATTTTGCCTAGTTGTCGGCTAATGTAAGTGAGCACATTTAAGTAGGCTAGGCTAAGCTGAGATGTTGGGTAGGTTGGGTGTATTAAATGCATTTTTGACTTAATATTTTAAACTGATGATGAGTTAATTGGGATATAACCCCATTGTAAGTCAAGGGAGATCTGTAATTAGCCTGATGTGATAAAAATAAGGTTCCTTGATGTTGGCTGAGTTACAGAATGCTGCGGAGGGAAAAGAAAGCACTAACAAATTTGATTTCCTAAATAGGTTAGCAGTAATATAAGCAGATGGCCAATAAATTCGCTTAAGGAAGTTTGCTTGAATGTGTGTAAGAGTGCTTGCCTAGAGCTGAGGACAGTTGAGTATGTATGGTCCTCTGCTTAAGTAGGGGAGTTAGAAGTTCCCGTGAGTTACATTTTAATAGAAATGTGGGTACAATGTAGAGTTTTGGGGAGGTTGCTGTATTGAGCTGAAATCTATAGAACATTAAACGAGTCAGAACCTGAGTTCAGATCCTGGTTCATCTGACTCACAAACCATGAGACCACCAGCACACTGGTTAAGCAGTAGTCCTGCCTTGCTGTCACCAAGGCACCCTGGAAGTGCGAAAAGGAGATGACAAATGGGATCATGCCTGGAAACTATAATGTGTTGTATAAAAATAAGTTGTCTTAGTATTCCCAAACAGGCAGATGGCTCTACCCGGAATACATAGCCAATTAGGAACATGGTATTTCTAGCCTCAAAATGCCTGCCTGATAGATAATTGGATTTTATATGGACACTTTGAGCTTTAGCTCTTGAGGATTTAAATAATGTCATAGCAGAAGAAGTATTTTTTGAAGGCTTTTAAAATTACCTTTGCTTTTGTGTCTACAGTATCAGCTGTAATTTAAACTTCCCACAAGTACAACCACTATAGCTTTTTCTTATACGTGAATTTTAAAATGAATGCTTTGTTGGTAAGTTATGCTTAAGATGCTTTGAGAAGGAACGTAAAAATAGAAATTTGGCGGGGGGGAACTACTGAGTATGATTTCTGAAAGAATTGGGTAATCTCTGGAAATCTCTTGTAATGTGTAAAATCTATTTAACTGTAAGTTTATATAAGCCTATACCTGTTTCATAAACCCACTTCAGCCTTATTGGGTGCAGGTTCTCAGAAATTCCCGAGGAGGATTGTTAAAGGACAAAGTAGGCTGCTTAAGTTTCAAAGCCTAATGTGTTAGGGGAGATATCCATTGTTACTGCAACCTCGCACCCAAGTTCAGTTCACTGACTATGAACCTGCTCTGCCACAGAGTCCGAGTCCGAGCGGTCCCTGAGTCGACTGGAAGCCATAACGGCGTGCTCCTTGGAAGAGGAAGGAGAGCCCCTGAGCAGCAGAAAACACAGAATGTCAGAAGGAAAAGACTGCGGTGGTGGAGATGCTCTCTCCAATGGCATCAAAAAACACAGGTAGGATGGCCTTAAATGGTTACCATTGCTAACTCTTATAAGATACTTCTGGTTCATGAAGAAAAGCACGCCTTCTCCTTGCTTTTCCCGCCCTGTGTTTATATTGCTATTAGGACTTGATGCATTTAAGAGAAGAGCATCATCTGTACTTGTAGGAACAAAGCATACAACGTGATGTTAGCAACCATGGTTTCGGGGACACAAATCCTCTAGCTGACAATTTAGCTAGGCTCTTCAGAACTGCCTTTTGCCATTGATGCTGGGCTCCTCTTTTCATCATACATGTTTTATGACTCTGCCTCCCCGTGCTATTTTAGTTTCTGGTCATTCGATCCGCTTGGTGGTTTTATTAAGAGTGGACTGTAATATTGCCTGCCTGTTGATACAATTTAGTTACATTTAAACAAAGACTTTTATTAAGCTCCAGGCTTTGTTGAACAGATCCGTTTTACACTGTCTAATAACATTAGTATCTTTTTATTCCCTTGATGATTTCATCCTAGAGATGGTCCCAAATTCCTGAGATGCAGCAGACACCGGAGCTCCCTTGTCTCTGCATGAGCGTGCACACGCAGTGGCTCGAGTGCCTGCTGCTATTTGTAAAATATTGATCAAATTACAGGTTAAGGGTAGATCCTGGTGTAAAAAGCACTTTGGGGGTAAGAACTTATTAACAGTTAATTTCTACGAGATAGTTTTGTTTGTTTAGTACTTGTAGGTTGTGTAACTCTCACTCCATTTCTGTGCCATGATTCTGGTCCCAGTTGGTCTCAATTGTTCTCCCAGGGAAAAATGTCCATATCATTTCTGATTTATGTGTATCTGCCCCTTGCTAACAAAACAGTCTTAGTGTGTGCTTATTTTGAAAACATCAATGAGTTAGAGGTAACGAACTAACTAAAAGGCCAGAAGGTATTCTCCAAACACACTCACGGATGGAGTATACCGTTGCACATTATGTGGTGAGCAGTGAGTGAATGTCTTTCCTGATTGCCTTCTGCAGCTTCTGCCCACTCCTTTGGGAGTCCAGGGCTAATAAGTTCTGTGTAGGACATGAAATCCCTAACAAGACTCCTGGCAGGCCTACCAATCAGACGTCCTGATGGTCTGGTGAGAACACAGGTGAAATCTTCTGATGTGAGAAACCTACAAATAGCTTAAATTGTTAAAATAGCAGAAAGAGCCACTGTACTCAGACGCTCTCCTAGCCAGGGGCGGAAGACACATTTCTCTAGTGCTCTTCTGGGCTCAGGGGCCCTGGTGTGTGTGCTTTCATCCTATCAGTAGTTACTGTGCACTTGACAAATACATTCTACTATATTCATATATTCTGTGTTGCATCTTAATTAGTCAAACCCAGAATGGTAAGATAAGGAAGTTAAGGTAAAATTGTTAAAAAATGAAATCAGGGCAGGTCACTAAGAAAAATTACAAAGGAATGCAGCTCTAGGTAGTGACCTCACCAGAAAAGTTAAAGTGATAAATGAACTGCAATTTATTAGGCTTATAAGTGTGATAAAATATTCTTTAGTTATTTAAAAGTAGGCAGGTTAGGAAATTGTCAGCAATCAGATGTATGAGGAAAACATAACAGCTTCCTATTTTAAAAAGTAATTGTTATGTTTTGTTTTTTTGCATGAAGTTCTTTCTGATCAAATAAACAGAACATATGCCATAAATAATTTAAAAGTTTCATTTCATGGGTGCCTGGGTGGCTCAGTGGGTCAGGCCTCTGCCTTTGGCTCAGGTCATGATCTCAGGGTCCTGGGATCGAGTCCCATATCGGGCTCTCTGCTCGGCAGGAAGCCTGCTTCCCTCTCTCTCTCTCTCTCTGCTTGCCTGTCTGCCTACTTGTGATTTCACTCTGTCAAATAAATAAATAAAATAAAATAAAAGTTTCATTTCAGAATAGAAAAGTGGAGTATTCAATATTATCAAATCCATCTTGCCTGTGCCCTCAATTGTGTTATAAATAATCTGCATTTATAATGGACAATTATTTTGATAATATGAAGAATAATTTGAATCAGTAGTAATAATTTTGGTGTTGGTTTTAGAAAAGCAGCTAGAGAGATGCCAGGGTGGCTCAGTCAGTTTAGCATCTGACCCTTGACTTGGGCTCCGGTCATGATCTCAGGGTGGTGAGATTGAGCCCTGAGTTGAGCTCCGTCTTCAGCGCAGAGTCTGCTTGTCCAGCTCACTTTTCCACTCCCCTGCTTATGCTCATTTGTCTCTCATCTGTGCGAGGAAAGAGGGAGGGGGGGAGGGAGGGAGGGAGGGAGGGAGGGAGACAGTGAACAACGGAGCGAGTGAGTGGGGGCAGGGGGTGGTTTGAGTTGCTTTGTGGAAAATTAGCCTACACTATGCTATAGTCAGGTTTTTATTTACAGGGCTTCTTGTCATCTTGGCTGTGTTCCACAGGATCAGTTCTCTCCACTTAGACTAATTTATAACATGTATTCAGAGCTCTAATCTTTTAACTTGTCAGCAGTTTGACCCAAGTTGTTAAATTTGATCAAAATGTGGATATTTATTTCATCGTGTCTCTGGATATGGTATAAAAGATACAAATGTAGAATAGATTAGAGTGTGAAACAATGGATCCATGTTATGATTCGATAAATATTATTTACTGTATTAATAGCATTAATAAATAAAAGGAGAAAAGCATACCATCATCTTAATAGATGAAAAGCAGGGCACCTGGGTGTCTCACCTGGTTGAGGGTTGGACTCCTGATTTTGGCTCAGGTCACAATTTCGTAGGTCATGAGATTGAGCCCCGTGTTGGGCTCTATGGTCACCATGGAGTCTGCTTCAGATTCTCCTCCCTCTGCCCCTCCCCCTGCTCACTCTCTCTAATAAGAAATAAATTTAAAAAACAAGTCATTCATGATTAATAAATATCTTAACAAACCAAAAATAGAAGAGAACCTCTCTGATCTAGTTAAAAGTTACAAGGAACAATTACTTAATGAGATATTAAACACAGTAATTATAGTATCAGGAATAAGACGAGGTTGTCTGCTATCATCTTTGCTATTCAGCATTATTCAGAGGCCATAGTCATACATCTTATATACCCAGAGATCTAGAAATAAACAGAACCATAAGTATCTACAGACAAATTGGTAGAAGTGGGAGAGAAGTTTGGCAAAGTTGCTCTTATACAAAATCAGCTTTTTCCACTTCTATGTGCCATCAACAGACAAACTGCAGCTAAAACTGGGAGGGTGCATATTAAGAGTGTCTGTTAAAAAGTCTCTTACCTAGGAATAAATCTTAGCAAAAAATGTAATATTAAAACTGACCGAAAGACCTAAAACTTACTGAAAAGGCAAGTACACTCTCATAAAGATAATTTTGCCAAGTTGATCTGCAGATTCAATGTAGTATTAATTAAAATCTCAATGTCGTTTTCCTTGGAAGTTGAAACATGGATTCCGAAATATGTATTTAAGTACATTGGGCTTTGAGGAGCCAAGATAGTGCTTGAGAACCAGGTTGGGGGAAAGGAAGGCCTTTGTTCTACTACATGTCAAAACTGATGCTAAATCTTTAGTGCAGAATTGTCCTGCAGGCAGACTGACCTGTAGAATTGAAGTAAAACGTCCCAAGACCCACCCGTCTAGGCAACCTGGTATATGGAGTGGAGCTGGCATAGCAGGTTAGCGGGGGGAGAATGGATTGTTCAGTACATGGTACTGAGACCGTCATTTAATGGGCACCGTCCAAAAAACCCAAGAAAGTAAACAGATCCTTATTTCATATACACAAATATAAATAAATTCTAGATGAACTAAATGCTTTAATTTAAAAGAACAAAATTTTGGGGCGCCTGGGTGGCTCAGTGGGTTAAGCCGCTGCCTTCGGCTCAGGTCATGATCTCAGGGTCCTGGGATCGAGTCCCACATCGGGCTCTCTGCTCAGCAGGAAGCCTGCTTTCTCCTCTCTCTCTCTCTGCCTACTTGTGATCTCTCTCTGTCAAATAAATAAATAAAATCTTGGAAAAAAAAATAAAAGAACAAAATTTTAAAACTCTCGAAAGGAAATATAAAGTATCCGCAGTTTTGAAATAGGGAAGGATTTCTTACAACAGAAATGTGATAGGGACTAAGTTTGTATCTGATTCTAGTTAATGTACTTGTTATATTGATATATTTACTTGAATAAAGTCTTCTATAGTAAACGTAGCTACGAATCACAAAGGTTTATTTTGCTGAAATGGCAGATTAGGACTGCAGATAATCGCTTTGCTTACCCTTTATTTATCCTTCGTAACTGCTTTAGAATTGAATTATTAGGTCGCCAGATAACAGCTGTCTTCTGTTTAGAAAAAGTCATACAAAGAATATGCTTTAAAGTTGGAGTCAAACCTTAATTTAAAGAGATTGAGAACACAAGCAAAGACAGTAACTTCTGAGACTGAGAAAATGTTTTTAGTGGTAAGAAATGATTCAACTTTGAATACATCTAATCACTAGAATAAAGCCATCTTGGTTTTGAAATCTCCCTGCAGATACAGGACAGATTATCTGCTTTCAGACTTGATTAGGTCAGGGCACAGAGTTAGTAACAAGTCACCCCGCCTCCTTCCCTGCCCCAGATGTCCTTTGGTGCCCTGCACTGAAGAAAAAAAACTCCTGTCTGTCAGGAATGTTTGGGGTAACTCCCTATGGTCATGTAGTGATCGGGGTCATATTAGCAGGAGTCCAGGTGCATCTCTGATTTTCAAAAGACCGAGAAATTGTGGAAAAAAGAGCAAGAGCCTACCCAGAATTACTCAGATTTGTGGTAGGGCCTGTGAGGCTGCAGGGACCAGCAGGTTCCAAGGACACAGTGAATCTACACGCTCAGCCTTCACTTTGTCCCAGAGTACTTATTTACTCTGGGAAGCAGAGAGCAGAATTTGGGCCAGGGTACCGCTGAGTGTGTGGGAGGCAGACCTGGCAGTCCTAGAGCTGCAGCTGGCTAGTGAGGGGGAGGGGAAGAGACAGTGGAGAGGGGGCCCTTGGGACGCATCGGCAGGTTGGATGCCCGCAGGCCACTCCGACTACATGGGGCCCCCACCTCTCCAACAAAAACGCATTTGGGGATTCCTGGACTAATAAGAACTTGACAAATGGGAGCTAGGCACCCAACAAAAAAGGTTCAAATACAAAAAGCTTGTCTGGGGGGTGCCTGGGTGGCTCAGTCTGTTAAGCAGCTGTTTTCAGTTCAGGTCATGATCTCAGGGTCCTGGGATCCAGCCTCACATCAGGCTCCCTGCTTAGTGGGAACCCTGCTTCTCCCTCTCCCTTAGCCTGCCGTTCTGCCTACTTGTGCGCTCTCTCTCTCAATCTCTCTATCAAATAAATAAAATCTTTTAAAAAGAAAAAAAAAAAAAAAAAGCTTATCTAGAACTACCAAGTTGTTAGGCCAGGGAGTCACTTGGGGTATATTAGAAAGGAAAAAGCAAAGACCATTAGGGTCTAGATTCACGATAATCACCTTCCTAAAACTTATTCTCCGAAATTACTTTAGGAAAGCTGAGACATCTTTTCACAGACCACCTTTTCAGCCTTAGTAAGTTGTTTTAAAAGCAGGTGCTGAGGCCCATAGGACCACCCCCTTGTCTTGCCCTGACCCCTAAAGCACCTCTTTTGTGCTTGGGGCTCTTTAAAACACTGTTGGCAAAACAAAATCTTTCTAGTTGTAGCATTCTGTAAGCAAATGATAGTGAGATACACTTTTATCTGACTCTAAGGGCTCATTCAGATCTGTTCTAGACCAGTGATTTTTTGTGGGCAGATGAGAGTAGTTTTCTAGGGCAGCCATAATCTGCAGAGCGAGGCCTGAGTGAGCAAAATAACAAATAGCTAATGTTGTCTTGTTTGCCTTGATATGAAGAAGAGTAAAGATTGTGTTTTGCAGCACATAATTGCATTTTAGAAACTATCTTACAGGAGTTTTCAAACCCATATGCAAGTAGAATCATACATAATGAACCCCTCATTCCCATCCATCCATCATTCATCTTTGGTATCTATCATGTGCCCCACTTTGTTTTATCTTCATACCCCCCCAACCTGTACTTTCAGAAATTATCTTAAAAATCATATCAAATCTGAAATACAGTTTCATCTTTAATTTAGTATGAATCTTTAAAACACTGGGACTCTTATTTTCTAAAACCACAGTACCATTATGATACCTAAAAACCAGTGTCTCAGATCATCATCAAATAGTGTTCATTTTGGGGCGCCTGGGTGGCTCAGTGGGTTAAAGCCTCTGCCTTCGGCTCAGGTCATGATGCCAGGGTCCTGGGATCGAGCCCCACGTTGGGCTCTCTGCTCCACAGGGAGCCTGCTTCCTCCCCTCTCTCTCTCTGCCTGCCTCTCTGCCTACTTGTGATTTCTCTCTCTCTCTGTCAAATAAATAAAATCTTTTAAAAAAAATAGTATTCATTTTTTCCTAATTGTCTCATAAATGCCACTTTGTAATTAGATCTAAAATGTCATTTACTAATTCAAATCCAGAAGGTCCACATACTGCATTTGGTTTATACGTATCTTCAATCTCTTTTAATCTCTAGACTTCTCCTCTTCCTCATTGTTTTCTTGCCAGTTGTTTGCAGAAGAAACGTGGTTGTTTGTCCTGTAGAGTAACCCTCAATTCGGATATTGCTGGTTGCATTCCCATGGTGTCACTTAACGTATTCTTTTACTCCTGAATTGCCTTTAAACAGATGGTTATATAGAGAGGCTCAGCCAGATTTAGGTTTGAACTGTTTGGCACACAATACTTCATAGGTGTACCTGCTGTTACGTCCACTGGGGAGCACATGCTGTCTGGTTTTCCTTTTTATAACATTGAGATTGATGTCCTGGGGTATCAGGCATTGTCAGTCTGGCACATCCATGATAACGTTGTCCAACAGCCTTGAACCTAATGATTTTTAGCAGCCACTACTGGTCAGTGTCAACATCCTTGTTTTATTAGGATCTGTAAAATGGTTGTATTACATTTGTCATTCCTTCTACTTAGGTAGGACCATTTTGTAAAGAAAAAACTATTTTCAGAATATGTTGGTTCCCTAACATCCTCCAGAGGTGATATATGAACGTATGCATTGGGCTGCATAAATCTCTTATGGCTATTTTTCCCATCTTTGGTCAAAGAGAGACCCTCTGTGTCCTTCTGACAGGACCCCAGGTAGTTATTTTTTTTAGGTATAATTTTATATTTATTTGTTTTTTAAAGAATTTATTTATTTATTTGACAGATCACAAGTAGGCAGAGGCAGATGGAGGGAGAGGGGGAAGCAGGGTCCCTACTGAGCAGAGAACCTGATGCGGGGCTTGATCTCAAGAGCCTGAGATCATGACCTGAGCTGAAGGCAGAGGCTTAACCCACTGAGCCACTTGGCGCCCCTACGTATTTTAATACAGTAATTCAGTTGTCTCTGATAGCTGCTTTGCTTTCTGATACAAAGAGATGTTTCAGGCTTATCTGGTATGCTTCCTGCCCCAGATCTAGAGTCGGCTTTTTCTCTAAGGAGCCACATTTCATTTTAGCGGGAAATAATATTTAGCTATAACAATTCCTGTAGTAAGAATGTTCTGTACTACTGTTTTGGCCACAGTTCTCAGTCCTTTTCAGGAGAGGTGAGCCCCTGCTCCTTGTAAGGAAAAGTGCTTCATGAGTTCATCCCAAGATATTTCTAGTTAAAATTTTGGATCCTAGGGTTTTCCTTCTAATTCCTTTGATTTTATTTGCAATATATGGTTCCTAATGACATTTAATAATTACCTATTTTCTTTAATACATTTAGTTTCTCTCTCTCTCTCTCTCACACACACACACACAGCCGTAGAAATATTGTTACCAACAGTGTGGTTGCTGAAAAGAATTTCAGCTTTCTTTGTAGTTCCTTTTAATATATTCCTTCTGGGATGTAAAGTAGTGTTGTGTTTGAAGGCCACATTCTGTGTAGTTAAACTACTAACTTGTTACATAGATAGATTTCATTTGTTTCACATGCTTTCAGGTTTTAGAGATTCCCTTTGACTCAGGGTTTTTTTTTTCAGGTTAAGTGAAATAGTTACATGATTTCAAAGTCAAAAATACAAATCAAGGTATGTTTAGAAAAATGTAGTTTCCATTCTTTCCCCTCACTGTTGTTTCCCTCCTCCCCCTAAATGTAATCATCATTACAGTCTCCTAGTTTTTGATGTAAGCAGTGTTAAGATATGTTCATATTCATTTTTTAATTATAAAAGATAAACTGTATAACTTGGCTCTTTTTTTCCACTTAATATATGCTGATTCCAATTCTTTTGGTTTCACATTCCTTGATACTAATCATTTGGGTTACTTGTCTACAACCCTTAAAAATTGCACGTATGTGGGGCACCTGGGTGGCTCAGTGGTTAAGCCTTTGCCTTCGGCTCAGGTCATGATCCCAGGGTCCTGGGATTGAGTCCCGCATCTGGCTCTCTGCTCAGCGGGGAGCCTGCTTCCTCCTCTCTCTCTCTCTGCCTGCCTCTCTGCCTACTTGTGGTCTCTGTCTGTCAAATAAATATATAAATTCTTTTTTAAAAAATTGCATGTATGTGTGCCTATATATCATATTTAGAGAAGAGATTATTCTCAAAATTTTTAACTGGTGATACATGCATGTGCTTCAAAGTTCAGAAGTGTAATAGGGCATATTTCACAAATTTTAACTCTTACTTTTTAAACTAGCCATGCTCCCTCCTTTGCCCAAATGCAGTCATTATTACTACAAATCCTATTGTCTCTTCATCCAAATGATAGAAAATGCATACATACAGTTCTTGACCCTGCTTTTCTGTGTGTGTGTGTGTGTGTGTGTGTGTATATATATATATATATATATATATATATATTCAACAAATCTGTTTTGTTGAATAATTTTCCCTATTCAAGAAACTGAAGTTACTTTTCAAACAAAGTCCTTATTTCTGTGGAGTGTCCATTTCTGCACTGAAGGTTGTTCAGCATCTTTTTGTGTATTTGAGGTCTTTTTGTATTTCTTTTTCCATGAATTGCTCATATCCTTTTCCCATTTTTTCTGTAGGAATGTTAAACTCACCAATTTTCAGTGCTCTATAATATCTTTAGAGAAACTAGATTTTAAATGTTACGTGGACTGAAAATATTTTTTTCCAGATTTGCCAACCAGAAAGATAATTCTCAGAATTTTTAATTCTTAACACATAGTGGAAAATACATTTACTCAAAAGCTTTAATAAGTGATACTTTAATCCTATTTTTGTTTCTGAATTTTTCACATGAATATATGTTCTTTGGAAAAAAAATATTTAAGTGAATTAGAACAATGTAGTCATTAAGAACTACCTGGGTTTGAATCCCATATCTACCACTTTTCTGACCTAAGCAAGTTATAATTTTTTTGAAACTCAACTTCTTCATCTGTAAAATGGATGTGATAATAAGGCCTACCTTATTGGCTATGATAATTAAAACGACAACTTGTGTAAAGCGGCTTTGTCTAATTAAATGTCAGGTATGTTCAGGGAGAAAACTGATAAACCCTTGGCAAAAACAGGTAAGTAGAATTGTTTTCTTCCTTTTTTTTAACTTAAAAGGTCATTGGATGAGTTTTGGAAGTTTAAATTGTCCTTTAAACTGAAATTTGGAGAGCGCCTGGGTGGCTCAGTGGGTTAAAGTCTCTGCCTTTGCCTCAGCTCATGATCCCAGGGTCCTGGAATCAAGCCCCCTCTGCTCAGCGGGGAGCCTGCTTCCTCCTCTCTCTTTGCCTGCCTCTCTGCCTGCCTCTCCCTACTTGTGATCTCTGTCTGTCAAATAAATAAAATCTTTAAAAAAACAAACAAACTGAAATTTGGGAAAGAGGTAGCTGAAATGAAACTGTTGTTCTTGGAATCACACTATTACCTTTAATAAATGTGAAATAAGGAAAATTGCCCCCACATTTAATGTCTTCTGTGGTTGATTTCCATTATATTTTTAAAAGATACAGTTAAATTGAAACATGGCTTTTCTTTCTGTTGTGAGTGGAAAGGTGTGCCTGGCCTCAGCAAAGCTGGTTGTAAACTTAATATTGTCAGAAGTGTAAACAAGAGGTGACTGGAGGCTTAAAGCTCTGTTATTCATTCCCTGGTCCTTGGAGATTACTTTCCCCATACAGAGAGAGGTCTCATTACTTCTCCTTTTGATCCCTAGGCTTTTTGAATCTCCTAGGTAAATATCTAATTTCTATTTCAAGTTTGCTTTATATATACTTAAAACCTCAGAATATCAAAGGGAAGAAGTTAAATATTAATAAAACGGACATTCTTGCTTGGCATCTTGCTCTATTTGAACATATACCCTCCCGATGAAAACAGGGTTTTGAGTGCCTAGAAAATCTGTCAGGATAACTTGGTCTTTTAATGCCCTGCCTTTTTCTACTTACTCTGTCCATTTCTTAATTCCAGTGATTCATATGTTGGGCATCCTGACTTCTGATGGCATGTGGGATTTGGTCTTTACAAATACATTGAGGTATCTCCTTCCTGTTGGAGCCGATGCTAATCTAAATTTTGCCTAAAGGAGAAAACTGCCTCTGGGGACAGACAGCTTTTCAGTATTGTTTGCTTGTTAGCTTAGGAGGAATATACCTCTTTCAGAAAACACCATATATAATAATAATAATAATAATAATAATAATAATAATGATTTCCAAGGTCAATAAAATCAAGAAATGACCTTTTTTTTAAGATTTTATTTACTTATTTGACAAAGGAATCACAAGTAAGCAGAGAGGCAGGCAGAGAGAGAGAGGGGGAAGGCAGAGGCTTAACCCAGTGAGTCATCTAGGTGCTCCAAGAAGTGACTGAAAAGCATAGAGTTCCTTTAACAGTTTGCTGCTTTGTGCCTTTAAATCTTCATAAAAATTTGTTTTTTATACAACTTTTTCTGGGACGTCTGGGTGGCTCAGTCCGTTAAGCATCTGCCTTCAGGTCAGGTCATGATCCCAGGGTCCTGAGATTGAGTCCCTCATCAGGCTCCCTGCTCAGTGGGAAGCCTGCTTCTCCTTCTGCCTACTGCTCCCACCCGCTTGCGTGCACTCTCTCTCTCTGATAAATAAAATCTTAAAAAAAAAAAAAAAAACTCTTTTGAAACCTATTGACTGCATAAAATGTAATATACCCTACTTGTGCAATATAACCTGCTGTTGAATCGTGTTGTTATAACACCATGTTGAAGCAGGATTTGAAACCTTAGGATGAAATTTCATGTTGTCATTGTAAGTATTCTCAAAGCCAATTCCTTGTTAATGCAGCCGTGACTCCCATTAATGACACATCCTGGTTAACCGGGAAGCATTGTGCCACTGCATCTGACAAATGTGGAAAATGTAAATAATTCAGCAGGAACACGTACCGTTATGATGGAATAAGATGTGATGTTTGGTACAGCAGGGTACAGCCAGCTTTTAGGAAGAGGTGGGAGAGAGGGAGAGCGAGCGCATGACTGCATACCAGTGCTGAAGTAAAATAGAGTCCTTGCTGGACTCTAAGAGCACATTTGAGGCCATTAACTGGTCTCAGCAAAAGAGGTGTCTATAGGTGAGCAGTAGTAGGTAGATAGTAATCGTACAGTCTTCACAGTGTTGTTTCGCTTCTGTGCTTTGGCATTTTCAGTCTCTTCATATTCATATTGCCATGAATTCTAGTATGTGAAAGTGTAACATGATCAGAAGGTGACTGAGAACCATCAGCTTAATTAATGAGCTTTCTCTTCCCTTCTGGGTTTCGTTCTGGCTCAGTGACTTAATATAACTATTTGGTTTTAGTAAGCATGTAATCTGTCCGTACCTTAGCTGCTTTCTCTCTAAAAATGGCCAGTGCCCTACAGAAGTACAGTCCGGTAGCAAGATGGCTAGAACCTAGGTCTGTTGGTTTCTGAAGCTGCTGTCTTCCAAACGTATTCGAACCCAGGGCTATTTACAATATCGTGCATAATATTAATTGCTGCAGTTTACATTTGGATTACAAACTGATGTTTGTAATGTACTTTTACAAACTCCATAGCTTCTGATTCTCAAATATCTTTCAGTTAGATGGAGGGCAGGTATTATCATATCCTCAATTCTACAAATGAGGAAGTTGAACCACAGAAGGTTTAACTACCTTGCCCCCGATCATTTAGCCAATAAATGATAAGACCTGCATTCAAACCAGGTTTTCTGATTTCAGGGACTTTGTGCTTTTCTTAAAAGTTGGGGCCTTTTTAGATATTTAGAAAAACAAAGATTTATATACCTAGACAAAGGCTTCATATTCTGAAATTTAAGATAATTTGTCCCAGTCTTTAATTCAGTTCTGTTTGTTTCTTTTACATGATAATTTACTGTGAATTAACAACATAATTCCAGAGCCTTTATTAAGCATGCATCTGCTGTTGGCTCAGTGCTGGGCAGTATTACAGATTAAAGTGGACATGCAACTAGTTTCTGGGCCTTTATAAGCTTCCACTTGTGTAAACATGAGCCTACCCAAGGAATACATGAAGATGTTGAAAGTTCTGCCAATTTTAAACAGATCTGGTATCTCTTCTTAAACAATCCTAAAGGGGGGAAATCATTTTACTTTCCTACAATCTCCACTATCCACCGAGTTCCTCCCAAAGTAGATCACTCCAAAGGATGCAGGAATAATTACAGGTATAATGTTTTTATAGAAATTACTTGTTTTTCTTCAGTAATTCTGCATTCTCATGTTATTGAAAACCAAGCTTTTGGGCTTCAGTATATGACTGACATAATCTGTCAGAAAGAACAAGAAAATCTCAGAAGGCCGGGTACACTACTTGGATCTGATTGTACGTTTTAGGACACTGTGTAGTCTGTCTTAGCAGAAGAAACCTTCTTAGAAAAGAGGAAGAATGCTTTCCTTTGCAGTACAGGTATTTCGCTGTGTTCAAAGCAATCAGAAAGGAAACCGAAGAGAAACTAACATACATGTTGGATATCACCGTGGCGATATTATGTGTCATGGAGTAGAAAGGAACTAGAAATTCAACTCTGCCTAGAAATTCTATCTGTCTTGATGGTAAGCAGTCAGAAGCACCTCAGATCATTTAAAAAGGAAGTTAAATCAGGCTGTTGAACTGGCTAAAGCAGATCACAAATTGTTAACATTCATTCTGAAAGAGTAGGTATGGTTTATAGGGAAATAAGCCTAAAAGGTCCAGAGCCAAGGAAAGCGGTGGAGTGGTATTGGCACTGTTATCATTCAGTCCATCTCTGCTTCTCTTTGTGTCTTCTCTTGTTACCTGTTTTTTGCATAGCCCCCAAACTCTTGTTTCAGGGATCCCGAGCCCTGGTCCTCAATGTTCAGGTAACATGTAGCCGGTTAAATACAATCTTGGTCCACAGTTGCATTCAGGGATCAACACTCAGATCTACTCAGGGTCTCACCATACCTTGCACTGCCTATCGAGCTGGAGCATATTCAGGTTCCAAGACAGGACATTTCTTAGCATAGAGTCTAAGAAAATTCTTTTTTTTTTTTTTTTTTTTTTTTTTTTTAAGAAAATTCTGATAGAGTCAGGAAACTTTTCTTTTCCCTCCCCTGCCAACAAAATTGCTAGCAATAAAACGGCCTCAGATCCTTTCTGGAATGTGGTGGGGGGCGGGGTAGGAATAGAAGATTCTGCTCATCATCTTGATGCCTTTCTGCTCCTTGGCTGCCCACACTGTGAGGCTTAGGTAAGTAAACCCTTGTGTGAGACAGGGAGGAAGATCACTGGCTCTGTTCTGTGCCATACATACCATGCATTTCATCAGTTTCCATGTCATTAAAACCACTTCCTTTAGGTCAAAATGGCCTTACCACGATCTACTCACTCGGCTTCGTTTCAGTCACTTCACGTCTATTCTAGCTCCCATAGCATGAAATCTAGTTACTCGTAGAGATAAGGGTGAGCTCCCTGTCCCTAGGTGAAGGTCTGTTTCTCTGTCCCACATTCTTCTCAACTAATGCTGAGCACTGTGAAGTAGGCCTAAAGTGAGGGGTCCAGCTGCCCAAAAGGAGATGATCTTTCTAAACCAAAAGACTAGTTCATAGGTACAGTAGTGCCCCTTTTCTGCAGGGGGTACCTTCTAAGACCCCCCCGTGGATGCCTGAAACCACAGATAGTACCAAACCCTATGTACATTGTTCTTTCCTATACATACACACCTATGGTCAAGTTTAATTTATTAATTAGGCACAGTAGAAGATGAGCAGTAATAAAGTAGAAAATTCTAATAGTATACCATGATGAAAGCTATGTGAATGTGTTCTTTGTGTCAGGATATCTTACAAAACTGTATTCACCCTTCTCATGATGATGTGAGATGATGAAATGCCTACCTGAGAGGTGAGATGAATGACTCAGTCATTGCGACATTAGCATTAGGTTACTGTTGACTTTGTAACAGTCAATCAGAAGGGGGATCTCTGCTTCCAGACCGTGAAGCTGCAGAAAGCAAAACCACAAATAAGGAGGACTGTTATATCAGTCTGTTTTGGCTTGGAAATGTGATGGTTTTCTAGGCTCTCCTGTTGGTCCAGTAGTGGTGGTAAACTAACAGGAGCAGGAAGTACACTTGCTATGTTACTGAACTGGTCAATGAATCCTAAGTTTTAGAAAGCCAGTATGAAAATAGTTCGAAATTCTGAATATGCAGTTTTGACTTAATAAAATCAAAGCATGTAAAACAAATATAACCACCTGACCTCTTTGCTGTGCAGAGCCAGATTTACCAAGATTTATTATTCATAGATAATTTCTAAATTAAAAGATCAAAAATGAAAAATCTCATTAGAAAAATATACAGCAAAACCAGATAGTAATGTTCAATAATTACATGAAATTATCCCACTAAGCTTAAAATAAACCAAGTTAGATTTTTTAAAAAGATGGGCAATAACTAGAAAGACATATGACTAGCCTTAAAGCTCTCCTCTTAGACTTGTACCAACTTGCTTCCAAGACTCTAAGCTAATTTTAGTTGAAGATGTCTCAGAGCAGGTTAAATAGACAGCTGTCATCTAACCTGATCACCTTCACGTATGACTCAGCCCTAAGTCACGGCACTGGCTGATAATCGGCTTGAGAATGGCATCCGAGTTATGCAGAGAGAACTTGCAGTTCCTGTGTTGTCTGGATTCAAACCTGGAAGTTGGGAGAAGGTACATTACAGTATCAGTCATGCGAGAAAAGAATTGTAAGTGATAGAGTCCTTTTTTTAAGACCTGTCGAAGCTCACTTTTATAAAAATGAAGATAGGTAGATTTGGGGATTTAACTGCCCTGTGTAGGTAAATTTTAGGTATTTTAATTATGTTGATTTCAATATATTAGCTTATAGAGTATTTCCTTTACAAGATGCTTTCGAAGACATTTTTCTCCCCCAAAGACCTTAAATCTCCTTCTGTATTACAACTACAGTTTCAACTAATTGTTACATGACTAAGGAATAACAGTATTTTTAAGACTGTGGAAATAATTCTTAACAATTTTGGAGGGAAAAACTTATTTTTCCCAATTGTATGACAGTATAATTTTCCTAATGATAAGATCATATTGAAGCAATTTAAGCTGAAATTCTTGAGTTGAATGACCATAGAAACTAGTTTTACTCCTACAGTTAAATGTTAAGATAATATGAAAAACTGTTTCCATTTTTTTAGACAGGTAAACTATTGTAGATGAATTGTGTTTGGAAATTTTTAGTTTTACCTTATTAAGATAAGATTTAGTATTGCTTTCAAATATCTTAATGATTTCCAGTCTCTAAAACTGTTTAGATGAAGAAGTGCCAACTTTTAAAGCAGAATCCAGAAAAATGATACTGTTCTTGTGTGTGTGTGTGTGTGTGCGTGTGTGTGTGTGCGTGCGTGCACGTGCACATGTTTTAAGAGGGAGAGGGAGAAAGGATGGAGGAAAGGGCAGAAGGAGAGGGATAGATAAAATCTTAAGCAGGATCCATGCCCAGCTCAGAGCCCAGCTTGGGGCTTGATCTCACGACCCTGATCATGGCCTGAGCCGAAATGGAGAGTCATATGCTTAACCAGCTGAGCCACGCAGTTGCCCCTAGAAAAATGACATTTTGGAACAGAAGTCTCTCAGCTGTATATATTCTTGAATATTTTATTGATCCTGCCTCCTCTTATCCTCAAAACCAGTCATAGTAGTTGGAATTCAATGAATATTTGTGAAATGAATGTTTGTAGAGTTTTTTTTATTTTTACTTGATAACTTTAAAAAAATTATTATTGAAGCATAGTTAACATACAATATTATATCAGTCTTAGGTGGGCAACAGGGATTCAGCATTTCTGTGCATTACACAGTGCTTACAACGGTATGTGTAGTTACCATCACCATACAACATGATTACAGTATATTGGCTCTATTCCTTATGCAGATGATTTATTTTTTAACTCGAAGTGTATACCTCTTAATCATCTTCTCCTATTTTGCCCACCCTCCACCTCCCTCTTCTCTGGCAACAAACCAGTTGGTTCTCTACATCAGTGACTCTGTTTCTGTTTTGTTTGTTCATTTGTTGCAAGTGAAATTAGTATTTCTGACTCTTTTCACTTAGCATAATATGCTTTAGGCCCATCCACATGGTCACAAACAGATCTCATTCTTTTTTATGACTGAGTAATATTCCATTTTATATGTGTGTGTGTGTGTGTGTGTGTGTGTGTGTGTGTGTGTGTGTATATATACACATACATACATACACATACCATATCTTCTTCTTCCTTTTTTTTTTTTTTAAAGATCTTATTTATTTGATAGAGATCACAAGTAGGCAGAGAAGCAGGCAGAGAGAGGAGGAAGCAGGCTGCCTGCTGAGCAGAGAGCCCCGATGCGGGGCTCAATCCCAGAATCCTGGGATCATGACCCGAGATGAAGGCAGAGGCTTAGCCCACTGAGCCACTCAGGTGACCCCTGATTTGCATTTTTTTATAAGTGGTGTTGATTTAGTATCTTTTCATGTGTCTGTTAACCATCTGTATGTCTTCTTTGGAAAAGCATTCAGGTCTTCTGCCCACTTCTGTTTGGACCTTTTTTTTTAGTGTAGTGTTGTATAAGTTCTTTGTATATTTTGGATATTAACCCCTTACCAGTTATATCATTTGCAAATATCTTCTTATGCAGTAGGTTGCCTTTTCATTTTGTTGATGGTTTCCTTTGTTCTTCAAAAGCTTTTTATTTTGGGGCGCCTGGGTGGCTCAGTGGGTTGGGCCGCTGCCTTCGGCTCGGGTCATGATCTCAGGGTCCTGGGATCGAGTCCCACATCGGGCTCTCTGCTCAGCAGGGAGCCTGCTTCCTCCTCTCTCTCTGTCTGCCTCTCTGCCTACTTGTGATCTCTGTCTGTCAAATAAATAAATAAAATCTTTAAAAAAAAAAAAAAAGCTTTTTATTTTAATGTAGTCCCAATAGTTTATTTTTGCTTTTGTTGCCGTAGCCTGAGGGGACCTATCAAAAAAAATATTGCTAAGACTGATGTCTAAGAGTTTATTACCGGTGTTTTCTTCTAGGAGTTTTATGGTTTCCCATCTCACATTTAGGCCTTTAATCCAGTTTGTCTTTGTTTGTGGTATAAGGAAGTGGTTGTGTATGTAGCTGTTCGGTTTTCCCAGCACCATTTATTCAGGAGACTTTCTTTTCCCCATTGTATGTTCTGCCTCCTTCATGGTAGATTAATTGACTAAGTAGGCATGGTTTATTTTTTGGCTCTCTTTTTCTGTTCCATTGATTTTGGTTTTTTTTATGCCAGTATGATAGTATTTTGATTACTGTAGCGTTTCTGGTATATTTTGAAATCAGGGAGCATGATAACTACCTCTAGCTTTAGTCTTCTTTTTCAATGTTGCTTTGGCTGTTTGGGGCCTTTTGTGGTTACAAGCAAATTTCCGGATTATTTATTCTAGTTCTGTGAAGCATGTCATTGATATTTTAATAGAGATTGCTTTAAATCTGTAGATTGCTTTGGGTATTATAGACATTTTTGACAACTTTAAATTTTTTCAGTCTATGAACATGGAGTATATTTCCATTTATTTGTGTCATTGTCAGTTCCTTCATCAGTATCTTACATTTTTCAGAGTACAAGTCTTTTACCAAATTGGGTAAATTTATTCCTAGGTATTTTTGTTCTTTTTGATGCAATTATAAATGAAATTGTTTTCTTAATTTCTCTTTCTGCTACTTCATTATTAGTATAGAAATAAGACAGATTTCTGTATATTTTGTACCCTGCAACTTGATTAAACTTATCAGTTCTAATAGTATATTTTTGATAGAGTTTTTAGGGTTTTTTCTATATAGTATCAGGTCATCTGCAGATAGTGAGAATTTTACTTCTTCTTTAACCAACTGGATGACTTTTTTTTGGTCTGATTGCTGTGGCTAGGACTCGCAGTACAATGAAAGTGGCAAGAGTGGGCATTTATTTTGTTTCTGATCTTAAAGCTTCCAGCTTTTCACCATGGAATATGATGTTAGCTGTGGGTTTGTCATATATGGCTTTTATCATGTTGAGGTGTGATTCCTGTATACCACTTTGTTGAGGGTTTTTATCATAAGTGGATGTTGAATTTTTCATATGTTCTTCCTGCATCTATTGAGATAAGCATATGATTTTTACCCTTCTTTTTGTTTATGTAGTATATCACGTTGATTGATTCGTGGATATTGAAACGTCCTGCATCCCTGCAGTAAATCCCACTTGACCATGGTGTATGACCCTTTTAATGTATTGTTGAATTTGGCTTGCTAATACTTTGTTGAGGATTTTTACATTTTCATTTATCAGGACTATAATTCTGGCTTATAATTTTTTTTTTTTTTTTTTTTTGTAGTGTCTTTGGTTTTGGTATCAGGGTAATTCTGGCCTCGTAGAACAAACTTGGAAATGTTCCTTCCTCATCCATTTTTTAGAATTGTTTGAGAATATAGGTATTCTTCTTTAAATGTTTTGTAGAATTCACTGTGAATTCATCTGGTCCTGGAATTTTGTTGGGAGTTTGGTTACTAATTCAGTTTTTTACTAGTAATCTGTTTGTTCAGATTTTCTATTTCTGATTCAGTCTTGGAAGTTTCTTCTAGAGTATTCAGTTTCTTGGCTGATAATTGTTCATTATAGTCGCTTCTTACAACCTTTTATATTTCTGTGATGTTGTAATTTTTCCTCTTTCATTTCTAATTTTATTTGGGGGCACATTCTTTTTTTCTTGATGAGTCTGGCTAAAGATTTACTAATTTTGTTTGTCTTTTCAAAGAACCATCTCTCACTTTCATTGATCTTTTCTCTTTTCCTGGTTTCTATTTCATTTGTTACCACTCTGATGTTCATTATTTTTTTGCTTATGCTAACTTTGGGCTTCGTTCTTCCTATAGTTCCTGTAGGTGTAAGGTTAGATTATTTGATATATTTCTTTCTGAGGTAGACCTTCATCACTATAAACTTACCTCTTAGAACTGCTTATGCTCTATTCCTAGATTTTGGAATGTTGTGTTTCCATTTTTATTTGTCTCAACATAATTTTTTATTTCCTGTTTGATTTCTTTGTTGACCTTTGGTTGTTTAGTAGTGTGTTATTTACCCTTCATGTATTTTGTATTTTTTCCAGTTTTTCCTTCTTGTCAGTAATCTCTAGTTTCATACTGTTACAGTCATGAGACACCTGAGTGGCACAGTCGGTTAAGCAGTCGACTCTTGGTTTCAGCTTAGATCGTGATCTCAGGGTCATGAGATCGAGCCTGCATCAGGCTCAGTGCTGAGCACAGAGTCTGCTTAAGACTCTTTCTCCCTCTCCCTCTGCCCCGCACCCATGCTTTCTCTCTCTCAAATAGGTAAATCCTAATTTAAAAAATCTTCATACTGTTATAGTCACAAAAGATGGTTGGTATGGTTTGTCTTAAATCTGTTGTTTTGTGGCCTAGCATGTGACCTACCTGGAGGGTGTTCCGTGTGCACCCAAAAAGAATGTATATTCTGCTATTTGGGGGTGGAATGTTCTGTACGTATCTGTTAAGTCCTTATGTCTAATACATCATTAGGCCACTGTGTTCTCTTTGATAAATATAGCTATATCTATCTATATATGTGTGTGTGTGTTTGGTTTTTTTTTTTTTTTTTTTTGGTCTGGATAATCTATCATGATGCCACTGTTACTCATTTTTATTTTGGAAAATGTAATTATTTTTTCATAAAAATGTCAATATATTGGATATACTGTTATTAAATGAATTAATAAGTAAAAAGTTAGTGCTTTGGGTTTTTTTTTTTCCTAACATAGTAAATAGTGGTAGTTATAACCCACAATAAAAGAGAACTAAATCTTTGGATCCTCAATTTTTAAAAGTTAAATCAATCTTCAGAACAAAAAGTTTGAGTAATGCTGATATATACCAATAAATACATTATAGGTTCTTTCTGTTTCTTTGTTGAAGTAAAATGTATATATAGTGAAATTCACAGATCTTAAGTATATAATTTAAAGAGTTTTGGCAAATGCATCTATCCATGTTACTAACACCCTACTCAGGATGTAGAACCTTTCCATCACTGCAGAAATTTCCCTCTAACTGCCTTCTGGTCAGTGCTTACCCTTCATAGATCGTCACTGTTCTGATTCCTGTTATTGTAGATCAGTCTTATCTATTCTGGAAGTCCATTATAAATGGAGTCATTACAGTACATATTTCCTTTCAGTCTGGCTTTAATCACTCAATATAATGTCATTGAGATTCATCCCTGTTGTCTGTATCAGTGTTCATTGCTTTTTTGTGCTGTGTGGTTGACAATGCCACTATTTGCTTATCTGCACCACTGTTGACAGACATCTGGGGTGTTTCCAGTTTGCAGTTGTTACGAATAAAGCTGCTCTAAATGTTCTTACGTGTGTCTTTTTATGGACATATTTTCATTGTCTTTGTTATGTAGGAGCCAAGTTTTGGGAGCCCTAGGCAGGTGTATGTTTAAGTTTATGAAATGTAACTGGACTGTTTCCAGAGTCCCTGCACCATTTCTCAACACTACATGACACTTAGGTGCTCCATACACTTGCTAACATTAGTAGTTTTATGGGCATGACATAGTATTTCACTGCGGCTTTAGTTTACATTTCCTAATTGATTTTGTGTGCTTGTTCATGTTTATTAGCCATTTTTATATCTTTTGTGAAGTATCAGATTTGCCTAAATTGGATTGTGTGTCTTTGTATTACTGATTTGTAGTAATTCTATTTATATTCTGAATATAATCCTTTATCAAATATATATAGCATGAATATTTTCTCATTGTTTGAAACTTGCCTTTCCATTTGTTTAAAATGAACAGATGTTTTTAATATCTTACTTGCACTGAAGTTTTTAATTTTAATGAGATCCACTTTGTCATTTTCTCTTTCACCTTAAGGTTTTTTTGTGTCTTCTCTAGGAATCTTATCTATCCCACGCTTTGTGCCACTACCTTTGGCACACTCTAGTGTCACTGAAGATGTGTATTGTTCAGGTCAACTTCCTCAGTCTCTCAAAGTACACAAATAACTTTTTTTTAAATTGTTGTAATTATGGAAGAATTATTTTATATTAAAAATGCACTGTGGACAGTTTACTCAACACAGATTCCTAATTAATAGAAAACCAACTGGCATAAAGTTTCTCTCAGCAACGTTGACTGAGTATCTTCTGTCTTCTAACTGCAGGTTCAGCAGAGCTTAGAATTTAAAGGTAATAAGAATTTAAGTAGGGGTGCTTGGGTGGCTCAGTCAGTTAAGCATCTGCTTTCATCTTAAGTCATGATTTCAGCGTCCTGGGATCAAGACCTGCATCAGGCTCCCTGCTCCGTGGGAAGCCGGAGGTGAATAAGAGTGTGTGTAGAAATTTATCCTTTCAGATAGAATGAGTTTTACCTCCTATGGTTCTTTGTCCTAACCAGGAGCTGAAGAGCTAAAGGGTAGAGGGGAGTAATCCGTTTCCAGAAATGAAACTTGATACCTTTCACATGACTTGTAAGTAAGAATATGTTCACCCAATGAGGAGAATATATTTACCCATGTGATGAGGTTTCTTAGGACATCACTTGCTTTCACCCTTTTTAAAAGAGATTGGTGAACTGTATTCCACATGGACTATGTAAAGATTGTTTCAAGTAAGATTATCCATAGTTTGTGAAAATGAAGTGACTTTTTATTACAGCCATAATTGGCTCCTGTAACATTGTTTTAAAATCTAATTTTTAATCTTATGAGTGTAATTTTATAGTTTATTTGCAGTGGTTTCCTACTTCAGAAAACTTTTTCAATTTGCATGATTAATAAGCATCAATAGTATAATAGAAATTAAAGACTGTTAGATTCAAATCCAGGCTTTGTTCATTAGGATTGTGCATTTGACCCTTGAACAACATGAGTTTAAACTGTGTGGGTCCATTTATTTGTGAATTTTTTCAATTAGTACAGTACAGTACTGTAAATGTATTTTCTCTTCCTTATTTTACTCTTATTGACATTTTTTTGTCTAGCTGACTTTATTGTAAGAATATAGTATAAAATATACATAACATACACAATATATGTTAATCAGACAATTTATGTTACCCATAAGGTTTCTGGTCCAGTAATGGACTATTAGCAGTTAAGTTTTGGGGAGTCAAAAGTTACATACAGACCTTCAAGTACCTGGCAGGGGGTGGGGGGTCAGCATCCCTAACCCCTGTGTTGTTCAGAGGTCATGGTATTTAAATTGGGACTTGGGGAAGAAAGGATTTGGGTTGGGGGAGAAGAATTCTGGTAGTTGAGAAGAGACATAGTATATTCTGCAAATAGATGAACAAACAAAAGTTCAAAACAATAATAATAATATATGTATACATACAGTTTCAGTATTACAATTTAAGATGTATTAAAGTCACTCTGTAATGATTTTCTTAGGTACTTAGTTCATGATTTGATCTTGAATCAAAGCTAAGATTTGGGTGGGGTTTTTTCTTTTTCTTCTTTTTTTTTTTTTTTTTTTTCTTTTCTAAATGTCCAAATGAATATTCTACTTAAATTTATTATTCCTTCAGAATATTTAACATGAACAAGTATTTAATTGTTAAATAGAAATGAAAATATGTGTTAAGAAATTTGGTTTTGAAAATGTTTTCTTAAACAGTGACTTAGAGACAAAATTTGTGTTCTTAATACCTCACTTATCCTAAATCTCTCATTTTTTCACTGATTTTCTTTGACCTATTTTTAACTTGAGATGTTAGGGAAAACCATTTATTTTAAAACACTGAGCATGTGGTACATGCAAAATACTCTGTTACTGTGAGGGATGCAGAGGAAAGTAAGATATAATCCCTAATCTCGGGAAGATTACACATCAGTGAGTGGAAGATATGTACACAGATAATGGGATAAATGAAGATAGGGGGAGTAAAGAATTACGATATTTAAGCAGAGTGTGGAACACTAGACTACCTCAGTGTTTTAAATTTAAATGTTAGAGCTGCTTTTAAAAATCCCGTTGCTGACAGACAGCATGTTTGAGTTCTAGATGGTTTCCCAAGTAGGTACGGAGGAGAAACCTGAATGGAGGAGCCATGCTTAAAGTCTTACCCCAGTGCTGTATTTGGTGAAAGGAAGTACTTTCTAGCCTGAGGATAGAAATCCATTTTTTTTTTTTTTTTAATGTCCCTCAGCCTGCTGGTATCCTCTCACAAGGGAGACCACTGGCTCAACCAGTCATTATCCTGTGTGTGTAAAAGCCTTACAATGCGGAGGTAACATGTCTGTCAAAACCATCTCACAGTCTGCTTTTCTCTGAGGGGACAACATACTTAGCTATTTCGCTGTGCAAAACTTTATATAGTTATGAATATTGTTCAATAAACATATTTCTTAGATCTTTTAAAATCATAAGTAGTAAATTATTCATCCAGAAAGTATTAGTAGTTTTACTTTTTTATTTTTATTTTTTAAGATTTTATTTATTTATTTGACAGAGAGAGACACAGCAAGAAAGGGAACACAAGCAGGGGGAATGGGAGAGAGGGAAGCAGGCTTCCTGCTGAGCAGGGAGCCGGATGGAGGGCTCTGTTCCAGGACCCTGGGATCATGACCTGAGCCAAAAACAGGTGCTTAAAAACTGAGCCACGCAGGTGCCGCAGCAGTTTTAAATCTGTAACAACTCAGACGGAAAAATGAGATGGTTTTTCCCTGAAGTAATTAATAATATCAGTATCCAGTCTGTGTTGAGTTTCTATTTGCTGGACACTGGGATAAATGTTCTACATCACTAGCAAAGCCTCATAGTAAAAAACAATACATATTTTTAAAATTTCTGACCCCATCATATAGGTATATAAATGTGTATGTGTGTATTATTAGAACAGCTAGTTATATGAAACATTACATTGAGTTTACAAACCACCAATGAATTAACTAAAAGTTTTTTTTAAAAACTACTGTATACACATTGTCTATTCGAACCTCACCATAATATGAAATTTTATGTCTGTGGATTTATGTATATATATTTCTAAACGGAAACACTGAGGCTTGGAATAGGTAGTTATTTGGAGTTTGCCCAAAACAGGTGGTGGCCAGGACTCTAGGATTCTTGAAGAATCCTAGTTCTTCCTTCTTTAGATGTGTGAGCACAGACAAGTTATTTACAGAGTGCTTAGTTTATCACATTACCTTGATGATTAAGTGAGGTGATACATGTTAAGTGGTTACCACAGGATCTAAGATGGAGTAAATAGTCACTAAATGTTAGCTATTAGTTCTCAAGCACTTTGTCTTGATAGAATCAGTTAGAGTTAGCTCAGTGATAATGTGATGTCAGAGCATTTGTGTAATGTTGCTTGTAAAACAAAACAAAACAAAACAAAACTGACCTTTTCCTGTTCTCCCTGAAGCATATGGATCAATGATCAGAGGTGTTTTTAAACAATAAAAGGTAGAAGGAAGCTAAATAAAAATGCAAACTATAAAGATTCCTGGAAGTGTGAGTGAGGGAAATGTTGGAGAGAACTCATGTGTGCTTGCGAGGGGAGCCTGGGTGACTTTACAGGTCCCATTGCAGAAGGCATAGAGGGCACCCAGATCTTACGTCAGGAGTGGTCAACAGTGAACAAGCAAGGACTCACCCTAAATGTCCTGAGCTATTTTTGTGTAAAGATAGGGGCTTGAGATGCACATGTAATTTTTGGTCATTTAAAGAGTTAAAACATCAGTAAAAACTCTATAGTGAAGGAAGCCTTCTTAGACGAAGATACAAAAGCTAAAAGCTATTTTCAAAAAACCCATAAAAGACATATTTGTGCAGGTTTTTTTTTTTCTTTAACCTGCAAGCAATTTTCTTTGCAGTCTACAGGATAAAAGATTAGTATCTGTTACATACAACAAATTCTTAAAAGCTGACAAAAAATTCAGTGGTATAAATGATATAAATAGGCAATTTACATATGTATAAGCTTAAAGGACTATTAAACATGAAAAGATATTCTGACTACTAGTCAAAGAAGAAAGCAATAATTACGGTTTTCTAATAGACCGACAAAGCTTGGATGAGAATACTTTACTGACACTGATCACTGTTGGTGAATCGAGTAGGGAAAAGTCCTCCCATCAATTGGTGGTAAAATAGAAATTGTTAAACCCTTGCAGAAAGCAGTCTGGTAACATTTGGGGAGATGTAAAATAGGTGTTCTTTCTGACCCAGCGAGTTTATCTCTAGTTCTCTGTCCCAGAGAAATGAAAACATCAGATTTAAAAAGAAAGATAATGTATTAAGGTGTTTTTGCTTCATCGTTGGGGCAAAAGAATGAGAACAGAGAACACCTGTCATGCCTGTTAGGAAAATGGCAAAATGTATTTTCCTGTACAGTATTCTTGTTGTGGATTGTGATTCACTCATTTAAGTTGAATAAATTTCCACAAAATATGGAATGGGAAAAGCACACCATAGACAGACGTGTGTAACTAGTATTCTGGTTTGGAATCTTTCAGTCAGAAATCCCCTTTGTGTGCACACATCCTCTATTTGTGACTATTTGGCAAAAGGTGGAAAAGTATACAAAATTACCTGTCAGGTAAGAACAAAATGAGAAAGGACTGCATTAAAAATAAAACCAGCGGGGCATCTGGGTGTCTTAGTTGGTTGAGGTCTGACTCTTGATTTTGGCTCAGGTCATGATCTCAGGGTTGGTGAGATCAAGTCCTGTCAGCACCATTCTCAGTGAGGAGTCTGCTTTGGATTTTCTCTCTCCCTCTGCCCCACCCCAATAGATAATCTTAAAAAAAAAAAATAATAAAATCAGCATGCACAATATGGTACTGATACAAAGTTACACATGTGCATGTGTGCCTGTGCACAAAGATATTAGAAAGGTACACTTACATCTATCAACTTGGAGGGGTGCCCCTGATATATTTAGTGGAAAAAACATTGTGATCTGTAGGCTAATAGTTCAGGAAAAGAATATACACTTGTATATGCACGTTTTTGCAAACAGAAGAGTATGGAAGGGAGCCCTCCAGGCGGTTATATTGGTATTGGAGGTGGGACAAGATGACTGGTTTGTTCATGCATGGATTGTTTCAGTATATAGCATATTACTTTATAAATTGAAAAATGTACCGTATATTTTTTTCTCATTATGTTTACTTTTACTTGGTAGGTAAATGCTGGAGATAATCTTTGTTGTTGTAGGTTATGCTGGTTTTGATATAGAACTTGAATGTCTGAAAATTTAAGAAGGTTATAAAGCTTTATGAATTAAAGAATTTACCCTTTTTTCCTGCAGTGATTAATAATAGAATGGTGAAGTGTTTTTATCTTGTCCATAGAGAAAATATTGAATGGTAGCTATTTAAGTTTCAAATATAGATTATGATCTAACACATATAGCCTCCCCAGACTTGGCTTGGCAAATTATACTATAAATGGAATCAGAAGACCAGTGATAGACTTGAAAAAAGTTTTCTGCAATGTAGGTGGTGAGTGAAATATTTATAATACACAGAAAGCTTCTACAAATTGAGAAGATAATTTAGTGGGGAGATGATATCACCAGTGACTATGAACGTTTTTATCTGAATATGTGTGTACTTGATAAAAATAAGAAAGAATCTTTAAAATTCTTGAAGACTGATGAACAGGTAAGAGACTTGAGACTTGGCTGCCGCGAGGCTCCAGTTGCCCTGCATCACGCTATTCTCAGGACAGATCTAGCTGCCGAGTGAGGTGAAAGTACAGCCGTGCAGGCAGGGCGTGGGGGTCTGTCCCGGGTTGTGCAAGTGGGCTGTGGAAAGAGTGTGCGCTGTGGCCCTGGATTGTAACCCATGATTCTTTTATATTCTCTGAAAAAGAGCCCATAACCAAGGATAACGCTGTTTCAGTAGAGTAGACATGTGCCCATGCACAGGCCCTGTGTGGCCCTGTGTGGCTTGTGGGGCCTCATGAAAGCAGCAGACTGAAAATCAGGAAACACCTGACATCTCCTTCCAGCCGCAGCTTCGTTTTTCCTGCCTTCATTTTATAATCTTTTTCTACCTTTTTCAAAGAGTCTCTATGAGACTCTTTGAAACTCTTTGAACTGAGCCTGGGTGGCTCAGTTGTTCAGCGTCTGCCTTTGGCTCAGGTCATGATCCTGGGGTCCTGGGATCGAGGCCTGCATTGAGCTCCCTGCTCGCGAGGAGTCAGTTCTCCCACAGCCTGCAGCTCCCCTTGCTCATGAGCATGCTCTCTCTCTCCCCTACCCCCTCGCCCCCGCTGCCTCTCTGTCTCTGTCTCTGACAAGGAAGTAAACAAAATCTTAAATTAAAAAAAAAAGTCTCCGTGAGCAAAGTCTGCCCTGCGTTGACTAGAGTTGTGCCGTGGAGCAAGGGCGGGATGCAGTGGGCCTGGTGTCCTGCAGGTAGATCCGCAGGGTGTGTGCGGCTCCCGGGATTTGAGAGGCTCTATCAGGCTGAGCCTCCCATGCAGTTTCTGCCATCTGAAACTACCTTAAAGGTTTTGGGGGATAGTGATATCCTGAACTTGAACAGCTTTCTTTCTTTCTTTCTTTTTTCTTTCTTTCTTTCTTTCTTTCTTTCTTTCTTTCTTTCTTTCTTTCTTTCTTTCTTTCTTTCCTTCTTTCCTTCTTTCCTTCTTTCCTTCTTTCTTCTTTTTTTTCTCCTGAATAAGGGGAATTCTAGCACAGCATCTATTAGTCACACTTGATGAACTAATTTGGTTCTGTCTGGGGTCTGACCACAGCCCTGGGTAGGGGGAATAATGCCCGGGTGACACACTGAGCCGTTGGCATCACACAGATAAAACAACTGTGGTGGGACTTTTCACTCAAAACCACTTATTGTGTTGTTGTGCAGATCGTCGTAATGTCATCTGTATGGTTGGAAATAGAACCAGGACATATCGCTCTCAGTCCCTGGTACAGGGTGTTTTCTCTCTGTGTGAAGAAAAAAAGGAAGCATAGAATTCAGGATATAATGACTCTCAGACAAACTCCAAGGGAAGAGAAGAATCGATCTATGGTTTCAGCCTGAAAATTCTGATTGCTACTCTCCTCTCTTCTTACTTCTGCCTGGAGTAATACCTCCTTCATCTGACATCAGTAGGAATTTTTTTTTTGTCCTGGTGGGGGCAGTGGAATTTTTAAATATAGAAACATCCTTTTCAGTATAAATCATTTAAAAAGTTTTAAACCCACTACCTAATTATTAAAAAAAATGTATTCCCTCTGCTTTAAATAATACTGCAGAATATTTAGCATTTTTTCATTAGATTATGGACAGTCTCTCGTTGATTTAGACTCCTATATTTGAGTGATTTATAGTTCTTCCCACAGACTTAGAGCAGCACTATCCTTGTGTTTTCATAAGTAGCCACCTGTGGTTTTTGAGCACTTGAAACAGGGCTAGTGTGACGGAGACACAGAATTTTTAGTCTTAATAAATATAAGTTTAAATTATAAAAAATGAAGCTATTTTTTCATTATCTGCCATTTTACTGTTTTGGTAAGGTTAGGCTTCACCTTAACTGTTGAAAATTGAGCTAAATTGAGATGTGCTACAAGTGTAAAATACACATTGGATTTTAAAGATTTAAAATGGGAATAAATGTAAAGTGTCTCAATTTTTTTATGTTCATTACATGTTGACATGCAAATATTTTGGATATATTGCGCTAAATACAATATATTTTTATCTCCCCCTCTGATTTCCTCCAACTCACTCCTCTCCCTCTCCCAATGTCCTCCGTGTTATTCCTTATGCTCCACAAGTAAGTGAATCCATGTGATAATTGACTCTCTCTGCTTGACTTATTTCACTCAGCATAATCTCCTCCAGTCCTGTCCATGTTGATATAAAACTTGGGTATTCATCCTTTCTGATGGAGGCATAATACTCCATTATATATATGGACCTTATCTTCTTTATCCATTCATCCGTTGAAGGGCATCTTGGTTCTTTCCAGAGTTTGGCAACTGTGGCCATTGCTGCTATAAACATTGGGGTACAGTTGGCCCTCCTTTCACTACACCTGTATCTTTGGGATAAATACCCAATAGTGCAATTGCGGGGTCATAGGGTAGCTCTATTTTTAATTTCTTAAGGAATCTCCACACTGTTTTCCAAAGTGGCTGTACCAACTTGCCTTCCCACCAAGAGTGTAAGAGGGTTCCCCTTTCTCCACATCCTCTCCAACACTTGTTGTTTCCTGTCTTGTTGATTTTGGCCATTCTGACTGGTGTAAAGTGGTGTCTCAATGTGGTTTTGATTTGAATCTTCCTGATGGCTAATGATGATAAACATTTTTTCATGTGTCTGTTAGCCATTTGTACATCTTCTTTGGAGAAGTGTCTGTTGATGTCTTCTGCCCATTTTTTGATGTGATTATCTGTTTTTTATGTGTTTTGTTTGAGGAGTTCTTTATAGATCTTGGGTATCAGCCCTTTGTCTGTATCTGCTCCCATTCCGGGGGTTGCCTCTTTGTTTTGTTGGCTGTTTCCTTTGCTGTGCAGAAGCCTTTGATCTTGATGAAGTCCCAAAAGTTCATTTTCGCCTTTGTTTCCTTTGCCTTTGGAGACATATCTTGAAATAAGTTGCTGTGGTCAATGTCGAAGAGTTTACTGCCTATGTTTTCCTCTAGGATTTTGATAGATTCCTGCTTCACTTTGAGGTCTTTTATCCATTTCATGTATGGTGTGAGAGAATGGTCGAGTTTCATTACATGTAGCTGTCCAATTTTCCCAGCACCATTTATTGAAGAGCCTATCTTTTTCCGACTGTATATTTTTTCCTGCTTTGTCGAAGATTATTTGACCATAGAGTTGTGAGTCCATATCTGGGCTCTCTACTCTGTTCCACTGGTCTATGTGTCTGTTTTTGTGCCAGTACCATGTTGTTTTGGTAATCACAGCTTTGTCGTAAAGCTTGAAATCAGGCAGTGTGATATTCCCAATTTTTTCTTTTTCAACATTTCCTTAGCAGTTCAGGGTCTCTTCTGGTTCCATACAAACTTTAGGATTGGTTGTTCCAGCTCTTTGAAAAATGCTGGTGGAATTTTGATCAGGATGGCCATGAGAGACTATGGATTCCAAGAAACAAACTGAGGGTTTTGGAGGGGGGGGGGTGATGGATGAGCCTGGTGGTGGGTATTAAGGAGGGCACGTATTGCATGGAGTACTGAGTGTAGTGCATAAACAATGAATCTTGGAACACTGAAAAAAAATTCTAATTTAAATAAATAAAAATACAATATATTTTTAGTAATACAATATTGCTGGGGTGCTTGGGTGGCTCAGTTGTTTAAGCGACTGCCTTTGGCTCAGGTCATGATCCTGGAGTCCCGGTATCGAATCCTACATTGGGCTCCCTGCTCAGCATGGAGTCTGCTTCTCCCTCTGACCCTCCCCGTTCTCATGCTCTCTCTCTCTCTCATTCTCGCTCTCTCTCAAATAAATAAAATAAATTTAAAAAATAATAATACAATATTGCCTATATTTATTCTTCTGTCCATTAGATCTCCATGACTTATTTATTACTCATTGCAGTTTCATACCTTAAGTACCATCACTTTTATCCCCCCAGTCCCTAGTAACCACCACTTTACTTTCTTTGTTATAGGTTTAGTGGTTTTAGATTCTGTATATAAGTCGTACCATCCAGTACTTGTCTTTCTCTGACTTATCTCACTTAGTATCAACTATTTAAAGTCCATCTGTGTTGCAAATTAAAAAAATATCTTTTCTTGTAACTATTCCTCCATTGTGTATATGAACCACATCTTTTTTTTTAATCCATTCGTCCATTGATGGACATTTGGGTTGTTTCTACATGTTGGCTCTTATAAATAAAACTGTAGTAAACATGGGAGTTCATGTATCTTATCAAAATCCTGTTTTCATTTCCTTTGGGTATATACCCAAAAGTGGAATTACTAGATCGTATCGTAGATCTATTTTTTCTTTTTTGAGGAGCTTCCATGTTTTCCATAGTGGTTGGACCAATGTTTGTTCCCGCCAACAATGTATAAGGGTTCTTTTTTCACCACGTTCTACCAGCTCCTGTTGTCTTTTGTTTTCTTGATGATAGCCATTCTAACAAGTGTGAGATGATAGCTCATTGTGGCTTTGATTTGCATTTCCCTGATGATTAGTGATGTTGAGCATCTTTTCATTTGTCCCCTCATTTTGATTTGGAGGAACATCTATTTAGTTCTTCCTATTTTTTAATTGGATTATTTTTTGTAACTTTTTAAAAATTTTTTATTTATTTGACAGAGATCACAAGTAGGCAGGGAGGCAGGCAGAGAGAGATAGAGGAGGAAGCAGGCTCCCTGCTGAGCAGAGAGCCCAATGCAGGACTCGATCCCAGGACCTTGAGATCATGACCTACATCAAAGGCAGAGGCTTAATCTACTGAGCCACCCAGGCAACCTATTTTTTGTTATTAAGTTGACTGAGTTCTTTATATTTTGTGGACATTATCTCCTTATCTAATATGTAATTTGCAGAATTTTTCCTTTGTAGGTTCTTTATTCATTTTGTTGGGTTTTTTTTTTTTTCTTTTCTTTTTTTTTTTTTTTTTTTTTTTTTTGCTCTCCAAAGCTTTTGAGTTTGATTCTGGTCCCATTTGTTGCTTTTTTTTTTTTTTTATTGTTTGTGCTTTTGACATCCCACCTCCAAAATCATTGCCAAGACCAATACTGATGAGCTTTTTTCCCATATTTTCTTCTAGGAGTTATGGTACCATCTCTTAGGTTGAAGCATTTGATCCATTTCTAGTTAATTTTTGTGAGTGATGTGAGATTGGTGTCCAGTTGCACTGTTCTGCATGTGTATGTCCAGTTTTTCTTAGCACCATTTGTTGAAGAGACTCCTTTCTCCATTGAGTGTTCTTGGCTTTCCTGTTGAATAGTAGTTGACCAGATATGCTAGGGTTTAACTTTCTATTCTTTCTATTCTGTTCCATTGGTCGATGTATCTATTTTTAGATATGTGGTAGCTGTGGTAGCTGTGTTAATATCAGCTTGAGTTTGTCACATATGGCTTTCTGTTTTGTTTTTGTTTTGTTTATGATTTTATTTATTTATTTGACAGAGAGCAAAAGCAGGGGGAGTGGCAGTCAGAGAGAGAGAGGGAGAAGCAGGCCTCCCTGCCAAGCAGTGAGCCTAATGTGGGGCTCAGTCTCAGAACTCTGGGATCATGACCTGAGCTGAAGGCAGACACTTAACTGACTGAACCACCCAGGTGCCCCAGCCTTTCTGTTCTATTCCATTGATCCACGTGTCTATTTTTGTGCCACTACCATACTGTTTTTTATTACTATGGCTTTATAATATAGTTTGAAATCCAGAAGTATGATACCACCAGGTTTGTTCTTTTTTCTTAGTATTACCTTGACTATCCAGGATCTTTTATGGTTCCACACAAATTTTAGGATTGTTTCTTCTATTTCTGTGAAGAATGTCTTCGATATTTTGATGTGGATTACATTGAATCTGTAGATTGCTTCGGGTAGTATGGACATATTAACAGTAGTCTCCTCATCTATGAACATGGATGTCTTGCCATTTGTGACTTTGATTTCTTCAGCAAAGTTTTGTAGTTTACATTGTATGGAATTTTCACATCCTTGGTTAAGGTTCTTAAGTGTTTTATTATTTTTGATGTTATTGTGAATAGGATGGTTTTATCTTTTTCAGTTGCTTCATCATTAAAGTAGTGTAATTGATTTCTGTCTGTTAATTTTGCCACTTTACTGAAATTATTGATTAGTTCCAACAGTTGTGTGTGTGTGTGTGTGTGTGTGTGTGTTTATTGATTCTTTGGTGTTTTCTATACTGATCTTTCTCAGTTTGCAATGGGGTTACATCCCGATAAATCCATCATTAAGTTGAAAATGTCGTAAGTCAAAAATGCATTTAATACACCTAACCTACCCAACATCACAGCTTAGCCTAGTCCATCTTTATATTAGCGTACAGTTAGGCAAAACCATCTAATACTAAGCCTGTTTTATAAAAAGTGTTGAATATTTCCTGTAATTTATTGAACCAAATATTTGAATGGGTGCAGAGTGGTTCTGAGTGTATTGATTGTTTACCCTTGTAGTTGTGAGGCTGACTGGGGGCTGCAGCTGCCACTGCGTGGCGTCATGAGAGAGTATCATCATGTGCTTAGCCCGAGAGGAGATCTAAAACCAAAATTTGAAATGTGGTCTCTACTGAATGCATATCACTTTCACACCATCATAATGGATGCCTTTTATTTCTTTGCTTCGCTAAATTTCTCCAGCTAAGACTTCCAGTATTGTATTAGATCTGAGTGGTGAGAGTAGGCATCCTTGCCTTGTTCTTGATCTTAGAGGAAACGTTTTCAGTGCCTTTCCATGAAGTATAATGTTAGTTTTGAGTTTGTCAAATATGCCTTTATTATGTCGAGGTATGTTCCTTCCATATCCAATCTGTTAAGGAGATCATGAAAAGATTAATTTTGTCAAATGCTTTTCCTGCATCTACCAAGATGGTCCTGTGATTTTTATTTCTCATTTTATTGATGTTATCTTTTACATTTATTAATCTGTGTATGTTGAGCTATACTCACATCCCAGGGATAAATCTAACTTGGACATGGTGTGTAGTCTTTTAATGTGTTCTTCAGTTCAGTTTGCTAATATTTTGTTAAGAATTTTCACATCTGTATACATAGGGATATTGATTGATAGTTTTCCTATGGTGTCCTTATCTGGTTTTAGTATCATAGTAATGCTAGCTTCACAGAACGAGTTTAGAAGTTTTCCTTCCTCCTCGATACCTTCCTGAGGTTGAGGAAGGTTGGTGCTAATTCTTTAAATGTTGGTAGATTTTTCAGTGAAGCTGTCTGGTCTGGGAGTTTTCTGTGTTGGAAGTTTTTCTAATTACTTGTTCAATTTCTTTCCTTCTTATTGGTCTGTTCAGATTTTGTATTCTTGATTCACAGTGTTGATCGGTTATGTGTTCTAGAAATGTAACTATTTCTTCTATGTTATATAATTTGTTGGCATATAATTGTTCATAGTAGTCTGTTATGATTCAATGTATTTTTATAGTATCCGTTGTAATGTCTTTTTTTTTTCATTTCTAATTTGGAGGGTTTTTCTTAGTCTAGCTAAAGGTTTGCCAATTTTGTTTATATTTTTGAAGAACCAGATCCTTGTTTCATTTTTCCTTTGTATTGTTTTTCTGCTATTTTATCTATTTATAGTTTGATCCTCATTATTTCCTTCCTTCTGCTAACTTCGGGCTTAATTTTTTCTTTTTCTGGTTCCTTGAGGTGTAAAGTTAGGTTGTTTATTTGAGATCTAATTTCTTAACATAACGCCTTTATTGCCATTCCTCTCAGAACTGCTATGTTGCCTCCCACAATACTTGATCTGTTGTGTTTTCATCTGATTAGTTTCAAGATAATTTTTTAATTTCCTTTTAGTTTCTTTTTTAACCTATTGGTTGTTTAGAAGAATGTTTAGTTTCCACATATTTTTATATCTACTCACTTCCTCTCACTGATTACTATTTCATGCATTGTGATCAGATAAGATACCCGGTGTGACTTCCATCTTCTTGAATTTGCTAAGATTTGTGACCTGTCATATATCTATCCTGGAGAATGTTCCAGGTGCACTTGTAAAGAATGTGTATTCTGCTGCTTTTGGATAGCAGGTTCTGTATGTCTGTTAATTCCATCTATCCTAAGGTGCAATGTGATTTTATCTTTCTTTGGACAATCTATCCATTGCTCATACTGGGTACTGACTTCCTCTACAGTTGCTATATCATTTTCAGTTTCTTCCTTAAGATCTATTTTTTTAAATTATTTATTTTTGCAAGAGAGAGCAAGCACGCACAAGCAGGGAGAGGGGCAGAGGGAAGGGGAGAAGCAGACTCCCTGCCCAGCAAGGAAGCCGGACATAGGACTCAGTCCCCGAACCCTGAAATCATGACCTGAGCTAAAGGCAGACCCTTAACCAACTGAGCCACCCAGGTGTCACCCCTGAAAGATCTATTAGGAGTTGTCTAATATATGTTCAGTGCTCTGTTGTCAAGACTGTATATATTTATGATTGTAATATCTTCTTGATATATTGACACACCCCTTATCATTTATATAATGACCTTCTTTGTAGCCTTTCTGGCTTGAAATCTGTGTTGCCCAATATGAGTATGGTTACACCAAACTTTTTTTTTCTTTTTTGGCTTGCAGTATTGTCATCCATTCTTTCATGTTGAGCCTATGAATGTCTTTAGTGCTCCTATTAAGCAGCACATAGTTGGTTCTTGTGTGTGTGTTTGTTGTGTGTTTTAAGATTTGTTTTTTTGAAAGTAAAGATATATAATAGAAAAAATATATATATATTTATAAATAAAGAGATAAATAATAGAAAATATATGATAACATATTTTATTTATAGATATATAATATAAAATAGAGCATGTACACGAGCTGGGACTTGAGGGGTTGCAGGAAGGGGCACAGAGAATCTCAGATCCACCCCAACCCACCCAACACAGCTTAGAGTGCAGAGCTGTTGTGGGGCTTGATCTCAGGACTGGAGATCATTACCTGAGCCAGACCAAGAGCTGGACACTTAACCAAGTGAGCCACCCAATGCCTGGCTCTTGTTTTTTTTAATCCACCCTGTTACTTTACCTTTTGATTGGTGAGTTCAGTCCATTTACATTCAAGGTGATTATTGTTATGTGAGGACTAACTACTGCCATTTTATCGTGGCCTTTTGGTTATTTTATCTCTCTATTGTTTCTTTTTTCTTGTTTCTACCTTTGTAAATTGGTGGTTTTCCATAGTGATTTGCTCAGTCTCCCCCTTTTTTATGTTTTGTGCCTCTGCTCTAGATTTTTGCTTTTACATAAAACATCTCACAAAGTAGTCCCTTTTCTGCTGATAGCACTCTGTCTTCATTCACCACAAAGGTTTTATCCTTTTTTTTTTTTTAAGATTTTTATTTATTTATTTGACAGAGATCACAAGCAGGCAGAGAGGCAGGCAGAAAGAGAGAGAGAGGAGGACGCAGGCTCCCTTTCGGCAGAGAGCCCGATGCGGGGCTCGATCCCAGGACCCTGAGATCATGACCTGAGCTGAAGGCAGAGGCTTTAACCCACTGAGCCCCCAGGCGCCCCAGGTTTTATCCTTTGCTGTTACAAATTATCTAATTTGGGGGGGGGTACCAAATATATTGAAGGAATGGTACAAATGAAAGAAGTAGATGTTTTGGTACAACTTACAGAAAAGGTAAAGGTAAATTATCTCTTTTTATGCTATGATTTTGTTACCAAGTTATAGTACCTATAGTTACTTTCAGTGCTCTTTTCCTTTATGCTCTAATGCGAGTTTAATATAGTATTCTAAAAAAAAAAGTTATAGTAAAGGAGTTATAGCATTATTACTTGCCTGGTTAATCAGATGGAATTTTGCGTACTTTCGTCTTTTCGTTTCTTAGCTTGAAGAGTTCCCTCCAATACTTCTGTTAAGGCAGGTTTAGTAGTGGTGAACTCCTTTAGCTTTTGTTTGTTAGAGAAAGCCTTTGTTTCTCCTTCATATCTGAAAGATAGCTTTGCCAGGTAGAGTATTCTTAGCTGGCAGTTGTTATCTTTCAGTATTTTCAATATGTCATTCATCTCTCTCCTGGCCTATAGAGTTTCTGCTGAGAAATCTGCTAATAGCCTACTACTGGTGGACCTTTGTAGGTTACTGTATATTTTTTTCCTCGGGTGGCTTTAAAATTCCCTCTTTATTATTGACTTTTTTTTTTCTGAAGATAGGTAGATTGATTTGACAGAGAGTGAGTGAGTGCAGACTCGCACAAGCAGGGAGACTTTCTGGCAGGCAGATGGGGAGGGAGAAGCAGGCTCTCTGTGGAGCAGGGAGCCAGATGCAGGGCTCAATCCCAGGACTTTGGGATCGTGACCCGAGCCAAAGTCAGACACCCAACTGATTGAACCATCCAGGTACCCCTATTACTGACTTTTGACAATGTTAATATAATGTATCTTGGAGAAGGTCCTTTTGAGGACAAAAAGGTGTTCTGTTAGCTCCATGGACTTATATATCCAGTTGCTTCCTCAGGTTTGGGAAGTTCTCACCTGTTATTTAAATGCACTCTCTGCTTCCTTCTCTCTCTTCCCTTCTAAGATACCCATTATTCTCTTATTGGCATTTCTGATGGAGTCAGATAGTTCTCATAGGTTATTTTCACTTTTTTTAATTCTTCTGTCTCTTCCACCTGAATCATTTCTATATTTCTGTTCTCAACCTTGCTAATCCTCTCTTCCATATGATCAGCTGCATTTCCAGCACATTCTAATGCATTTTTCATCCCATTTATTGAGTTCTTCAGCTCCAGAATTTGTTTATTTCTATTTTAGAATTTCAGTCTCTCTGATAAAGCACTTAGATTTGTTAATTTTATTCCTGTGATCACCATATTGCCATTTGGAGTTTTCTTAAAGTTCTTTGAATTTCATCATAGCTGCTATTTTAAATTACCAGTTAGATTGTAATATTCCCTATCTTTGGGTTCCATTGCTGGAATTATGTTTTATGATACCATATTCTAGTGATTTTTCACGGTGTTTGATGAGACATGCCCCCACCTCCACATTTGAAGTCGTGAACACTTCTTATTTAGCCAAGGCTTTGTTTACTTTGATTCTAACAGTTCAACAGGTTGGTAGATGGGGGGTTTTCCAGAAGATGGGGCTATAGCACAACTTTTTGATTTTTGTTCCCAGCACTGACTTCCTGCTAAGGGTTGGGAGCATGAAAAAAGCATAGGAGTGGCAAAATGGGGGGAGGTGTGTACTTAGCACTTGGGGCTTTGGGTGTACCAATGGCCAGGTGGGGGGATCTTCAAGTGGGAAGGGTTCCAGAGGTTTGTGGGTCAGCCTTTTGCCTCTTGCCTCTTGGGGCATAGAGGAGGAGATGCTTTCCTTCAGTTCTCTTTGTCTGCCTACTTCCCAGTCCTTCCCTCCCTCCAGCCACTGGGGTCTTTTTGTAGGGAACCTGGTCCCTCCAGCTGCAGCGCCTGTTGTCAGGCAGACCACCCCCCACTCGCTGCCTTCCCCCTCTGCCTCCTCTGCCAGAAAGGTTGTGCTGGCTCACTGCAGGCCCAGCCACTGCCTTCGCTGCCATCCCTGGCCACCGCTGCCCGCTCCCCCGCTTCTTCCATGGTCTGGTCCACCCACTTTAGGGAACACAGATGGAGGCATTTCTTGGGCATCCTGGTACCAACGCAGTGCAGAGGCGCTGTGTCATTTTGTTGTTGTTGTTGCTTTTCCCCCTTCCGGGGTATGTACGTCCAGTTAGTTGTAAAACAGAGGGAACAGAAGAGGAATGACTCACAGCACCATGATACTGACATCACTCCCAAATAAAATTTATTATGAAAATGAATTTATCTTTTTTAATGTAGCCCTACAAAATTGAAACTTGTATATGAAGCTTTCATATTTCTGTGGGAGGTTTTTCAACTTTGGCCCCACTAATATTTAAAGCTGATAACTCGGGGCGCCTGGGTGGCTCAGTTGGTTGGACGACTGCCTTCGGCTCAGGTCATGATCCTGGAGTCTCGGGATCGAGTCCCACATCGGGCTCCCAGCTCCATGGGGAGTCTGCTTCTCTCTCTGACCTTCTCCTCGTTCATGTTCTCTCTCACTGTCTCTCAAATAAATAAATAAAATCTTAAAAAAAAAAATAAAGCTGATAACTCTTTGTGTGGGCATTCATCTTGTTCCCTAGAGGATGTTTAGTGACATCCCTGGCCTAGCTCTTCTAAATCAGCTTCCCACCCAGTGCGTGGCCCTTTTTGAGCCATGACAGAAGGGGATCATTCAGCCTCTGTTTGAAACCTTTACCTAATAAGAATCTCTTCTTTATCATTTTTGTATTCTGTATTATAACTGTCAGACAGACTTTTATATCAGCATCCTTTAACTTCTACCAGTGGTTCTAGTCCTCGTTTGTGTAGTATAGATTAAACCAAGTACTTCTTCTTCTTTTTTTTAAGATTTTATTTATTCGACAAATTTTTTTATTTGACAGAGATCACACGTGGTGGGGGGGCACGGGAGGGCGGGAAGATGCAGGCTCCCTGCTGAGCTGAAAGCCTGAGGCGGGGCTTGATCCCAGTACCCTGGGAGATAACTACCCTAGCGGAAAGCAGAGGCCTTAACCCACTGAGCCACCCAGGCGCCCCAAACCAAGTTCTTTATGAAAAAGCTAATGCATGCTAACAGGCCTTACACATTCTAGAGTTCATTCAACAATTACTTAAACTCCTCCTTTTTGTTAGGCAACAGAGATAAGCAGTGGATGAAACATGAGTTCTCTGGGAGTGTGCATAACATTTTGGGGGATGCAGTTAATACTCAGGAGCCTACAGTGATAGGGCACGTTTTGATCAGTGCTGTGAAGAATACTGAAGTGGTCAAAGGTGCATATTGAAGGCTCTTGTTGGGAGGGTGGGGTGTGGGGCCTCTCTTTCTCTTGGCCCTTTCCTCTAAAACCGCAAGACCTCCGTCATGTTTCCGAGGGTTTCCCATGTTTTCATGGGAAAAGATACTGTTTCCCAGACCTCCAGTATCTTTTGTTTCTCTGGAATGCACTTTGCCTTCATCCATTGCTTGTAAGAAATGTTTTCCGGACACCTTTGCCTAGCCGCTGATAATTCTTCCTGAGTGGAAGTGTTAAGGTTCCTTTTAAAAGTGGCACATGGAGCTGAATCCTGGCTCTGGTCAGATCATTGCAGAGTTGTCCTTAGGAATGTTCTAGCTACCGTTCTTTTGGCAGTCTGAGATTGCACCTGCCTTTTTGGCAGCCTCATTGTGCTCTTGACTCAGATTACAGTCAACAACCCTGAGGTCTTTTACTGTGCTACAACTTCCACATTGTGTACTTGTCCTGAAGGCCAGTGTTTCTCTTGCTACCTTTGATCAGCTTATTGCACAGGATGTGATCTGAAGGAGTTTGCTTCTATGTGTTTTACACTAGAAATATACCTGGGCTTTGTGATGGCCTGTTCCTGCAATCCCTTTTACCTCTGCTTTCTGGTTGTGCTCTAGAATAGATAACATTGCAGATAACCTGACCTCCAGGTGAATGAAGAACTACTGCAGTTTCCTAAAACATCATAACGAGATACGTGGGTAAAATGAATGTGGAATATTCCCAGGTGGGATTCTTGGCTGGAGGTCTTGTAATGATTTCAAAATTGAAAATTTAAAAAAAAAAAAAAAAAAAAAGCCTTGGATGTCTTTTATCTTCTTGCTTCCAGAATATTTCTTATTCTTCTTGCCTTTAATCAAATAGTAATACATACCTGTACACTCAACGTAACCATTGGTTGGGAGGAATTATAGGCCCTCATTCCATCTTCACAAAGATTTTAGCATCTCTTCCATTTCTGGCTGACTTTTTCATAGCCAAAGGCTAGAAAATATGGTTGACCCCTGAGCACTATACCTCCCAGGGAGTCAAAAACCCATGTGTAATTTTTGACCTCTCAAAAACTTAACTCCTAACAACCTACTATTGCCGGGAAACCTTACCGATAACATAAAACCATCAATTAACACATATTTTGTGTGTCATACATATTATGTATAATATCTTACAATACAGTGAGCTAAAACAAAATGTTATTTAGAAAATCATAAGGAAGAGAAAATACATTTACAGTACTGTGCTGTATATAAAAACCCACATACAAATGAACTGGTGCAGTTCAAACCCCGTGTTATTCAGGGACCAAATACACATCTGTAAAACAGCATTGTACATGTGAATGGTACATAATGGCAGGGAATCTGTCCCTTGGTTCCTGTGTTCATGTCACAGGGATTCACAGTCCTGGATTGTGGAGAATGTGATTTAAATACCATCTGTGGCTACTTATCCAGCAGACTGGTTCGATGACAGATCTGCCAAATGAGCAGTGTGTGTTTCTAAAAAAGAAAAAGATTAGCAGAAGAATTTTACCCTGGAGGATTTTAAAATATTATTTATTTTAAAATTATATTAACTTCTACAATTCAAATTAATTTAGTTTACAGAATAATTATTCTTTAGAAGGTAATTATTTTGCTTACTATTTTCTTTAGTATTCTTAGTTACAGAGGTATGTTTTAAATGGCAACTGCTAAGCCAGCATCCCTTGCCATAAGGTAAGATAACCAGAAAGAATGTACTATCTTAACAGCGTTTCAGAAAGTTGGTCTGGGCACCTCTCCCTGCTCCCCTTGGTAGTGCTGTCATTGTGATTTGTGAAAGTGGGGCGGTTCTGGCCAGCCCGGCCCGACTTCAGGATGCCTGCGACCCTGACAGGTTCCTAACCAGGCCACAGACCCTTTGCCATGGGCATCCACCATCCTTCTCTTTGCCTCCAAACCCATGCAGGGGCTTTGAAAATGCTCCTTCTGTATATGCTAAATTTTGTTCAATGTCAACGTCTTTGGGGAAGTACTAATGTATAATGCCAGGCCTAAATTTGGCTTTGGCTTTGTAGTTCATTTGCTTTTTTCCACTTAATTTCTTAAAAACCTTAAACTAAGCCCTGTGATGGCATATTGTTTACATTGTTTAGCAGCTAGAGTAAAATAATACATGAAGTATCAAGATAGGGTAGGTGTGTCGTGAACCCAACGACAGTTATCTTCAGTGTGCCAGCGCACGGAAGGAACATGGACCTCTGAGGGGGTGCACACAGCTGGGCACCCAGTGGGAGGAGCTGGGATCACCAGGATCAGAATAACACTGAGGACAGGGCCAGTGGATCTGCTGTGACACTTCACAAGGACCAGCATAGCAGTGATCAGGGCTATAACCCCAGATGGACCCCATCTGTCCATAACCAACCACATGTTTACAGCATCTATACCCATGTGCCTGTGATGTTCATATTAATGACAATAGCTTTTCCTTCCTAGTGCCAATGGTACTAAAATTAACCGTTTATTTTTCTTTTCTTCTTTCAGAACAAGCTTGCCTTCTCCTATGTTTTCCAGAAATGACTTCAGCATCTGGAGCATCCTGAGAAAATGTATTGGAATGGTAAACGAACTCTCAATTTTATAATATAACATCAAGTAGATATAGGTTTCCCTGCGTATCCTTTGGAAGGGAATCTTCATGTTGGCATAAATGTGATGTACAACAAAGTTTATGGAAATGTGAGAATCAGAAATTGGAAAAAGTCTTAGGTCTGCCTGACAGAATTTGAACCACTCTTTATGCCATTGCAGTAGGATTTTAACAATTTTTTTTTTTTTTAGATTTTATCTATTTATTTGACAGAGAGAAATCACAAGTAGATGGAGAGGCAGGCAGAGAGAGAGAGAGGGAAGCAGGCTCCCTGCTGAGCAGAGAGCCCGATGTGGGACTCGATCCCAGGACCCTGAGATCATGACCTGAGCCGAAGGCAGCGGCTTAACCCACTGAGCCACCCAGGCGTCCCCATTGCAGTAGGATTTTAATGGGAGTTTTCACTCTAAAAAAAAAATAAAGAAAATGCTCTTTTCCTGTTGTAATACAACATTTCTATTTCCCTGTAAAATTACCCAGAAATTCTCTCAGAGAGCACAGATTCGCCAACATGTAGAAGGTAGTAATTTCATGCACACTTCTTTGCATGAGCTCATTGATTTGTACTTTGAATTTTAAGTGTGATGTATTAGATATTTGGAGTGTCTCTCCTTAGCTGTGCAGGTTGATTTGATATGCGGGGAGAGCGGCAGATGGCAAAATTTACTATTCCATAAATCCTTAGATTCTCTTTAAAACAGTGGTTCACAGAACCATCCTGACCTCAGTTAGGCTGGAATTCCGAGTAAAGTTATCTTAATTCTTCCAGCACGACCTTTGACCAACTAGAATGATAAAAACTTTAAAACAAGCAAGTCCTAAGCTGCTAGGGAATCTACCTGGACATTCCTTTTTGTAATTTTGCAAATTTAATGTGCATTCTGGGAGTCCTCCAAGAATTTTCCCTGCACCAAGAAGTATATTCACTTTGTTTTCATTCTGGTGCTTGAAATCCTTGCAGCTTTTGATGTGCCTGCTTGGGCATTTTTCTAAGGTCCCTGTTCTCTGCATGGGGTCCTCTGATCTGAGGCTTTCCAAATGTGACTTCCAAGGAGCTAATCCCAGAAACATTCATTTTAAACAAGTATTTTCTGATTCTGCTACATAGAGAGTAATTCAGCTAAGCTCTACAGCCGGATAATGGGATTTATCCCAGCCTTGCTGCTTCCTGTCTGAGATCCGGGGAAGCCACCTTACCACTCCTGATTGGGTTGCCTCCTGTGTAAAGTCAGGAGACTAATTTGTACCTACTAGGTGTATTGAGAGATAAATAACATAACTTATGTAAATTATCTAGGAAGTCTCTGGTTTAGCATAATGCTCAATATTATTAGCAGCAGTTAATCCCATTTGAGAATCAGAGCACCTTCCTCTAATCCCATTTTGATTATATTAAGATTCATCAGGACAAACCAAATGTATATATTCTCAAGTAAGATGTTACACATACTACTGTCTTTGGATCTGAAATTTTCCAGACAAAAAATTAATATTTGTATTCTATAGAGTCATTATTTCTCAAACCCTTAGTAAACATATTTACCATTATGATTTAGTATACAAATAGGCATATAGGTGTGTGTTTAAAAACCAGGTTCACAAAAGGAATGTTCATCATAAAAATAGTCATCATATTTCCCATTACATTAAATTAATGCTGATTCCAGCTCACTGTATTGATTACACAGTCTCTAATGGATGAAACCCTCCCTGTAGAATGGGTGCCACATCTGTCAAAGACTTATTTGGTCAACAGAATTTGTATGCAAACCTTGGATGTGGTTGAGTCTTTTTGGACATTGTGGAAAATACAGTTTTCTATATTTGTCTTACTTCAGTCTGTCTGCTGCCATCTCCTGTCTTTCAAGTGTCAGATTTAGTGGTTGAGGTCATGAATTTGTTCAGGCTAGTGACCAGCATTTGTCTAGTTTATATCTAAAGCAAGCATTCTGTCCAGCTAGAGAATAAGCATTCTTTTAAAAGATAGGACATAATGTTTTTTTGGATCCTACCTGTCACACTTTGAAAGATACTCTGTTTCTCTGGAAGAATGGTTTTACTTTTATTTTTTAGGTGTAGAACTACTTGTAAATGAACAGTCTCTGTTGAGTTTATAAAATAATCGTTCTTAGAGCAACATTTATTAATGTGGATTGAAAGGAAATTAGCATTTGGAAGTGCTGTTCTTTGGGCACTGTCATAAGATCCCCCTCTCACAGGCAATAGAAACAATCAAAAGGTGTTAAGTGTTGGCCAACAATAGATTTAAAGTACTGTGTATCTTGAAAGAGAAATGCAAATATCATTGCTAGACTAAATTTTTTTAAAGGTTTTATTTATTTATTTGACAGACAGAGATCACAGGTAGGCAGAGAGGCAGGCAGAGAGAGAGGAGGAAGCACCCTCCCCACCGAGCAGAGAGCCCAATGTGGGGCTCGATCCCAGGACCCCGGGATCATGACCTGAGCAGAAGGCAGTCATGACTCAGTCAGACTGAGCCACCCAGTCCCTCCTAGACTGAATTTTTAAAAGTAATTTTTCATATTGACTCCTCCAACATCAGCCTCCTTCTATCTTCCAAAAGAAAATAGTCCAAAACTTAAAAAAAAAAATGTAATGTCTGTAGCCTTTATTGCACTGAAGTCAAAATGAAGACTTTTTTTTTTTAATCCTGCATTGCATTTCTGTGATTGTTACACTTAATCCATTCACTTTAGTTCCTTACTCTGTGGGTAAATCTCAGTTACAAAGACCATGCATATTTCTTTCAGCCAGCTCTTCCCCAAAGCTTCACAGTCCCAGTTTCTCTGTTTTATAACAATAAGTCTTAAAAGTAGCGGAGGATATTTGGTGTCAAACCAGAGTGTTTCATGATATCTATGTAAATTGAGGAGCATACCAGATGAGAGTAGAGAGTGTGAACATCCACAGTTCTACGCTGAACTAGGGTCCAGTCCCAACTTTTTAAAAAAGAATGCCCCTTATGGTAATATAGTGTCATTATTCACAGGACATGGTTTCAGGGCACCAGGCTGGCTCAGTTGGTGGAGCATGCAACTTTGATCTCGGATTGTGAGTTCAGGCCCCACTTTGGGTGTAGAGATTGTATAAAAATTAAAAACTTTAAAACAAAAAAACAAAAATACCTGGCTTTTATGAACTCGTGAGAGATGCTTATCTATTAGGTATTGTCTAGGTATAATTTGTCTTCATCAGGAAGAAGGTCAGAGTATCTTCTCCAGACCTTTACCATCCTGGACCGCCATGCCCTGTAGCCCCTTCCCCAGCCCAGGTCGCTTTGACCCCGTCCTCCACTTCCAGAGACGCACACAGTCTGCTTTGCTTCTTTCTGAAAAGAACATAGAGACTTAGATTTCCAAACTAATTGACCTCCTTCCTTATTCTTCCAGTCTGTTTTGGACAGGATTATGTTACCAGCTGCTGGATTAGACTACATGAAATGAATACTTTACATAACTGATACTTGGTTCCCAGCTCAGAATCAGTTCTGATACTGGTTAGTTTGAAGTCTTACTTCCTTATTCCCATTGTCCTTTTGTTGGAGGGTTCTAATCTCATAATCCTATTGTCTTGTGCTTTCCTTGTTTTCTTCCTCCTCTTCTTTCCCCTCCCTTTAGGGTTCCTCAGTGGGACTCACCCAGAAGTTAGGTCACGGTGTTCACACTTAGTGACTTTTGGAACCAGGGCTGGCACCAGGGTGAGGCAAGTGGGGTATATAGGTGCAAAAGTGGAGTAGGGATCTGTGCTCATGGCTTTGCGGGTGCCAACCATGTGTTTGTTAAATATCCTGGAGTCCTAGAATTTTAATATTTGGATTATTATCAGAGATGAAAAAGTCCTGATGTATTTATAAAAACTGACCTTTAAAAATGATACATCACTCTTTTAAATATTGTCTAGTAGAATCAAATACCATAGAGGCTTGAATGCAAGAGCAAGCTATTCCTTAAGAGTTGAAAAGTTTATATTATAGTTCCATTTGCTCCTTTAATTCATATTTCCATTCCATATTTCTTATGGAATATTATTCTTAATTTTTTTATCTTTGAAGGTATTTTATTCATTACTCTATCATACTTTGCTATCATAAAAGTACATACAAAAATAAAAATTTGATAGCATATATCCCATATTAATAATGAAAGTTTCTCTGCATCAAGTTATTCTTCCAAGTATTAATAAATGAGTGATCTAAATAACAGGCATTGCCAAATTTATGAAAATATTAATATAGAAGATAAAATGTTACTCATAAAATGAAATTTTTTCAGTTGGGTTTAGATATCAGAGAATGTCTCCTATTGTTAGATTTTTTGTAAGAGGATTTTCAGTAATGATTATTATTTTTTAATAGATTTAAGGATTAAGAAACCTTGCTCATATTAATAGACAGATGGGAGTAGGAGTTTGGTGGGGGTTTTTTTTTTTTTTTTGAGCATCTAGCAATATCCTTCAGTTCTTTGACCCTTTCCCAACTGTGTACCAAAATTCAGATAGCAATGTATTATCAAAAATATTTTTTTTTATGATCTGTAAGTTGACAACTCAATTAGGACATCTTCAGTGGCACTACAAACAAAAATTAACTTATGAAACATCTTGTTATTTCCACTGACATCCTAGGTGTCTTGGTCTTTGGGAAAAGTAGCCAGAGCAGCTTTCTCAGGGCCGGTAATTCTGCTTCACATAGCTCTTTCCTCTCACTCACATACACTTTGCAGCAGTGTGAAGGGGCTGAAAACATGGAAATATTTTTCACTGAAACATCTGTGTCAATATAATAACTTCCATCTTAGCATGAGCTGTAAAGAAGAAGCTTTCCCTCAAAGCCATAGATTCAGCTCGTTTGCTCGATGCGAGGGCCTGCCACATGGCCACGGAGCCAGACTCCGCTCGGACACAGCCCAGGTTAGCTGTCAGGAATGTGATGTTATTTGGGGGGTCAGATAAATAAATATGTTAGTATATGTCACTGCGACAGCTGTCCTACTCTTGAATTCTAAATCTAAGATCAATACAGACCTAGATACAGTCTGGAGCATTGCCACAACTGGTGCATTATTAACACTGCCTTGAGAGACCTGGATCAGAAACAGCAAAGCAGTTAAACAAAACCTGGCATCTTTACCACCTCATTTTGCAATGATCTGAAGTCAGAATACCCCAATATGGGAGAAATGGCTAGAAGGCCCCATTTCTGATGTCAGGTCTTTGCCTTAACTGAAACAGAAAAAAGTCATGGAGCCCAAATTCAGACTAATGGGGCCTCCATTAAAAGTGGCTTCCCTGACCCCAGTACTGTACTTCTAACCCTCACCTTCCTTTGGCGCCCTGCAGGGCAAGAATCCTATACTGTGATTCAGGGTGGTGGGAGGGGTCCTCCCCCACCCCTCATCGCAGAAGGGTAGTTGGAAAAGGGGAAGTGGAAAAAGAGAAACAGCATGACATCCAGTGCAGGCATCTGCTTGAGCCTGCCACTGGTAAGGTAAGGGTGCCTATGGAGGCTGAGCACCTAGAAATGGGCTTCCTTTAAGCATGTGGCCCATGTGGCTAAGGGAGAGTCTCTGTGACTTCACCTCTAGGGAATACACAGCGTGAAGACAGAGATCAGTTCCAGCTTCAGCCAGTGCGTCTGTCATCCTTCCACGTTCCTGCATAGTGGCTGTCCATCCAAGTCTGCAAGGACTCAGCTACTAGACAGGAAGAATGGGAAAGGAATATCTTTCTGTTTGTCTTTCTCCTCATAGCTTTCCTGGTCTTTTTCTTTGTTTTTACCATTGGTTTACACCAAGGTCCACAGAGTGTGGTTCAGTTCATACACAAAGACACATCCGTTTCCTGCCCCATAGTTCCTTCATTTCTGGCTGTGTTATCTTCCACTCGTTCCCCTGTTGCATTCCCCTTGGCCTGGTCTGTGAGGGTTGAGGAACAGTGCTGTAAGCAGCAGTGGAAGGTATGAGGGCAGCAGGCTTTTTCCAGACCACTCATCCAGATAGTCCCAAGGAAACTCTCTTGTGGGTTCTTCGTGTGACTGCTTTGGGCTAATCGGTGGTATTCAGACAGCAAGAACCTCTCATGTAAGATAACCTAGTAGATGGTAGAAATCTTATAGAGGGAGGGGACTGAGCAGCAGCCAATGTGAAAGAGACCTTTGACCCTCCAAAGTGAATTTTTATACCCTTTGTAGCTATGGGAGGTCGGTGGGGGGGGGGGGGATTGTGAAGGAAAGATCCAGTGCCAGCTTCGTCTTGCAGAAGGCACCTCCAAGGAACAGAGCCAGGACTGCAACTAGCACTTGACCATCACTGAAGAGTCTAGAAACCCACTTAATGCTCGGGTCACACTCCTGGGTGAGGACTCTGCCTGCAAGCTGGCCACCTGGACAAATGAGCAGACAGATTTAGCTTAAGACCTAAATTAAGTTTCTCTGGGTAACCCAGGTCTTAAATATTTGCACATTTGGTTGTTACAGTGTTAGACTTTATGTACATATAATGTTTTCCATTTTAGTTGGAATCAAACTTGGCCTTGCCTTCAGGCTGTTTAGTGCTTAAGTGATGAAGCCTCCTTCTCTCTCCCTCTTTTTTTTTTTTTAATTCTCAGTTTGTCAGCTGATGAGAAATTGCAATTAAGAGTTTCTTCAGTTTCATCATTGGTTGCTATTAATTTGCATGGATAAATTTAAACTTTGTTTTTAGCTGGGTCACAGGGTGGAACTGCCTGGCATAAATACTTAATTTTTCCAGCTCACTGATACTCCCAGTGATAAAAGTAGTCCAGCTAATGTTTCTTCCTGAAACTTGACCCTCATATTGTGTGTTGTTTCTTTTCCTATTGTTGGAATCTACACAGTACTAATTAGTTGTATACAGTATTGAGAGGGTCCAATACCAGACTATTATATGGGAAGTAAAAATTTCCAAGACAGAACAAAATACAGTTTGCGTCACTTGAATTTTTTATTACATATCTAGGGAACTGTAGATTTTAACAATTAAAATTAATGTAAGGTTACCTTAAAATAATTTGACTAGTAGAACCAATAAAGTTATACGTCCATTGCTATATTTTAAAATAGCTTTTTATACTCTTCTGAGGGGGTGAGGGTATTATCTTGGACTGGATTTATGTGTATATGTTCTCCAGGGTCTTTTTCTTTCCTTCGTACTCCTCCTCTGTTAGTTGGGCCCAGATGTTAGCCCTTTTTGGGTCCTTAAATGCATACATTCTGAGTTATTAAAAGAAGTAGGAAGAAGGTGCTGAAGTCATTCTGGATTGCAACACTGGATTTAAAGAAGCTTATTTAAGAATTTTAGGAGCTTTTCAAATGATTGAAAATAATCCACCCATTGAATTTATGATAAACCATGTCCCTTGTGCCTCGGTCTCCGGTCTGTAGCTCGCCTTCTCTCACTTGCTCGCTAATTCCTGTGAAGCCCGGCCAGCTGTGTTGAGCCGCCAGCGGCCAGCAGGCCCTTGCCCATCCCATCCTTGCCTGGGTATTTTCCCTGGGAGGATATATGTGAAGAGATGCAGCGCACCTAGTGTTGCTTTCGAGATGAAAGATTAAGCCCCTAGGCCAGGATTCTCATCTGATCTTCTGTAACGCGGCACAGGCAAACAGGCTGTCGCCTCGAACACATCTGCCTCAGGGAGTATTTTGTCCTTCTAGCGCTGTTAGGGGTTTAAAAAAACATGGAGAATCCAGCTTAGCAATAAAGTTCTTCCTTCCTGTAATGAAGTCTCACCCTGCTGTTGTACATGATAGAGTGAAACGTAGAGAGCACGAACAGCACGGTGTGGGGCACACACTCGTCGAAGGAGAGGGCTCGAGTCGTCCCCCTGGTGAACCCTGTCTTCTTGGTGACTGGATGGAGCAGCAGCCAGCAGAGCCTTCCCACAGGACTGCAGCCGTCCGTCCTGGCTGGAGCTCCGGGAGGTGTCCTCTCCTTCACTCCCTCCCCCTCGAAAACCAGGACTCAGAAGACGGGATGCAACTGGGTGGCTCAGTCGGTTAAGCCTCTGACTCTTGATTTCGGCTCAGGTCGTGATCTCAGGGTCGTGAGATCAAGCCCTGTGTGGGACTCTGCTCTGGTCATGGAGTCAGCTTAAGAGTCTCTCCCTTTCCTTCTGTCCTTCCCCCCGCTCACTTGCACTATTTCTAAAATAAATAAAATCTTTAAAAAACAAAACAAAACAAAACTTGGAAGCCATACTGCCTTCTGAGTAGCTTTTCTACAGCTCAGTGTCCCAGGTGACAGGGCGAAGTGTCCTACTCTTTGTGGCCCCCTTGCCCCTGTGCATCTTGGGAGAGGACCTGGTGGCCTCACATGTGTTCTTAATGATAATAGCTAACGTTTATTGCTATTACACCTGCTGCTCTTCTAAGTGTCATATAGGAATTAACCTTTACAAGCCCTGTGAGGCACACAATGAAGTGCCTATCTGGGGAGAGGTGAGGGACTTAATCGGGGTGACACAAGCATGAGGTAGCAAGGGGCCTTTGATCTCAGAGCCCATTCATAAAATGTACCATCTTAATTAACCATTTCTGAGCATTCTGAGTGGAGTTCGTGCCTTCACTCTTTTGTGCAGCTGTCCCCACCAACCAGCCAGCCTTTCCAGAAGGGACACTTCATACCAGTGTCATCTGTAGCTCCCCAACCCCCCTGCAGGCACCATGCTGCTTTCTGTTAAGGACTCACTCTTCAAACCACTTTAGTGTCGCCACTTAGGACTGGACTAACCTGAGCAGATTTTGTTGCTCTTTTTCCCTTCTGCTGCTTAGATCTCGTTTCTCTCTTGTGCATTTTGTGACTGGCAGGTCAGCGTGTGTGTTGTAAGGCGGTCCCAGTTGCCACAGCGCAAGCTTGTTCGCTTCCTTTTGCCAGAGGCTGAAAGTATTAGACTTTGAAATAAATTTCCTGCTTGACTGCTGATTAAAAGAGCAATGCGTGTCCATTGTAGGAAACCTAGAGAACACAGAAAAGCATAAAGAAGTAATTCAGATCCCCTGTACTGCCCACTCCTCGAGGTAACAACTGTTAACTAGTTGGTGCTGTGACCCTCTGGCATTTATTTCTAGGTCTATAAAACCTACTGGTGAACATGTTGCTTTGTAACCTCCCTTTTCTTACGTTTTGCCATGTGAACTGTTGTGCATCCTTAAAAAGAGGGTTTGACTTCAAGGAGCTTGTATCCCAGTGAAGGAGTCAGGAAAGCCTAGCACATTGTGATAAACGCCTGACTAGGCATGAGGTCGGTGGGCACGGGGACTGCAGAGCAGCGTGTGGGGTAGGGGCTCCGGCAGGGTGCGGCGTCTGAGGCACTCTCCTCCCCCCAGGAACTGTATTACTGCAGAGTTAGCAAGACGAGCAGACACAGCAGCAGGACGTCTCCCACGCAATCAAGAGCTAAATGGTGAGATCGAGGGTCTGGTCCTCCGGGAGCTGGAGGAAGCGAGAAATCAATGAGCCCTAGAATGGTTGAAGGGGAGAGACTTGGGCTGGGCCTTGAAATACGGGTAGGATGTACGAGAGTTGAGGGATGAGAGCAGGGCATTTCAGGGCGGGGTTGGCCCTGCCAGGTCTTTGAACCCAGTGCCTAAAACAGTGTCTGGCACCTGGTAGACGCTAAATAAGATTCAAAGATCTGCTGAAAAAAATTAATTTCTAATGCATATTCTGTACTGTAAGTTTGCTGGAGAAGAGATTTTCTTTGAGGGGTAGCTGACAAAATTGCAAGATATTGAAAGTATACATCAAGGTGATTGGATATGGTATATACATTGTGAAAGGATCCCCTTGAGTTAATTAACACGCGAGTCACCTCAGTATGTTTTTTTCCTGTGAGAACATTTAAATTCTCTACTCTTACCAAATTTTGTTTATGCAAAACAGGGTTAATCAACTATAGTTGCTATGTTATATATTAGACCTTCAGATCTTATTCATCTTATAACTGTACGATTGTACTGTTTTACCAATCTTTCCCGAGACTGCCTACCCACAGCCCCTGGCAACCACCTCCCTACTGTGTTTCTGCGGTTTAGCCTTTTTCATATTTTTATTTTGTTTTTGTTGTTTTGTTTTCCACATATCAGTGATACTACGGAGTTGTCTTTCTTTCTGACTTATTTCACTTAGCATACCTCCAGGTTCATCTATGTTATCACAAATGGCAAGATTGTCTTCTTTTGTAAGGCCAAATAATAGTCCTCTGTGTGTGTGCGTGTGCGTGTGTGTGGTTTTCTTGACCACAATAATCACATTTTCTCGATCCATTTATCTTTTGCTGGACACTTCAGTTGTTTCCATAGTTGCAATTATAAATACTGCTCATGGGGGTGCAGATGTCTTTTCAAGTTAGTGTTTTCATTTCTTTGGGTAAATACCCAGAAGTGGAATTGCTGGGTCATATGGCAGTTCTATTTTTAAGTTCTTGAACCTCCACTATGCTTTCCATAGTGTCTGTACCACTTTACACTCTCACCAGTAGTGCATAAGAGATCCCTTTTCTCTGCATCATTGCCAGCCATTCATCTCTTTTATAGATGTAAAACAGATGTCATGTGGCGTGTCACTGTAGTTTTGATTTGCATTTCCCTGATGAGTAGTCATATTGGGCACCTTTCTTCTATCTATGGGCCATTTGGACGTCATCTTTTTTCTATTGAGTTGGAAGATTATATACATATATATATATTATATATATATATATTGGATATATATATATATATATTGGATACTACCCTCTTATCAGGTACATGATTTATAAATATTTTCTCCCATTCTGTAGGTTGCCATTTCATGTTGGTGATAATTTTCTTTGCTGTGCAGAAGTTTCTCTATTTGATACAGTCCCAGTTTTTTGTTTTTGCTTTTGTTACTTTTGCTTTTGATGTCAGATTAAAAAAAAAAAAATCGTGAGACCCATAACAAGTTTACCCCTTATATTTTCATCTAGTTTTATGGTGTCAGTTCTTATGTTAAAGTCTTCAATCCATTTTGAGCTGACTCTTTTGAAGGGTGTAGGATAGTCATCTAGTGTCATTCTTTTGCCTGTGGCTGTCCAGTTTTCCTAGCATCATGTATTGAGGAAATTATTCTCCGTTGTATATTCTTGACTCCTTTGTCAAAAATGAATCCATATATGTGTGGATTTATTTCTGGGCTCTTTGTTGTATTCTGTTTACCTAGGAAGCAAGATGTTAGCTATGGGCTTGTCGTAAATGGCCTTTATTATGTTGAGGTATAGTCCCTCTCTACCCACTTGGTTGAGAGTTTTTATCATGAAAGGATATGGAATTTTGTCACATGCAGTGTTTGCATCTATTGAGATGATCATATGATCTTAATCATTGATTTTGTTAATATGGTGTATCACATTAATTTTTGGTGTTGAACCATCCTGCATCCCAGGAATAAATCACCCATGATCATGCTATATGATCCTTTAATGTACTTTTGCATTTGGTTTGCTAATATTTTGTTGAAGTCTTTTGCATCTCATAAGAGATACTGCTCTACGATTTTCTTTTGATTGTGGTGTCTTTCTCTGGTTTTGGTATTGGGATAATGCTGCCTTCATGAAATGTGTTTGGAAGTGTTTCCTCAGTTTTTTAAAAAGAGTTTGGGAAGTACAGTCTGGCAGGATTTACCAGTCATGGGGTCCTGGATTTTTGTTTGTTGGCAGGCTTTTGGTTACTGCTTCAATGTCCTTACAGATAATTTGTTCAGATTTTCTCTTAATTTGTGATTCAGTCTTCATAGATTACATATTTCTAGGAATTTATCAATTTCTTTTAGGTTTTCTCATTTGTGTTGGCATGTAATTGCTCATAGTAGTTTTTTATTTTTCTGCGTGTGTGGGGGTGGGGGTTCACAGATTGACTGATTGATTTTAGGAAAGAGCATAAGTAGAGGTGAGTTGCAGAGGAAGAGGGAGAGAGAGAATCTCAAGCAGACTCCAGACTATGTGTGGAGCCCAGAGCAGGGCCCAGTCTCAGGACCCTGAAATCATAACCTGAGCCGAAATCAAGAGTTAGATGCTTAACTGACTGAGCCACCCAGGCATCCTTCCATGTATTTTTTTTTTTAATTGAACTGTAGTTGATACACAGTGTTGCATTGGTTTTAGGTGTACAACATAATGATCCAGCAAGTCTATATTATGCTATGCTCACTGCAAATGTAGCTACGATCTCTCATGGTGCTATTACATTGATACATTGCCTTTGTTGTACCTTTTACCCTTGTGACTTACCCATTCCATAACTGGAAGCCTCTGTCTCCCACTCTCCTTCACCCGTTTTGCCTATATGATCCTCTGTATTTTTATGGTATCAGTTGTAATGTCTCTCCATTTATAATTTTTGAGTCTTTTCTCTTTTTTCTTGATGACTCTAGTTAAAGGTTTGTCTACTTATCTTTTCAAAAGAACCAGCTCTTAGTTTCATTGATCCTTTCTATTATCTTTTTAGTCTCTATTTCTTTCATTTCCCTTCTGATCTTTGTTATGTCCTTTCTTCCAGTAATTTTGGGCGTTTGTCTTTTTCTAGTTCCTTGAAGTATAAGCTTAGGCTTTTTATGTGAGATCTTTCTTGTTTCTTAATGTAGGCATTTATTGCTATGAAATTCCCTCTCAGAATTGCTTCTGCTGCATCCCACAAGTTTTGGCATATTGTATTTCCATTTTCATTTGTCTCACTCAAGATATTTATTGATTTTTTTCCCTTTTAATTCTTCTTTGACCCATTTGTTCTGTAATGTGTTTTATATCTCACGTATTTGTATATTTTTCCATTGTATTTGTATTCCATATTCCATTCCATTTGTATATTTTCCATATATTTTTCCATTTTCCATTTTCTTGTTCATTTCTTTTATTTCTTTTTTTTTTTTTTTTTTAAGATTTTACTTATTTATTTGTCAGAGCACAAACAGGGGAAGAAGCAGGCAGAGGGAGAAGTAGATTCCCTGCTGAGCAAGTAGCCTGATGCTGGGTTCAATCCCACGACCCCAGGATCATGACCTGAGCTGAAGGCAGACGCTTAACCAGCTGAGTCACCCAGATGTCCCTCTTGTAGTTCATCTCTAATATCATACTCTTTCGATGAGAAAAGTTGCTTGGTGTTGTCTGAATCTTCTTAAATTTACTGAGACTTATTTTGTACCTAGTGTATAATCTGCCCTGGAGAATGTTCCATGAGCCTTTGAAAAGAATGTATATTTTGCTACTATCCAGTAAAGTGAATGTTCAGTATAAGTCTCTGGGATCTGTCTGGTTTAACATAGTATTTAAGTCCATTGTTTTTCTTTTGATTGTCTATCTGGATGGTCTGTCCATTGTTAAATGCAGATATTGATGTTCCCTACTTTTATTGTATCGCTGTGTTAAGTACATAGCAGTGCATCCCATACTGTTGATCTGCTTTGTCTCTGGGGAAGGAGCATTTTCATTTTTTTATTTCCTTCTTGTTAAATTTTATACCTAGAGTTACCTGTTCCTCTATTAGTGTTTTGTTTTGTCTTGTTTTATTAAAGAAAATAACCAGGGAAGGTATTTTTTTCAGAGAAGGAAGAGAGCCTGAGCCATTGCAATAAGATAAACTCTGGTAGTCCCAGTTTTCTGACCTGGGTACAACAGTGCAGTTCTGGAGTTAAGATCTCAAAGTACACATATTGCAGCCTTCTTTTCTGATCTCTTTCTAGATTCTTATTCTCCCTGGTCTCCCCAGAAATAGAAACCTACTATTTAATCAGATTGAGCTGCTACATGTCTGTCTATTCTGCAGTATTTTATGGTAATGAATGAGCTTCTGCACTCCAGTTGTATTTTTGTGAAGGTTACATTATTTTTAATGGTGCAGGTCAGTAAGAATGTGGGTGTTGAGGGGTTAAAGTCAGAGGTAAGACAGGTGGCATTCAAGCCTTGGGAATGGTCACATGACCCACATAAGTTTAGTCACCAGACTTTTTATGAAAGACTTGATTTCCAAACAAAAGGTAAATAATGGTAGGTGGAAGGTTGGGATGATCAGCAGAATATTCTAGAGAATACCAAGATAAATTTGTTACCTAGCGATTTTTTTAAAGATTTTATTTATTTATTTGTCAGTGCACACAAGCAGGCAGAGCAGCAGGCACAGGCAGAGAAGCAGGCTCCCCTGTGAGCAAGGAGCTCGATGTGGGACACAGTCCCAGGACCCCAGGGTCATGACTTGAGCCAAAGACAGCGGCTTAACCCACTGAGCCACTCAGGCATCTCTCTACAATTTTTTAAAGACCTAATGTTGGAGTTGTTTGCTGGCGGGATGGGGTAAACAGAGTTGAACATTCAAGTCAGAGACATGCCCCCACCCCAGTCATTACATTATGTTTGGAAGTCTGTTGTGATTGTTTCATTTTAGCAGATAGAATTTAAAACCTGTTCTATAAAATGCATTTTAGCCTTCTAGAACCGAGTCCACAAAGTATAGTAGATCTGAGTGCTCAGGAAACCTCACTGTTGTTCAAAAACAGTCTGAAATTTCTTTTGAAAAATTAGCACAAAAATGGCCTATCCCCAATCTTTAGCTCACTGTGAAGATCTTTGTTTTTTGTGTCCACATCACCTTTCTATCTCATTTCCTAATTCTGTCTAAGGCAGATTTATGACTACTCATCATCTTATGCTCACCAGATTGGGGGCTCCTCGAAGTCAAGGAGAATGTTTGGGTAGTCTATGTGTTTCCTTCCGTGCCTGGAACAATATACTCCATATTGTTGGGTGCTCTGGAAAGGTTTGTGAAATTGAATAGATAGTAATTAACTGCCATGGGCTACTGTTTTCTGTTACTTCCTTCCCAGGAACATGTTAGGTAAATATGGCAGGAGGTAAGTTTGCCAAGTCTATGGGACATCACTGTTTCCATTTTCTTGTGAAATAGGAACTGTCCAAGATCACCATGCCGGTTATATTTAATGAGCCTCTGAGCTTCCTGCAGCGACTCACCGAATATATGGAGCATACATACCTCATCCACAAGGCCAGTTCGTTCTCCGATTCTGTGGAAAGGATGCAGGTATGTGTCAAACATGCACTGAAAGGGCGTGAGATAAGAGACTTCTCTGCTACCTCCACCCCCCAAAACACAAAAAGAATTTGTGTTCAATCCAGTGGGAGTTTGGGAAATGTGCTTCCCAGAGAGTGTTTGAAGTGTCCTCTGCCTTCCCTCCCCTGCCATCCTCCAGCCAGAGTGCCACCACAGTGGAAAGACCAGTGACAATTGCAAGAGAAGCAGAAGGTGGTCCATTACCAAATCTGGATGTTAGTGAGCTGAGTCTCCATTTTAGAAAATAGTATGGTGTTGGGGGAAATAGCTTAATTTTTCTTTTTTCAGATGTTCTTAGACTGTTTTCCAAAAAGGAACACACACACACACACACACACATACAAATACAGATATGTGCTTATGTATGTAAGAAATATACACACTGTCACAGGTTAAATCAAAAGACAACAAGGAATTGCACTTCTTAATTTTGTTTTTGGTACAAGATGCTTCCGTGGTGTGTGTGGATGGGTCAGGTACATGCGGAACAGAATAGACACACTCTTCTTCTTCGGGCAATGCCAGGACATTCTAAAGGGAATCTTCCTGTTCTTTCGTTTCTATCAGTCAGCTTTTCTCAGCCTTATGAGACTTGATACCAGTGTTCAGTTATGTCTCATTTTCCCTATCCTAAAAATGTTGTACTTTTTAGAAATTTTAAGAGAATTAAAAGTGATTTGGGGTTTGAGGGTTTTTTAAAAGTTCTTGGGAAAATTTGTGGCACCCTTAGGGTGTTATAAAAACTATATGGCCCAGAATGACTAGTAATTCTCGTTTTGAATGCCCACACTGGCATATTAAGTTGCTAGAGCTGTATTAAAAATCCAAACAGCTAAGCTCCTCAAAATAATTTTGTAAATTACACTCTTCAGCAAAATTTCAGGTCCTAAAAGAATGGGGAGCAAGCTAGGCTATTTATAACTCCTGATGCTCTGTTCCACAGTGTGTAGCAGCATTTGCCGTGTCCGCTGTTGCTTCTCAGTGGGAGCGCACGGGAAAGCCTTTCAACCCACTGCTGGGAGAGACCTATGAATTAGTTCGGTAAAGATCTTTCACTTTTTGAGATGGCTTTTGTATGATTTATATAGCTTTTGAAATGAACAGGGGAAAAAATGTATATATTTTTAACATTACCAACATTTTGCATTACTAGAACAAGTTAATAGTTTTGATGTTGGTTCTGTTTTATAGACTGTGTAAAATGGACACATATATGAAATGCACCATTATGACAAGGATTTCGGGATTTCTGATCATGTGGGATTAGTGATTCTTTTCTCCTTCTGTAGGTCATGGAGTTTTTTTTAATACCCATTTAATATATATTAACAAATTTAGACTGTTGGCATAAAGGCAATGAATGCATCTACAGGTATAATTCTCTGTGCCTGCTGTATGCCTACTGTAGCCTGCTTCTTTACCCACAATTAGGGAATCCATTTGGCTTTAGTTTTGCTGAATCCTTTTCATCTCTGCATAAGTCTTGATCTCATTTGTATTGTAGCTATTTGAAAGGGCAGGGACACATTAGATTCCCCTTTCTTAATATCAATGGAATAAGTTTTAAATTTGCATGGCTAATATTGTCAATTCTTGCAGGTTGCCCAAATTCATGTGCCTATTCTTTGATATGTTCAAGTAGCTAGAACCTATTTAAAACTGTAATATCACCTTCTGACTGAATTGACAGTAATGTACACATTGCATGGCAAGAGTTAATTATAATGCTGCTGCTTCTTTTTATTTTTTTTTATCTTAAGAGATGACCTTGGTTTCAGACTCATCTCCGAGCAGGTCAGCCATCACCCACCCATTAGTGCTTTTCACGCTGAAGGATTAAACAATGATTTCATCTTTCATGGCTCAATCTACCCCAAACTGAAGTTCTGGGGCAAGAGTGTGGAAGCAGAACCCAAAGGAACCATCACTTTGGAGCTCCTTGAGTGAGTTGAAATCTAGCCATTAAACTCTTTTCATGTCATGCCTACTCGTAAATATATATACCTGCACACAGTCTTAACAGTGTTGTTCTAAAGCTGGAGAAAAACAGCTTTTATACAGCGTAAACTATCCACCTTTCTGTAAAAGAATTAGGAAGCACTGCAGTAGCCATTGTTTATCAATTTAGGAATGTATGAAAAATTGAGCTTGATGTTTGACTATGGTATTTGTGTCTATTTTAAGTGAGAATGGAGTCAGTTACTCTATGATAGGTCTTAAGAGGCACTTTCTTTAGATCAAGGCAATGTTTTCTTTAACGTCTTTCAAAATGAATTCACTTTCAGAACTATTGAAATAATAATTGGCCTATTTAGACATTAGGTAAATTTGAAAGTCCTCCTCTTTTGCAGTAGAAAAAAAAAAGATTAGCATGGAATATCTTTCCATTTATTAACGTCTTCTTCAATTTCTTTCACAAATGTCATAGTTTTCAGTGTACAGGTCTTTCACTTCCTCAGTTACATTTATTCCTAGGTATTTTATTCTTTTTGATGCAATTATAAATGGGATTGTTTTCTCAATTCCATGCTCATGGATTACAAGAGTTAATACTATTGGTATATCCATACTATCCAATCTACAGTTTCAGTGTAATTCCTATCAAAATTTTAATGATGGGGGCGCCTGGGTAGCTCAGTGGGTTAAGCCTCTACCTTCGGCTCAGGTCATGATCTCAGGGTCCTGGGATCGAGCCCCGCATGGGGCTCTCTGCTCAGCATGGAGCTGCTTCCCCCTCTATCTCTGCCTGCCTCTCTGCCTGCTTGTGATCTCTGTCAAATAAATTTTTAAAAAAATTTTTTTAATTCCAGTGATATTTTTCACAGAAACAGAACAAACAGTTTTAAAATTTGTATGGAGCCACAAAACATACTGAAAAGCCAAAGCAGTCTTGAGAATGAACACAGCTGGAGGCATTACATTTCTTGATTTCAAACTATACCACAAAGCTATGGTAACGAAAACAGTATAGTATTGGCATGAAAAATAAACACATGAGATGGATGGAGCAGAACAGAAATCCCAGAAACAAACCCATGCCTATATGGCCAGTTTATGAAAAAGGAGGAAAAAGAAGTCTCTTCCAATGGTGCTGGACAGCTAGCCACATGCAAAAGAATGAAATTGGACCACTCTCTTACACCACACACAAGTTAGCTCAAAATGGATTGAAGATTTGAATATACGACTATAAATTTCCTAGAAGAAAATATAGGTGATGAGGTCCTTGACATAGGTGTTGGTGAGGATTTTTTAAGTCTAACACCAAAAGACAAAGCAAAACAGCGTGGGGGAAAGAAAAGGCAAAAAATATGAGAGTACGTCAAACCAGAAAGCTTCTGCGCAGCAAAGGAAACCCATCGACAAAATGAAAGCAACCTACAGAGTGGGAGAAAAATTTTGCAAATCTGTATCTGATAAGGGGCTAACATCCAAAATATATAAAGTACTCCTCCAACTCAATGGCAGAAAAGCTAACAGTCCAATTTAAAATGGGCAGAAGATATGAATAGACATTGTTCCAAAGAAGACATACAATTTTCCATCAGGTACATGAAAAAGTGCTCAGCATCACTAATCCTCAGGGAAATACAAATCAAAACCACAACGAGATACCACCTTACCCTATCAGAATGACTATTATCAAAAAGCCTAGAAATAACAAGTATTGGTGAGGAGAAAGGGAAACTTTCATGGCACTGTTGGTGGAATGCAAACTGGTGCAGCCTCTATGGAAAACAGTGTGTGGAGGTTCCTCAAGGAATTCAAAATAGAACTGCCACACTATCCAGCAATTCTGTTTCTGGACGCTTACCCAAAGAAAATGGAAACGCTAACTTGAATAGACATATACCACCCCTCCATGTTCCCTGCAGCATTATTTACGATAGCTAGCATTTGGAAACGGCCTAAGTGTCCATCCATGGATGAATAAAGAACATGTGGTGTATATATACAATGGAATATTATTCAACCATAAAAACGAATGTCTTGCCATTTGCCACATATGGATGGACTTTGAGGGACATTATGCTAAGTGAAATAAGAGAAAGATAAATACCATATGAGCTGTCTTACATGTGGAAATAAGTAAATAATAAAAAGTAAAAATTAAAAAACAAAACGACCTCACAGATAAAGAAAACAAGTTGGTGGTTACCAAGGGTAGGAAGGAGGAGATGGAAGAAATGAGTGAATTGTTGTTTTTTATTTAAGTAAATTGAATTCAATTTTTAAAGAAAAAAATTAGTTTTAAATTCAAAGGCAGTTCCTATTCTAGTTAAAATGGAGTGAGCACTGTGTAGTCCTGTGGATTGCAGCCATCCAGAAGACAGAGAGCACCTATCTGAGGACTCTGAAGACTAAAGAATGACAGATTGATTGGGGAGAGATACTGGCATTTGCATCAAAGACTTTAAAGCAGCTCTTATAACTGTGCTTCCGGAGTTGCTCCATGAAGATGAAAACTCTTAAAATGAATAGAAAGACATTCCAGCAAAGAAATTGAAGTATTTTTGGAAACCTTAATACTGAAAAGTACAGTAGCATACAAAAACTGGGATAGGCTCAGTAGCAGAGTGAAGATTGATAAATTACTTATAGGCTCTGTTTACTGAACACTACACAAAACTGATGAAAACAAAGAACAGTTGAGTAATGGGGGGCAGGCTGTGTTTTAGTATATTTGAAGCCTTAATATAGTTAAGATGTCAGTTCTCCCCTAACTCATCTAAAGTGACCTATATTAACACAATCCAGAGAAAAAGTTCCAGGATGATTTGTAATATAGAGAAGTTGATTCTAACATTTACAAAGAAAGGCAAATGAAACAGAACAGTCAGAACAGTTTTGAAAAGGAAGAACAGGGCTGATGGACTCCCACTTCCCATTTCTAAGACTTAACTCTAAAAACCAAGAGATCAAGAAAGTGTGGTAATGGCAAAAGGATAGACACATGCATCACTGGAACAGAGGAGGAGAGTCCAGAAATTACTCTGTAGAATACGGCCACTTGATTTGTAACAGAGGTGCAAACACAATTCCGTGAAGGAGAGTCCTTCCTACAAATGGTATGGGAACAATTGGACAGGGACATCTCAAAAATGAACCTTAATTTCTGTCTCACACCTTATGCAAAAATGAACTCAAAATCGTAGACTAAAATCAAATGTACAGCTGTGTAAAGCTTTCGGAAGAAAACATAGAAAATCTTTCTGGCTTTGGATTAGACAGTGACATCTTACAGATAAATACCAAAACACAATCCAGAAAAGACAAATTCGATAAATTAGATTTTATCAAAATGAAAAGCTTTTGCTCTGTGAAAGACACTCTTCAGAGAATGAAGAAGGAAGCTGTATGTGGGTAAACATTATTTGCAAATCATATATCCAACAAGGACTTGTAGCCAGAATATATAAAAAATTCTCAAAATTTAGCAATTAAAAAATGGAACAATTCAATAAGAAATTGGGCAAATGATGCAGATACTTCACCAAAAGATATAGAGATGGCAAAGAAACACATGAGATGATCTCAATAGCATTAGTCATTAGAGAAATGCAAAATTATAATCACAGCGAGATACCAAACACACCTATTAGAATGGCTAAAATCAAAATAACTTGTAAAACTGATAATACCAACTGCTGACAAGGATGCACCATAACTAGAAATGTTGTTGGTGGGAATATAAAATAGTAGAGTCACTCTGGAGAGCAGTATGGCAGTTTCTTACAAAGTTAACTGTAGGTTTACCATACAAACTCAGCAGGCCCACCTAGGTGTTTATCTAGAGGAATGAAAGTTTACATTTTCACAAACACTTGTCCACAGATGTTTATAGCAGTAGTAGTTAAAATCACCAAAAAGTGGAGGTTCCTCAAAAAATTAAAAATAGAACTACTATATGGTCCAGAAATTGCAATACTGGGTATTTACCCAAAGAAAACAAAAGTACTAATTCAAAACACTGTCTGAGCTTTCACTGAGTCCCAATCACTGATCACATACCACCGTGGCATATATAGTAATAATGAAAACTTTGATGTACTGCAAGGATTACCACAATGAGATACAGAGACGCGAAGTAAGCAAGTGCTGTGGGAAGAATGGTGCCGGTAGACTTGCTGGATGCAGGGCTACCACAGACCTTCAATTTGTATATTTAAAAAAAAAAAAAAAAGGCAGTATCTGCAAAATACAATGAAACCAGATAGACTGGTATATACATAGTTCATTTGTAATTGGTGAAAGTATAGGCTTTTCTCTTAAGCTTCTGATCCTTTTAAGAAATAACAAGAAAAGTCAGACAATAGCCTATTTTATTGTGAGGTTTTGAAGTCTTAGAGCTTAGGAATGTCCAGCCTTTTGATTTGTTATCCTGAGTAATGGCATTTGAGACAAATGCACTTTTAAAACAAAATAACGTTTCTCTCTCTATTTTTTTTTTCCCCTGGGTTTTTGGTTTTTGTTTTCCAGACACGGGGAAGCATACACATGGACAAATCCTACATGCTGTGTGCATAACATCATTGTGGGTAAACTCTGGATTGAGCAGTATGGCAATGTGGAAATCACAAACCACAAGTAAGATGTGTTAGAGTTCTTATCTATCCCTTCAACTGTCACCAACCCATGCCAGTGGACTTCATTTATTTTTTATTATTATTTTTTGAAAGCCCTAGTAAAGTTCTATGATAATGTAAGAACCAGGCAGTGGGGCTTTTGGGCAAATAGAAGCTCATTGGTGTAATGAATGGAGTTCACTAAAGTTTCTGATTAGGGAAGACTGGGTGAACTCTTGAGTTTTCACAGATGAAACTATAATTTCATCCTCAGCTCATTGTGTTTATAATACTTGGCTTGTATTATTCACAGAGAGGCATGAGGTGGGAAGAACAGGAGAGTTAAAAAGAGCTGGGTTCAAACCCGACTTTGTGCCCTTAGTCAGGCATCTTACTCGTCTTGGGCTGCACTAACAGATCACGACGGACTGGGCGGCTTAAACAGTAGAAATTTCTTTCTCCCAGTTCTGGAGGCTAAGAAGTCCAGGGTCAGGGTGCTGCTGGCAGCCTTGATGTCAGGTGGAGGCTGTCTCCCTTGTTTGCAGCAGCCGTCTCTTCATCTCCTCACATGGTGCAGTAGTCTCACTTAACGAGGACTCCATCCTCGTGACTGAATTACCTCCAGGTACCATCGCGTTGAGAGTGAGGGCTTCAGCACACAGATCTGTTCCACGGCAGCATTGCTTCCCTTGTCTCTTGCTCTTCACGAGCCTTGCTCACCTTTTCTTGATGGTGAGTCCAGCACTAACTGAGGATCAGTCACGATAACCTCTGTGTGGGGCCTGGCATGTAGAGTAGCTGCTCTAGAAAGGTCACCTTCCGCATGCTTCTCTGCCGCTGCTTCCGTGGTGAATGGTCAGCTGAGCTTAGTGTCTTCTTCACAGGACTGGAGACAAGTGTGTGTTGAATTTTAAGCCATGCGGCCTTTTTGGTAAGGAATTACACAAAGTCGAAGGCTACATTCAAGATAAAAGGTAAAGTTTCCATTTTAAACGTTGAGTAGTTAGTATAGGTGTCCTCTGCTAAATAAAATGTCAGTATTAAAATCTGCCATAACCTAAGAAACAAGCAGTTCAGTGAGTTGAAAATTTTTTCTTCTAAGGAAATGTGTTTCTTTAAAGAATCTGATTCATAAGCATCTTCATAGTAAGATTCGATTACAGCAAAACACTGGTTTAATTGTTGGCTGAATGTCAATTTCTCTTGACAGCAAAAAGAAGCTCTGTGCCCTCTATGGGAAATGGACTGAATGTTTATACAGTGTTGACCCGGCCACTTTTGATGCCTACAAAAAAAATGATAAGAAAAATACCGAAGAGAAGAAAAACAGCAAACAGGTGAACACCCTGTTAAGGCAGTGTGGAAGGAATCACTGGGCTCTTGAATTTGTACTAATGCTTTTAGAGGTGGCCTGTTATGGGTCATAGTTTAAACTTTTTTTTTTTAAACTTGTTGCTAATGCACATAATTTTTCTGCCTGCATCATCTTTATTTAATTGAGATATAGTTGCATTGCAGCCTTGAATCTTTGTAACAAACAGCCCTGGTAGGACTGTTTGCCTTGACCTTCCACAGACCTGGGCGCCTGCCACTTCCGTAGCTGTGTGCAGGGGCTTGGTGATTGGAGTCACTTCATGTTGGGAAATGGGGGTTCTCCTTGGACAAATGATCTCTTCCTTTGTGTTTACCTGCCTTAGAAGCTGAGATCAGTTGAGTGTTTAAAACTGCCTCCCAAATTGTTTCCTACATTTTCACACCTGTTAGCTGTTTTGTTGCGTGCTCGCGCTCTCTTGTGTCTACACCACCGAACTGAAGAGCAGCACAGTGCGGGGGTCATTGCTGGTGCAACCTCCGTGAGACCGTTGGCTCTGCACATGCGAGGCTCATGGCCACCTGCCGCAGGCCCTGGGGAGCCTCGTACTGAGCGCACCGCTGTCCTTCTGCCCTGTGCAGGGGCGTGGGGGGGCGGGGCAGGGGCTCCTGTTGGGACAGGAGGTATCTGTGGGCTGGTTACTCCCCAGGAGCTGGCACCGTGGTTAAGTACACAAACAGTTGGAAGGAATCCTCTCCACCATTGATGGGGGAGAGTCTCAGGTTTCCCTCCTTCACTCTGGCACCTTCAGCACCTTCATTTGTAAAATGGGGATCATAATAGGACATAGTATGTGAAGCGAGTTGACTGTTATAAGGAGCACGGGGTACTCTGCTCAGAGTGAAGCTCCTCCGGCCCAGCCGCCTGGCCTCCCGGCTCCCCTGAGAAGCCAGCTTGTCTTTAAAAATAGGCATATTTATGAGGGGCTTCCTTTGTAAATCAAGTGAACCAGGGTCCTGAAGCAAAGGAAAGTTTTATTAAAACTTTTATTAAACTCCTGCAAACACGCTACTCTGCCCGGGTCTGGCTCCTTCCCCGCATCTCCCCGCACACCCCTCGCCTGCCTGCTTTCCCTTCTGGGGGCAGGTGCACCGACCCTGCCCTGCGGCGGGGACAGAACAGACGGGCCCCAAGAAGGACACGTGCCAGGGTGCTGGGAGCCTGACACAAGCTCCTGACAGCTTCACCGGCCAGTGCAAGGCCACCCTGGCAATGACAACCTCACCCACACACGTGGTGTCCGCCCCCTTACAGAGTTGGCGAAGTCCCAGGAAATGTCCCTCTTGTCCTGTCATCCTGGTCAGTCTTTGTAGACAAGTGGCCTTCCCCCTGAGAGAGAAAGAGAGAGCCTCCCCCCCATTCACTCCTTGTCCAGGCCCCTTGTCTGTGTGCGCAGAGCTGCTGTTGGCTCCCGAGGTCCCTGTGTGCATTCGGATGCTGCGGCAGGCTTGTCGCTGTGGCGCTGTCGCCTCCCTGCCGTGGTTCTGTAAACTGTATGTTCACTGAAGCAGCTCACCCAGTGGTTCCACATTTGCTGACCCTACTGGTTTTGTGTCATTGCTACATGTAGTTCACTGCCCAGTTAACATTCCACTGAGTTATTTTGTCTTTAAGAAAAAAAAAAAGGCTTTAAAAACACAAAGACCCTGTAGTAAAGAGCGGTGATGACCATCATCAGCAGCGTGGACGCAGGGGCTGCTGCGCAGCTTGCGGGCGGGTCCTTCCTCAGCTGCTGTAATCGGGTCGGTCTGTCGGCTCTTGTAGGTGAGCACTTCTGAGGAGTCGGACGAGATGCCGATGCCAGATTCTGAAAGCGTGTTTGTGATCCCTGGCAGTGTTCTCCTGTGGCGAATAGCCCCTCGGCCTCCCAATTCTGCCCAGGTGAGACCGCGCTCCGCGAAGGGAAGCCCCCTGCACTCTGTCCCTGGCTCTGTGTCCCCGAGGCTGTGCCTCCGCGGGCTCCCGCACGCCCGGTCCCTTGTTCCCAAGAGCCCGTGCCCCGCGCTGGCCATCCCTGCTGGCGTCTGTCGGGGTGCAACTCTGGGAGGCTTCTTCGGGAATAACTGAGGAGTAAGACTGGCTGTCAGCGCACACGGGGTGATGCAGACACTTGAGGCTTGAGCCCCCCAGATCCAGCAAGTACGGATTTTAATGACGTACAAAAAGAATGTTGCTTTTGCTTATAGTTCTACTTCAGGTTGACGGGGACAGAGGATACTTATCTGTGTGGCCTGCTCTGAGATCTCTCTCAGACGAACACTCATGGGTGGTTCAGACCTCACTGAGAACATTAGCCGGGCGGTCTGAGAAGGCTGGTGGTTGTCCCCACAAGACGGAGGGAGGTCATTGTCAAGTCCTGCTGTCTTCAGGGGTTCTCAGGGTGCGTTATGCCTTGCTACATGTTAATTCAGACATTTTGCTGCCTTTCAGATGTATAATTTTACTAGCTTTGCAATGGTTTTGAATGAAGTAGATAAGGACATGGAGGGTGTGATTCCGAAGACAGACTGCAGGTTGCGGCCTGACATCAGAGCCATGGAGAACGGAGAGATAGGTAACGCGAGCCGTCATGGTGAAGCCTCCCTTGGGGGGAAGGAGTTTCATGAGTGTTTGCATCTTGTGGTACAAGTATTTGTCGTCTCTCTCTGGGAGATCGTTTTAATTAAAATTCCATCTAAATTTGTAGCTTACATTTAGATTCATTATTTCAGTGATCCTCCCTGACAATTTAATATACTCCATATGGCCAGAGACAGATCTTAAGTGTCAGAGGGGAATTTGAGAAAAGAATAGCATCATTATCAACTTGAAACTGTATACTAATTAGTTCACTGTATTATTTCAGAACTTAAGTACTACCTTGTGAACCTCAAAAAAGAGCGTGGCCTTGGTTAATTATGACATTTTTAGCTGGTGTTACATTTCTTCTAATTCAGTGGTTCTCAAAAGGGAAGCCATTCTTACCCCCAGGGGACATGTGGCCGTGTCTGGAGAGTTTCATGGCTGGGGAACTGCTGCCGCATCTGGTGGTCGGAGCTGGGATGCTGCCAGACGTCCTCCAGCGCCTGGGACGGCCTCACAGAGAATCCGGTGGCGTGAGGTGTGGGGACACTGAGGTCGAGAGTCCCTGTCTCAGTACCTTGGTGCTCCCTTTGAGTGATCAGGATCAGTGAGACAGTGCGCCCGGATTTTGAAAAACTGTTTGAATTTCTTATGACGCAACATGAAGGAGCTCTGTGAGGTCTCACCAAGGATTAAGAAAAATTTCACATTTATTCAGTTTTTCCACCCAATTTTTCACTGAAGCTTAACATAATTTTTTTGGCCTTAAGAATAAGCAGGGTTGGGGCACCTGGGTGGCTCAGTGGATTAAGCCTCTGCCTTCGGCTCAGGTCTTGATCTCAGGGTCCTGGGATCGAGCCCCGTATCGGGCTCTCTGCTCATCAGGGAGCCTGCTTCCCTCTCTCTCTGCCTGCCCCTCTGCCTACTTATGATCTGTCAAATAAATAAATAAATCTTCAAAAAAGAATAATCAGGTTCTTTGGTAAATACAGAGGTTGTTCAGGGTGAGACTGTAGAAGGAGACGACTAGGCCTTGAGTGCCAGCTCTGCCTCTTCCTACCTTGGGTCCGTGTTAACATTTTAACGTAATGTTGGTTTTCTAATAAAACAGAGAACTCGTGTGAATGCATGTGGGTGACGCTTATCTGTAGCATTACTGAGCCTGACAGTCTCGACCTACAGGATGACTGGTTTCCACCCATGTTTGTACCTTAGATCAAGCTAGTGAAGAAAAAAAACGACTGGAGGAAAAGCAAAGAGCAGCCCGCAAGAACAGGTCCAAGTCGGAGGAGGACTGGAAAACGAGGTGCGTGCGGCTGTGCGGGGCGGGGCCGGCGTGGGGCTGCAGCACTTTCCCAGGCCTGGAGTGAACAGCTGGTTCCCCGGGTACTCGAGCTGCAAGACTTGCATGTGTGACAAAGGAAAAGGGCTATTCGGAAATTAAGGTTTAAATATTCCTGCATGATTATTGTAGGTGAGTGGTTTAAGCAAACCGTCTGCCTTCCATGTCTGGTGAAGTCCTGTCTTTTTCTTGTTGTAAGAGGGAAAGGAAAGTAAAATCCAGAATGACACATTGGGGCATGAAAATAGGTTCAAAACCATTTGCTACTATGTGTATCCGTTGCCATTACTCTTCCAAACACAGGGGATTTGACATGCACCTGAAATAGGAGTTGTATAAAGTAACATCTTGGATTCCATTCAGAAATAGAAAGTGGGCCACAAAATTTCTTAGTTTTGGAAATTTTGTTTTTTTAAGAGTCAGGAGTTACATAGTGACTTTACTGAATAATAGAATCACTTGTAAACAGGAATAGGATAAAAGCATTTTCTAAATTTATATCACATAGTAGAAACCATTGTAATTCAAAGTCATTAAATAAATTGTAGAGGCTATAGGGACATACTTTTGCAAGCATTCAGACATTATTTGATAGCCCTTTTGCATCTTAGGAAAACTTAATTGCAATTGGAAATGACCTTAGATTTCATCTCATCTTGTGGTTTTGGGGCTTGGTTAGCATTAAAAATCTCTTTTGCCAGTGAGCGCATAAAGAATCTGCAAATACAGAACTCATGGGGGCAGAGCTGCTGCGGTGGGGCTCGGGGGTGGTCAGGACACGGCCGGCCCTCCCCTTCTCCCATTCTGTATGGACCCAGGCTTGCTAGACCTCTGTGGAATACTGTTTGAAAGTGGTCCGGAAATCCCTGCGTTGTTCAGAGGAAAACAAATGCTGATGTATTTCGTTTTGGGGATTTGCTTGAGGACACACAGCTAGCGAGCCCAAGCCCTGTGACTGGAGCCTCCACCGCCATCAGTCCTTCAGGCAAAGCTACAAGCTCCCCTCCGATCCCCTTGAAAAGATTGGATTCATTTTATCATTTTTTCTCATCTCTTTTGCAGAAGCCCACTTTTGTATCATATTTCTAATTATTAGCTCCTGTATTTTTCTGGTCACATTTTCAGGTGTACAAAGTAAGTGCAAAGTCTACTAGGAATTTTTACTATCAGAGTCTTAGTGTTCGGAGAGCAGTGGGCTCCAGACAGCGGTGTGGCAGCCTGAAAGCCAGACCAGGTGCCGCCCTGAGTCACCACCTCAGGCCTCTCCTCCACCGGCGCTCCTTTGTGCCTGTGTGAATATACGTGGTTTTGAAATGATCCTACTGGCTCTTTGTCAAAAGCATCTGCTTTGAGCTCTTTTGTAAGGGGAGTTCACGTTCTCTGACTGGGTTCTTCTCAGGATTGATGACGTGTTTGAGTGGCATGGTTCAGCTGGAAGTGAGGCAGGGCAGTTTGTGTAGGAATGTTTTCTGCTCATTAGAGCTAACTGGCCTTCAGAGAAATCAGACCCAGAGACCTGTTAGAATCTGTCCTAAATTCCTCCACACTCGTAGCTGGTATTCCGCTAACGGAGGAGGCACCCGAAGAGAGTATAGGCTCCAGACTTTTTCAGGCTGTAATGACAGTCCCTGCATCTGAAAATGGCTGCTTATAATCCTGAGCTGTTTTCCTAGAGGGCTCCTCACCGGGTCAGGTACGCGGAGGGAGTGGAGGGACAGGTGAGGGACAGGATGTGAAGTGGCGGCGGGTGGGGGTGGGGAGAGGCAGGTGACGTGTTGAGGCAGGAATGTTGGCGGTGTGTCTCCCCGATAGTCTGAGCAACGCGCAGAATTCACACTTGATAGTCTGCTGTTTCACTGACGCGGGCCCACAGACTCTGGAGACCCAAGATCCTGAATAAAAGGTGGTGGCAGGGAAATCTTACGCTCCTCTTCCTGTTACTGGTGATTGTCTCAAATGTGAGTTTAGAAAGACAAATCCCCTGGACTTTGTGTATTTGGGAGGTGTAGGATGATAACAGCAGAGGTTTCCAGACACCAGTGCTCAAAATTAGGAGAACTAGCAGTTGAAGGAAACTCTGGTCCTGTGCATCAGACCATCAGCTCTGCGGTGCTCTCCTCTAGTGCAGTGTTTGGGCTCCCTCCGAGGGCACACGCCCTCCAAAGAGAGGCTGCGGTTGCAGACATGGTCTTTAGAGAACTTTGTCTACGCCGTGGCACATGACCTGAGGCTTGGTTCATTTTCTTAATTATGTTTTATTACCTTGAGTTTGAGGTGTCTTCTTTTCTGAAACGCTTGACTTTGCTAAGCTTAACTACAAAAGTGCTATTACTGCTTGGACTTTGGGGACTGAAAGGAGTATAACTATATACCTTATATTATTAGACAGAATTTTGACTTTGACAAATAATTTTTTAAATTTTTTCATTTTATTATTTTTTAAAGATTTTATTTGACAGAGAAATCACAAGTAGGCAGATGGAAGGCAGGCAGAGGGAGGTGGGGGGAGCAGGCTCCCCGCTGAGCAGAGCCCCCCCCTCCGATGCAGGGCTCCATCCCAGGACCCTGAGATCAAGACCTGAGCCGAAGGCAGAGGCTTAACCCATTGAGCCACCCAGGCCCCAAGTAATGGTTTTTAAATATACTTTCAGTCTGGTTAACCAGATCTGATATATCCTGATCATTTAAAGTAGACTTAAATTTTCTAATTGGGAAAAGGTCCCAAAATCTAAATAGAGAATTTAGATATTAATATTCTAGGAAATGTGGTCTAATGGGCATTTATCATGTGATCCTTCAAGGAATCTGCCTGATCTGAAGCTTTTTTTTCCCTCTCAGAGCGTTTTGTGCTGCTGTAGGGATAATAGGAGCATTGGGGAATTACCAAACATATCTAAACTCATTTTAATAGTTAAATTGCTTCTTACATTTTTTTTTTTTTTTTAGAAAGACCTGTGAAACTTTTTCAGTGTTACTCTAAAACCAAAATCATACTTAGAAAAAATATGACACAAATTTAATTGTGAACTTTTTGGGGGCAAGTAATTTTACATTTCCCTAGCCTGAAGGGAGCTGTGACTGTGGGAAATAGGTGGTATTTTAAAGGGCAAGGAAATGATTAAAGCATCTCTATGCAGGATTAAAGACCAATCGGGATTTTAACCGAGAGGTGAGACCTAAGAAGCTGTATTAGCATGAGGAAAATGGAGACCCAGGAAGATTAGGAGTAATTTCAGTGGATTCGGTGTAGCACAATATATTTAAAAATCATGGAGTTTAAAATCAAATTTAAGTTTGATACCAGTTATTAGCTTGCACAAGTTATTTAGCTTCTCTGACATTCCACTCCCTCTTTGAGTTTAAGGGCATTAACTCTGAATCCCGTACTATAGGTATATTGTAGAGGTTCATTTCCTTTTCCTAATTCCTTCCCCCAAAAATGCCTTCTGGTGGAAGATAAGGGATGGGGCTAGAGGACCATCAGACCAATAGATTTGTTCTTACACCCCTACTATACAGAAGGTTCTACTTCTGCTGAGTACTCTGCCAAATGCTTTGGAAAAATCCGTAGACCTTTTGTGTGATGTCGCTACATCTTTTGGAATATTACTCTACCTAGGTGCTCTCTAAAAATGGCAGGACTTCTTTAAAAGTCTCCTTGGAAATCCCTAACTCAAGAGTGAGGGGAAACGCTGCAGGCACTAGTGTAGGCGCTAGTGCAGGAGCCCTTTAAATGATTCCCACCCGTCAATCTTGTCCTTTCTCTTTAAACAGGTGGTTCCATCAAGGTCCTAACCCCTACAATGGAGCACAGGACTGGCTTTACTCGGGCAGCTACTGGGACAGAAACTACTTCAATTTGCCTGACATTTATTAAAGTGCAGACAAGTCAGGGCGTTTGGCTAATCTACAAATAAGTCTTAAACCTATGTTTTTAAATTCCTTGGTTTCTACTCATCTTTTAAGAAAACAAAAAACCCGCTCATAACTTGCATTTCACCCAACAAATATAGGGCATAAGGTGATATTGGTGATGACAGGAAAAATGGGTAATTTTGCTATCCAAATAGACTTACTGATTTGAAATACTGTTTTATAGAGGTAAGAGAAACAGTGTGGAGAATAATGCTTTTTATGGTTGTTGTTGCCATATTTATGGAAGGTTTATACCCAACTGTAACTTCAGCTTTATGGAATTATATAGTAATCCCAAATCAAGTTATTTTGAATATTTTTATGCCGTCATGCTTGAATGTTTTAGATGTAACTTTGAAATGTTTAGAACTCTTCTATACAATGTTTATGTGCTCAAATGCAGAGAAGGTTATGTCATTTTGTAAAGATTATGTTTAAAAGATGGCTTTTCTTCATACTAATCCTCTCCAGTTTCCCCCTTCCCACATCGGAAAAGAAAAAGTACCTGAATATTCAGAACAGGTGTTCCTGATTTGAACTGGAAAAGGTATTTCACTTATTTCTCTAAATTTACTTTTATAATTTTCTGTAATCTGGGTCCTTAGAATTAAAAGGTGTTTGAATTGAAAATTTGTATAAAATCTAGCAATACACAAAAATGCCCTAGAAATAGATTCTAATCATCTCATTACATAATGACAAACCTTTTTAAATGCTTCGACTTTGTGGCAAATGCCACCAGAGACATTAAGTTGCACTCATGTATTATAAGTACCAAACTATATAAAAGGAGGTCTTGTGCATTTCAAGTTTGCAAGGCACCCATGTACTTAAAATATGTATGGAGACCTACTGTACAGTAGTTTTGCCCCTTTAATTGGGGTACATTAATCTTAGGTATTTATCCACCCAACCCCAGACTGAGATCTTGCTCCAAGGGGCTTTAGGTAGCTGCCAGTAAATTATTTTAATTGCTGTCTTGAAGTTAACAAGTGTTATAATGAAATAATCTACCTGATGCTAAATAAAGGCTTTAGAATGTTCCCATAAAGCGTGGTTTCTTACTCTGATCCGCAGTCCCAGAGTGTCCTTACCAAGCCGGCCCTGTGCCACCCTCTGCGGGGCCTGGAGCCTGCCCAGCAGCTTGCACACTCTGTAGTACTGGTCGTCTGGGGCGGGAAGGTGCGGGGAGGGTGGGGAGACCGGCCTAGAAAGCCCTGTAGCTCTGCTAATAGAGTGGAGTTGTTTTCAAGGCTCCACAAGTCTGAAAAGATTTAAGGTCTTTTGTAATCGATTGTCCTAAGTTACAAATAAGAGCGCAGGGTTTTATGCTTGCAGGAAGTTTATTGACAAAGTACGCTCGGTGGCAGACTCCACCTTGAACGTTGGCTCAAACGGCATCGTATCCAGCATCTGTTAGGAATGTAAACAGTGAGTTGTTTAATCACGAAACGGAACATGTAAAATGAGTGGCATGACAGAAATGTGAGGTCTACCCTCCCCTTCCTAAAGTCTTATCTAATCATGTAGCGGTAATTTGCACTGCTATAGCCCAGCATTTCATGCTAAAAACAGCCATTCTGACTATTCCACTGAAAGTCTACAAAGGGGGTGAATGAGAAGGGCACATAGACCTAAGATTTGATAAGAGTAATCTCCTGAAATACTGTCACTGTGGTACTTGGACCTGCCTGTGAAGGAAATCTAGCTTTTGCCTGTGGGGTATTCAGCATGAAATTCCCAGTGAAGTATCAACTCTTTGGTGTATGGCTTTGACCTTGCATTGTATTATCTTGTCTCCCTGCTTCCTCTAGTGACCTCCTCTTGCCTTCTAGGTTTGTCATTCTTCTGACTTCCTGTTGAACTATCAACCCCAGTGTCTGTCCTTCGGATCCGGGGCCCTGAATCATGGTCCTCTTAGGTGCCGTCCCCAGCTCCTCCCCACCAATTTTATTTTGGCCTCCTTGGTATGTCTGAGTCTGCTCTTTCCTGCCCTAGCCCTGGTCTTTAGGCTCTCTGCAAGGCTGGTTCCTTCTTGGGCCTCAGGGGTCAGATGACATCCGGGCCTGAACACCCTAATAAAAGAGGGTCATTGTTGCCCTTACTGTGCTTCACATGGTATCATGAGTTCTCTGTCTGTTCCCACATTGAGGGGGTAGATCTAGGCCAGGCTCTGCCCAAACACAGGGAAGGTGGGACGAGCATGGGACAGAAGGTACTAGTGGAGTGAAGAACTTAAAGATGATTTGTGAGTAAATGGTCTGATCGAGTTCTTGTCAGTTGTTTAGGTCCTTCAGCTATTTTCTAGCCTGCCCAGTCTGTAAATCTTCACTCTCCAAGGAACAAGCCTCCTACAGTGACAAGTAGCTCCACCGCATCTCTGACCTGTCACCCCTCTCTCCAATTGGCCCTAGTGCTTGCATCTGGCCCCTGCCCCGACCCACCCCTTCACCTGCAGTTATACAAAATTCCTACCTAATATCTTTTTTCTTGTAAAGCCATCCCTTCTTAGCATCTTCCATGGGGCTAGCTGAAGAACCAGGTATTCAAAGGTGATTGAGTGGATTGGTTCAGGTCTTGGGCCCTGAGTCCTCTATGTGAGTCATCATGGTGCAGCGCACCTACTCTGCATTTCTTAGTAATCCAGGGTAATGAACTTGGGAGATAATAACCACATCACATTTGAGTATGCCCCAACTCTTTGCATATCTCAATTCAATTTCTGTAAATACCTCTATCTCCAGGTCAACAAATGAAAGTACTAGTATGTTAAGGCCCACATATTTTGGTAGGAAGAGTCACCTACCAGTTTTAGGTTTCTGCTCTGCGAACATGGGCAGTAGTCACGGTTATTTCTCCAGCAATACCGTAACTTCCAAAGGGAGTACGTTTGTCACCAGATCCTGAACCTTTTTTGGCTACATCTTCTACTGGGAATGCAACAGAAAGAAAAACTGGGCTTTGTGGCCTGGGGACATCTTGTCCACTTGGAGGAGGACTACCATTCTGGGGATTTGGGGTATGTTTCTGGAATTTCTGATCTGCAGGAACAGCAATGGGTACTTGGACTGCAGCGTATCTCTTCAAGGCATCTGACTGAGAAACAACAGCATGTCCAGGAAGAGGTTTCCAGTCCTGAGCTTCCTGAACATTCGAGCCTACTAAAATAAAAGGTGGGGCACTGGTCTTCTTACTGTCGTCCATCATCACGTAAGTTGGAGAAGTAACTTTCGGTGGCTGCTGCAGAAACTGTGGATCCTTAGGATTGGATAAATAGAGGGTTGCTTGGGGGAAAGGCCCAGGTGCAGGTGGCGGTGATGGGCGACTTTGCTGATTCATATCAGTTAGACAATAAAGGGTCCACATGTTAGAGTATGGTGGTGGTTGTCCTGCTTCGCTTGCTGCTATGGCTAAAAAAAAAAAAAAAAAAAAATTTGCAGGCATTAAAGGTCAGTCTCTGGATCCGGCACTATGCACAGAAATGTCTTTGTAAATTTTCTTTACATATAAACAAACAGCTCTCATAGTAACATGTGCCATAAAGCATGCTATAGAGAGGGCTAAATCATGTTTGGTAATGTGAAAGACGTGAGGCTCTCTACCACTGGAAAGTGAGAACAGGGTCGTGCTAGCAGGTGGCAGGGGCACTCGAGTTGTGGCTGAAGCTGCGAGCTCATCCGAAACCGCCGGTCCCAGAGCCACCAGCTTGAGACATGGCCACCACAGCGCCTGCACGCAGGGCGTGGAGCATCCACACTTGGGGCTTTACCAAAAGAATCGATTGAAGTGTATGTGAAGCCAGTGACAAAGCGTTAATGCACCTGCATAGTGAGTTTTTCTTTACTAAAGAAGTCCACACGGGGCCTCCACTTTTGGTCACATTATCACTTATCTCTGGCCCTTGACAGGCCCCATAATCTCACATTAATTGGTCACCACACTCAGGACATCACAGAATCTAGGACTCAGAACCCCAGAGAGCACCCCCTTTAGGCCAGGCTTGAAATCATAGGTGCGGGACACCTGGGTGGCTCAGTTGGTTAAGCGGCTGCCTTCGGCTCAGGTTATGATCCCAGCGTCCTGGGATCGAGTCCCTTATCGGGCTCCTTGCTCGGCAGGGAGCCTGCTTCTCCCTCTGCCTCTGCCTGCCATTCTGTCTGCCTGTGCTCGCTCTCTCCCCTTCTCTCTCTGATAAATAAATAAAATCTTAAAAAAAAAAAAAAAAAGAAAGAAATCATAGGTGCTAGGTGGCAGGAAAAGGTGTGTTGGTCCCAGAAGGGCTCTTTAAGGGGAAATAAAGACGTCTGGGAGTGCCATCCATCTGCTTAATACCACAGCATCTATGACGGCAAGTTTAACTGGCCTAATGAAGACTGTACGGTCTTGGAGAACTAAGTCCTAGAAGATGGGATGGAGGTGAAACTTCTTCCTGAGGGAGAGGTGGTATCGGACCCAAATTGTACTGCGTTCCCTGTTTGAACACGGGGCCTCATATCCCTGGTACAGCTTTTCTTCCCCAGAAAAGAACAGAACACTATGCACATGATTAAGCTGGTGAGTTTTCAGTGGCTTCAGATGCGGTCAATGGATCCTTCTGCAAGCCAGTTAGAAAACACGTACAAGCTAGCCTTCCATTTGCAGGCTCCATGTGGTGCTTTAGAAAAAGGGCAAGGCACTGGGGAGCCGGACTTGGGGTGTCACTGCTGCTCCCGCCACAAGGGTTGTGCCTGTCCTGCATGCAAGCTCCCAATGCTGCCCTCAACCTTTTCAGTGGTGCAGATCCCCGTCATACTGCCAGACAGAATTTGATCCCAAAACACCTGCTTTGGTAACACTTGACCTTTCCGGCTCTGGGAAGAGTCAGTGTGGAAGAGGACTTCTGCAAAAGGGAGCGGGGAAGTCAGCTCCATCTAGCCCTCAAGGGGTGGAGGCGGGAGAGGGCAGACCCAAGTCCATAGTTAGACGGAGGGAGAGATCAAGCCATGTCTGTGTCACAGGCAAGCCCAGGTGATGGCCAGCAGCACAGCTCGCGGTGGGGATTTTCACACATGTTGGGGGAGCTGAAGGGAGGAGACCAGTCCTCTTAGCGGCTCAAACGGATGGCCAGCCTTTCTGCTGCCGCCGCCTCTGCACTCACCCGTGGGACAGAAGTGTGGCTGAACCGTCCTGTCTGTCCAGCTCTGGAGCTGCCCCTGTGGCTGCAGGAGCCCCCTGGCAGAGAGGCAGGGTCCCGCAGGCTCCCCGCACCCTCTTGCAGAGGCCTCCAACTGCAGGGCGAAAGCAGGGGCGACACACCACCATGTCTCTCACGGGCCACGGGCCACACCTTGGACGGCGTTGTGTGGTTGGAGTTTACACTCACAAGTGAGCAATTTCAGACCAACAGCCCCTGGCCGACATCTGCAACAGCAGATCCAGATCCCAGATTTTGTGCCTGACTCGGGTTTTTCACTCCGTGGGCCATGTCCAAAAGTGCTCGGTGACCCAACTCGGAGGCCAGGCTGGGGGATGTCACTTTAAAATCACTCATCTCATAAGAGTAAAATCTCAAGTACAACAAAGCCCTAACGGAGTTTTGCCATCTTAAAACCTATTGAAAATCGAGCCTTTTGACCAACCTGGAGGGAGCCCACGTCCGTGGTTACCTGCAATACAGAGGTCACCTGAAAATATAATCGGTAATGTTGTAAGTACCTGATTTTCTTACCTGGCTCCGTCAAACCTTGTTCAAGTGCTGCTTCCCGCTGTGGTTCAGGGTCTGGCTCAGTAAGACCTTCTGGAGGAGGAGGGGGGGCACCACCCGCTGCCCTTCCCTGCGCAGCCGAGAGCACTGCTGTGGCAGCTTCCCCGGAGAGCACGAGTTGGACCTCCATCTCCTGGGCTGCAGAGTTTCCCCAGGACTCCTGCCCAGGGTTGCCAGGGACTAGGGCAGTGAACTCCATTGCAACGCGCAGAGGTTTTTCAGAGCCTACTGCTTGGGTGGAGCCCTCTGCCTCCAGGAGCTGTGCAGGCTGACCTTCCAAAGAGGTGTCAGGGAGCAGAACTGTTGCTTCTGCCTCCATATGGACTGAGGAATTATCCTCCTCCAGCTGTTTTACAGAACGCACAGCTTTCTCAGACATGCCCGTGGCAAGGGCTACAGGTATGGGACTAAGTGGTGGCTCATGTTCTTTAAGAGAAGCAATGCGATCAGTAAAAGGGATAACTATGTTTTCTGGTATTTGCTCCACGTAAGCGACTCCTTCAATCACAGGCTCATTGTTATAGATAGATGATATGTGAACGAAGGAGGTGACCTCAATATCGGCCTGCAAAGGGACCTCGGGAGCTTGGTCGTAAGCAGGAGGTTCTTGTTCATCCTGCAAGGGGAAGGAGGAAGCCGCTGCTGGTTCAGCTTCATCGTCTTTAGGTTTAGAACCCAAATCTACACGGACAGCTGTTTGGCTCAGAACCTGAAGGACTGACCCCTCTGCAGAACACGCAGCAGGAGTGGCCGCCCCAGCATCTTCGACAGCCTCTGAGCTCAGCGCCTCGTCGGAAAACACAGGCATACTCGTGGCCACGTCCACCATTAACACGTCAGACTGATCAGAATGAACAGATGCAACTTTACCTAACATCTGAGCAGCAAACTGAGCTGGGTCTGCTGGGATGTAAGCGAACTCTGGTGACACAGCTGCCGGAGGTGGTGATGACGGTGGGGTCGTCATCTTAGGGGTAGACAGTTTCGAAGTGGAACCACGAGCTGCTTCAGGTGTCTCCTCGGGCTCCTGGGGCACCTCCGAGTGAACTGATGGGAACTGAGTGGTTTTGTTCATAAACAGTGGTCCAGTGATATTGTCCTCTTCTGTGTCCGTGGATTTCTCCATCCGTGTAGGTTCTTGGGAAACTATAGATGTTTCTTCCTTTTCTTTCATACATTCTGCTTTCTTCTCTTGTGTCGTTCCTTCTGACCACTTCTCTACTAAAAAAGCCACATGGGTTAATAAGCAGATGTCCCTCCCCACCCCGATTTTAAAGCAGTAACAGGTTGAACACTCGGTTGTCAATACACACAAGCACGGAGGAGTTTTGCTCAGTTTCCCAGCATCTGTCATTTAGAATGGGTGCGTAAACTTCCCTGTCCTTACCCGCTCAGAAGACACCTCAGTTCGTCTCCAAAATCAGTAATTCTGTGTAGCACAGTGACAAAACGAGGAAGCAAGTACCACCTTCAGCTGGTCATCGCAACTGCCTAGAACTAAGGAAGCTAGAAACCTCCATGGGTAAAGCTCCTGATCCAAACTCCTACACAAAACCCAAGTGTTCTGGGGGGTGTAGGGGGTGAGGGCAGGGGGTCCCACCTGACCAGTAAGTGATCTAATCTTCAGCTGACATAATGGGTTCTTAATGAAACAAATACTGTCATGTCAATAAAGGCAGTCCTCAATGTAAGAAAACTGGTATTATATAGAATTTAATAGTGAATGGGACAATGGGGCCTATAAAATATTTTGACATTAGGAAACGTCATCTAGTCTAACCTAAAAATGGTAGCACTTGCTGGTAAGGTGTGATAACGCAGCAGCTAAAGTCGAACTGACCCAGAGAGGCAGAAAGAGAACTCTGGATCCATCAGTGGCTGCAGCGACTCCTCAGGCATGAGGGCATTCCCCTGGCTTGGGAGGTCGAGACAGCTAATGACCTAGAAGAACTCCTAGGTTAGGGGAACCCTTTCCTCTGCTCAGCACCTTCCTGTCCCCCACACCCCTTCCTTATCGCATGCTTTCACAGCTGCTTGTTCTACTAAGGGTTTTCGCTTGGGGAAGCATTTCCCTCATATCCCAATGAAATCGGCAGGAAAGGCAGAAAGTGGGTGTGTTTCAGCTTTGTTCTTACTCCTTGCACAGTCTGTATTCCTCGGCTGTGACCTTCTTGGGCTCTCATTGCATATCAGGGCCTCACAAGCCTCTTCATATCGGCTGGGCCCAAGCCCACTGCCCCCGGCAGCACCCCACTTCTGATATCCCCTCAGCGTCTATTCTCCTGCCAGCTTTTCCCTGCTAAGCCTCAAGCCATCCTCCACACACAGGCAGCTCAAGAGTTGGCCAGCAACCCAAAGGAAGTGGATTTGCAGACTTGGGGGATCCTTCCCTGCAAACACCCCCTCTCTGATACTTTGTTGCCCAAATCCCAGCCATAGTAGTAGCCCCAAACTCTGCTGCTCCATTTTCTCTTCCCAGACGCACTTCCACTCTGTGCTTGGCTTCGCTTTCCTGGTATAAGAAATTGGAAAATGCTGCTAGGGTGATGAGGGGGCTCACTTTCTGTGAATCTCATCTCCCAGGGATCCAGGCACTGGACTTTGTTTTATAGAATTGCTCCAGCTTTTATGATGGTTGAGGATAGGAGGCTAAGTGTGCCAGCAGCCCCTCCGTCATGGCTGAAGCTGAAATCTCTCTCCCTCCACTGACTTTCACCTAGCTCAGTGTCTGGCAATGGGCAGGAATTTAAAGATTTGTTAAATAAAATAACGAACTGGGCTTTACAGATAGGTGGGATTTGAAAGGTACATGGCAGCTCCTGGAGAAGGAAGTAGCATAAACCAAAAATCGGGCAGTAACGGGCTGTCTGGTGCATGGAGAGGGAGATGATGGCAAAGGTAGGAGGGTTCAGATCGCAGAGCGCTTTCTTTGCACGGCCTGGTCTTGGAAAGGGATCAAAATTTACACACTGTGACAGACATGTCAGAAAGCATTACTTTACTTTCTCTATTTGCATTAAAATGCTTGTTTCCAAATGGTAAAATGTACCTGATCTAGGTTAAAAATACTAAAACATTAAAAATACTTAGTCTCTTTTGGCTAATTAAGTCAGCCTTTTAGGGGTACTTAGTACTTAGCAAAGGTTCTGCCACTTCTAAAGAAGGAAACAAAATGCTGGAGTAAGCGCTGGTTCTGATCCATGTTGCTCTTCGCCGACTCTTGGTGGCCTTGAGGAGAGCCACCACTCCTACTGCTTGGGCCCCGCGGGTTAGTCCCGGACTTGGCCGTATTCGCTGAAGGATTTCCACTTTGTGGGAAATGTGGCTTGTTATTTCCTGGGAGATCCCTTTCCTAATTTAATTTGTTCCTCTTTAGCATCAGAGGCCCAGCTGCCAGTTTTTATTTAGCCCCAGCGTGAACATTACGTGCTGCAGCTCTCTGCTGGCGTGGCGAGTAACTTCGCTATGACCCAGCCCGATTCCCTGCTAGTCAGCACTCGGGGACCACTGGGACACAGCTGGACAACTACCAGCCACATGCGGGCCCTGGGACACCAGACATCTTACCTCTGGCCCAGCTGAGACAGCCCCTCCATGATTTCTAATCTACAGCTTCAAATTTATTCTTTCAGTAATTACGGACTGAACATCTGAGCATGACGATTACAGTGTGGCTGCTGAACGGAGCACGGGTTATGTTAGACGCAGTGTCACACTCACCATGCAGCTGCTCTGAGAGGCACCCGGGAAAGCAAAGCATAAGCCTTACGTTCGGATTTTAGAGAATTCCAGTCAGAGATTCTCCCCCATCTTCCTTACAACAACTTCCAGTCTCAGCTAGCACTTCATGTCCACTGCCCACGCCCTGGACCACAGTCCCACGCCAGGAAGGACTTCCTGTTTCCCGACCCTTCGCAGCTGGAAAGGAGCTTATATCCTATGGCATATATAAAATAAAGACTTGATTCTGGTATCTTGGGCTCTTAAAAGTCAGCTCTGCAAATTCCAAGAAAATCTTCCCTCAACGAAAACAGGCTCCTGAAAAACTCCAAAGTGTTTTTTACTATGAACTTTGGAAACTCACTACTGAGTAAAATGGCTTCCAAACTGTATTTGCATTTTCCCCTAAAGCAAATGAACACATCAATGGGTAGAGATGCACGGAGCGAAGAAGAACAATGGCAGGCTATCTGAAATCAATGTACACTAGCTGAATGTTTTTCAGAATTATCCCTGTGACACTGAAGGGTTTGGATTTTGTGAACAACAGGGCACTGCCAACGTTCCTGGACAGCAGAGAGCTACAGTTAGCTGCTCAGGTCCAAGATGTTCTTCCTGCCCGTACTGACTCTTGTGTCCTAGTGTCCCTGACCCCCTTGTCCTCATTTTCCTGGTCTGCTATATCTGCTTCCTCTCTTACTCCTAATCCTGTATTTCTGTCCTAGGCTGCCAATCTGACCCCAACTCTTGACAATACCATCGACTGGGTCCATGATTTATTGTTCTTCTTTAGTATGGACTATTCCCCAATTGATTAATCTTACCACAATGGAAAAGCATAAAACACCCCAGTCCCCCTCCCAGTATCACAACCAGATAATTATTTGAACGTTTTTTAAACTTAATGAAATTCTTATCTGTGTACAAATCACCACCCTGTCTAGGCAAATATGAGACTTCAAGAAATACAAAGGACCATTCTGGCACAGTACATCCCTGCTTAGGGAATCGGTATAGCCTTACATTAAAAAAAAAAAAAAAAATGCCCAGGAAAGTGCAGAGTAGCACCGGAGCTTCACAAAATTTAGTATAGATTGTTCTGAAATTGATACATTTCTCATTTATTTAATAAGAGAGAATGGCCACAAGTATGTATAACCAACTGTGAAAATAATGTATAAAAATAGAATTTGGCTTAAGAATTAAACTAAAAACATTATGAATATTTAATATGAATGAATAAGACATTTAATGGTATGCATAGCTGCTATGGTGCTGCATAGAAATTGAAATTGGGCCCAATGATCAGCAGCAGTGTGTGATTATAATTACTATTTTATGGCCAAACCAAGAATGTCCAGGATCAGTAAGAAAAGTTAATGGGTTGGGGCACCTGGGTGGCTCAGTGGGTTAAGTGTCTGCCTTCAGCCTGGGTCATGTTCCCAGGGCCCTGAGATAGAGCCTCACATCAGGCTCCCTCTCCCCACTTGTGCTCTCTCTTACTATCTCTGTCACTATCTGTCTCTCTCAAAGAAACAAAATCTTAAAAAAAAAAAACAAAAAAAAAAGTTAACAGATTAACTCAGTTGGGCTAGGCTTTCTTGATTCTTCCAAAGAGTTAGCTATTTCCTGCCTTTGTTGGGAGCAGGAGAGGGCTGATACTAAAAACTAGACTCAGTAAAGCTGAAGGGGATGGAAGGTGAGTGTTGAGATCTCATCTGCCACTCCACATGGGGAAACCACTGCCCTCTTCTCACAGAGTGGTGAAAAAGTGAGAACTAGCACAATCTGGCCTCAGGCTCTACACAAGAAAGTGACCCCAGAGGAAGTGGAAGAGGAGATACTATGGGGAAAGGGAGCTGAAGTCCCTCTCCACTTTCAGTTCAAGAATTTAAAGTTTTTCCAGAGGGATCAGAGAATGTTATTTACTATGGAAAGAGTATGAGTTATGCTGCTAGGAAGATCTAAGTTTCGATCCTAACCTGGCAATTAATTTTTAGAAGCTTATATGTTTTTTTAATCATGCCCAAGCATCAGATTTCTACGTAAAATTGTAATGATGTTACCTTATAAAGTTGCCTTGATTGACAAAATATATTTAAGGACCTAGGACAAAATATCTCACTTCATTTTACTTCACAAATACACCTTTTTCCCCTGCTACAGATTGAAGCTTTGTGGCAGCCCTATGTCAATCTAGGATGACTGGCTGTTCCTCCATCTTTCTCCCTCCCCTGGAACCTCCCTAATTCCCAGAAACAACAATACTGAAATTAGGCCAAAGAATAACCCTATAATGGCCTCTAAGTGTTCAAGTGAAAGGAAGAGAGAGCCACATGTCTCGCATATTAAATCAAAAGCTAGAAATGATTAAGCTTAGTGAGGAAGGCATTTGAAAATTGAGACAGGCCAAAAGCGAGGCCTCTTATGCCAACCAGTTAGAGAAGTTGTGAATGCAAAGGAAAAGTTCTTTAAGGAAAACTGAAAGTGAACACACAAATGATAAGCAAAACAGCCTTACTACTGAGATGGAGAAGGTCTGAGTGGTCTGGATAGGCCAAACCAGCCACAACGTTCCCTTAAGCCAAAGCCTAGTCCAGAGCCATTCAGTGCAGCAGACTTCACTCAAGACTTTTTTTTAAGAAACTGCCACAGACACCCCAACCTTCAGAAACCACCACCCTGATCAGTCAGCAGCCGCCAACATCAAGGCATCTCTCTGGAAGCTCAGATGGTAGTTAGCATTTTTTAGCAATAAAGTATTTTTTTAATTAAGATATGTACACTGGTTTCTTTTTTAGACATGTTATTGCACACTTGACTATAGTATAAACATAACTTCTATAGGCACTAGAAAACCAAAAGAGTTCATTTAACTGGCGTTAGTGCAATATTCGCTTTATGGTGATTCGCTTTCTGGTGATCTGGACCTGAACCCACAGTATCTCCAAGGTATGCCTGTACTTGCTAATTCCATTCCTCTTTCCCTTCTTTTCCTACCTGTGACGTAGTAAGTGGTAGAACTTAAGAGAAAATTCTTTTGCCTTAAAAGATCACCTGAGTTTCTAAAATTCCCTCAGTTAGGGGCACCTGGGTGGCTCAGTGGGTTAAGCCTCTGCCTTCGGCTCAGGTCATGATCCCAGGGTCCTGGGATTGAGCCCCACATTGGGCTCTCTGCCCAGCAGGGAATCTGCTTCCTCCTCTCTCTGCCTACTTATGATCTTTGTCTGTCAAATAAATAAATAAATAAATAAATTTTTAAAAAATCCCCTCAGTTAATGATTCAGTACTATTTAATGAAGAAACTCTCCTGAGAAGGCTGAAAAAACAGGGGCACTTTCACTGATTCACATGGTAGTGAGATCTGTTTCATCCAACTGCAGAAAAACAAGAGGATCCACAGTAGTGTTCTGCAGCATGAACTGCTTTGGAAATAGGCATATGCCACAAGGGATCCCGGACAGAGCCAAGGACCATCCTAAAGGTCCTAGGCTCTGGAAAATGGTGGAAGCGATGAAAGAACAGAGAAGAAAAGTTTGCTCTCATGTCTGGTTCTTTTCCTCCTCCCTCTTCCATTACCTGAGTTTACATGAGTTTTTAAAGGCGCAGGGGAGACGGGTAAACACTACTGGTCCTATAAAGAAGCCTGCCAAATATGGGCTTCCTTCCGAGAAAAATCCAGGATGAAGTGTTCAAATAAAACAAATGATATGTGCAGGGATGTACTGTGGATATAAAACAAATGTCTTTCATGCTCATGTCTAATACCTGGGAGTTAAATGGGGACAAATGCACCAGGGATGAATGTGAGACTCTGCCCCACCTTACCAAATGCTAATACCTGATCCTCTCATGCTGAAAAGACTGAAAGACCAGAAAGAATGAGGGTCAACTGACATAGTCCTCAAAGAATGGTCCATGTTCCCATATTACAAATCATGGAAAGCCTGGGAGAGCCACAATCCCTGGGACCAGCAGAGCATGTAGGATCTTACAGGCCCCACCGTCCATACCTGGCACCGGGATCCACATAAGGGAAGTGTATTTAAAGGAAAAGATGTGGGGCACGTGGGTGGCTCAGTGGATTAAAGCCTCTGCCTTCGGCTCAGGTCATGATCTCAGGGTCCTGGGATTGAGCCCTGCTTTGGGCTCTCTGCTCAGCAGGGAGCCTGCTTCCTTCCTCTCTCTCTGCCTGCCTCTCTGCCTGCTTGTGATCTCTTGTCTGCCAAATGAATAAATAAAATCTTAAACAAAAAAAAAAAAAAAAAAAAAAAGGAAAAGATGCCACTTGTTCTATTCACATTTTCCTTGCAGAGAACTAAACCACCATGCAGCAAATTTGCTTGGCATTCCCACAGGAATAGCAGTTGAGGAATTAAACCATTTGGAAGATAGGAGGATGTCACTCCGGAGGAAATGCCCTACCAAATGGAAACCTTAAGATGTATATCCGTAGATAGTCCCTCTTTAGCCCCAAGTGATGCTTTCCTGGATGCAGATGGAATCGTGCAGGATCTATGATACAACCTAAGTTAATGGATGCTTTGCCAATATGAAATCAGTTAATAGGACAATAAAAGTCAGATAAATGAGCCAAACTTGTTTTAGATAGTAACAAAGAGCTCTATGTTTTCTAGTCATACCTTCATGTTACCTTCTCATCTCCCTGGTAAACTGGAACACACAATGTTCATTTTATTCTACTACCCAAGAGCAATCTGTCTCTACAGCCATACAGTGAACTCACTTTTAGGATTATTTGCATGTTATGTAAATTGCCTTGGTATCTGTAGTTACTGGAGGAGAAAAGCATTTACTTCCCTCTTCTTACCTCTACGTGAAGTATAGCTATCCCATCAGCCCAGTCTGTTAATTAAACTAATCCACATTAGTTTAGTCCACTCGCTAAACTGAATGGTGGGTAAGTTTCTCAGTAAACAAATCTGTCTCAAAAGCTACCAGTTAATTACCTCCCCTCATAAAGATTCACCAACTTTACCATCCTTCTCAAACATAGGAAGCCTGCTTACTCCTAAGGCTCTCAAACATAGCTCCTGGTGTAGAGGGCATGAGTACAAGCCTGCCATTACCTTGACTTCTCGAGAAACCAGCCTGATAGGGAAGGGGAGAATGGTCCGTGTTCTAGCACTTGTCTGAATCCTGCTGGTGGCAAGCAAAGCCCAGACCTGCATCCCATGGTAAGCTGAGATGCCATCAGGACCCTGCAGGGAAGCGGTCAGACTCGAGAGCAAATATTCCAGAACCACAGCGCTTCACTTTTCCTGCCCCTTCACAAATGCTGATTCTTTGCTGGTTTTAGTCTTGTTCTGTTGGGAGTATATCTTTCACTGTAGATCCAAATCCTCGTTTTTTACATTTTCCTAGGTTCTACTCCTGACTTCTCCCTAGCTTGACTAGGTTATGTATTGGCATCACCAAACTGGCAGAGTATAAAAGTAGCTCAGCCTCACCTGATCCTACCTTTTCTTTACAGTCATTCCAAAATATTGGCTAGCAAATGGAGCAAAAACTATTTCCTTATTTCCCTCACTGACCACAAATCTGTTTTCCCCACAAAATTCTGCCAAAAGCTGCTTCTTACCATTCTTTTAGATGTGTGTGCCTGTCCTTGGGATGACCGATGTATCCCCTTTGCTTTGATCCTCCCACCATGTCAACTTTGCCTCTTTTTTTAAAATTTCCTTTTCTTCTTTTTTTTTTTTTTTAAGATTTTATTTATTTACATGACAGGCAGAGATCACAAGTAGGCAGAGAGAGGAGGAAGCAGGCTCCTTGCTGAGCCCAATGTGGGGCTCGATCCCAGGACCTGAGCTGAAGGCAGAGGCTTTAACCCACTGAGCCACCCAGGCACCCCGCCTTTTTTTTTCATTGCTCTTCTGTCAATGCAATTTCATGCTGTCATGTTTACATAGGCATTTACACATACACACATAAAACACAACTTCTCTTCTAAGCAGAGGGATCGCCCTAAGCCACAGAGATGGCTGGAGAAGACACTTTCTAGGAAAAACTTCTTTTCACTATCTAGAGACTCTTAGAACAGAAAAGGTGGTCAGTAACACCTAATTGATCCCCTGCCCTCCAACTGGACTGCAGGTAACCTATCACAGGGAGGAAAAAAGAAAAAAGGATGTTTGTTTAATAAAATCTTCCAAGAAGAATGTTTATACAACTTTCCTATATAGTATATCTCATTATCATTTAGTCTTTATTACTACAACATCCAATTTTCTTCAAAGTTCAGTGTACTTCCTTTAAGATGGGGGCATTGAAAAGGGTTTCAGGGCGCCCTGGTGGCTCAGTGGATTAAAGCCTCTGCCTTCGGCTCAGGTCATGATCTCAGGGTCCTGGGATTGAGCCCCACATCGGGCTCTGCTCAGCAGGGAGCCTGCTTCCTCCTCTCTCTCTGCCTGCCTCTCTGCCTGCTTGTGATCTCTGTCAAATTAAAAAAAAAAAAAAATCTTTAAAAAAAAAGAAAGAAAAGGGTTTCACTCATAGCTTATCCACACTGTTTGAGGTCTCATTGTACCAAATGGTTTGAAGGTTGAGTCTTTCCTATTTTTGTCTTTTAAAGATTTAAAATCCTCCAGACTTATCTCCAGATTTTTAAAAAATGGATCAAATAATTAAATAATCACATGGATGGTTTATTTTTCAAAACATCAGAGTGATTTAACAAAAAATATTTATGGGCACCATTCTTAAACATATGGTGGTAATGATGCAATAATTTATAACTAGGATTAGTCAACTGTTAACATTTGTGTTACTTACCTTTAATCTGATGAAATTGTTTAACAAGATCTTTTATATCCAGAGAAGTATTCCCTGAAGGAATAAATACAGGAAATTAGATACATAAAATGCCCATTTAAAATGCCTTCCTTTTCAAAGCAACACGTATATAATCTAAAGGAGTAACAAACCTTCTCTAAACACAATAAGTTCTTTAAAATAAACTGCTGCGAACTGGGTGATGTTTGGTGGATTGGTTTTGAGAACGGCTCTGCTGACTCCTTCAAGCAGAGTCTTGAGGCCATAAGGTACGACAAGTCTGGGCTTTGAAGAAATCATTTTGGCAGGATGTCTGTAATCTCAACTATAATGAAGAAAAACAAAGTCTTATAGTATATATATATTTTTTACTGAAATATTCATGAGATAACTGTAGTTTCTAAGAATAAACCTATCTCCTATTGAAATTGTTAGCTTGAGTTTAACCTCTAGGCATTTGTCTAGCTAACAAAAATGAGCTAATTACACACACACACACACACACACACACACCCAGTAGATTATGTGCAGATGAGTGATATGGTACTATTAAGGAAACCCATGAGAAAAGCCCTGCCAAGAACTCTAGGATCATACTAAAAACAAAGAAGGAAAAATCAAGCAACCAAACAAAACTTGTTCCTGTAAAATTCAGTAAATATTTTGTACAGAATTTCCAGAAAGATAAGTTAAGGTCATATGTCTGTGTATACACAAGATCCTTCAAAACTACATAGGGGCACTGGCTTTTCTGTGCCTTCATCAAATACAATTGTAGAATAGGGTTTTTCTACAAGAAAATCTCTTTTGCCTCCTTTTTCTAAATCTACCCCTGGACACATCAATTAGCTTTCAATATACAGTTTTTAGCTTTAAATTTAATTTTGCCTTAACACTAATCAGAATAGGAATGTTACTTGTGGTATCATGCCACCCACCGCCATATGCCTCTCTTTCTCATATCCTCCCTTAACCTCTGCCCTTGTCTTCCCCTCATTCCCCCTCCTCCACCCTTTCTGGATTTTAAGTGGTGCCAAGGGTATTGCATAGTCTAACCTGCAATGCTCAGGAGTTGCAGAGGTTGCCATTCTAATCTGTGTGTCAGTGTGTGTGTGTGTGTATGTGTGTGTATTGTTTCATTGTAGAAAATGATTTAAGGTTTATAAAAGAACAAAATTATTTAAGGAAATGAGTTCAGTGGTAAGGGCAAATTATGGTAGAAAAGATATGATGAAGCTACAGGTAAGGTTATATCCCAAGACAAGCCATAGGCTCTACACTTTCATAGAGATGGGAGTGTCAGATCAGCCCTTGAACTACCCAACAGACATTACAAAATAGGAAACAGTTGGTTAAATGATCGGTCTTTCCTGAGATAAAAAAAACCAAATCAGCTGCCTGGGTGAATCACAGGTACTGTGAACACTGAAACCCAGGAGAAATTTCTCCTATGGGTCCTTATTTATAAAGGGGAGAATACTGTGAGATAATGAATCATGTCAACAACATCCCTACAATAAAGAGAGTAATGAGTTTCATGGGGCTAAGCTGCACAGTTACAGCAATTATACAAGGAGCCAACCTCTAATAAAAAGTAATGTGTCATAGCAAAATGCTGAATATTTAAAAGCGCATTTTGTCTTCCCAAAGGTCAGGGGAGAAAATGAATCTCTATTGGCCAAAGCAAACCCTTTGAGGATATCATTAAGTGTACTGAATCCTTTAATGAAAACCTACTCTTAGAGTAAGTCAACGGGACCTTTACGAAATTAAACCATCTTTTAAAAAAACTACTGACGCAGCTTTGGCAAGCCCACATGCTAAACGTCAAGGGACATAGGCAGTAATTTTATGTATGATCCATGTATATACTTATATTCTATTTGTGTGTACGTGTATGATTTTTTCAAGTACACCCTTGGCACTCCAGTGAGGGTAGGTAAGTCGTGTTTGGAAACGTGGCTTACGAACAGCCGTGGTTGAGCTACCGAAACACCCTTCCTGCAGGCAGTGAGCAGCTGACGTCACCAACCATGGAGAGAATGGCCGTACAGTGATCCTACTGGTTCTCAGCGCAGGTGCTAGCCGCGCCCACACCCACACCAGACTCTGGGACCTGGGATGCCGCCGAGCATCCTACAACACAGTCCCATGCAAAAAACCTTCCTGAGCAAGTTGAGAAATACTGACTGGGAAAGGAAGCAAGCTTACATCAACGGGTACTCACACACACCTACACTGAAGAACGCTGAACAGTGACCGCCTCACTGTTCCCACAACTCTCCTTTAAAAAAATGTTTGTCAAATACCAGTTTTAGGACCCCGACCCCCATGCTGAACCATGAGCTCCCAGTTTACCCATCCCCCCAGCGCTAACGCCTGAGCAGGAGGCAGAGGACGAGGGAGTGGGGGCTTCGGGGCCACTGTAAACGTTCAACAGGACACATCACTCATTCGCTCAGGACCTACGCCAGGGTCTGGGCTCGGTTTGCCGTTGGATTTGTTTGGTGACAAGGGCACCGAAATGGAGAGCGGGTCCGGTTCCGCGTCCTCTAGCTCTGGAGGTGCAGGTGGCAGACTCTCCGCCCAGATCCGGCACCTCCGCCACACTCGCCGGTTGGGCTGCCCTTCCCCACCGGGCTCCCCTTCCGGAGGCCCTCCGCCTTCCCCCACACTGGAAGAACTGTCCACCGAGCCCACTGCGCAGGCGCCCCGAGAGCCTAACTGCCTCCTGGCCACACCGTGGGGGGGCCTTTTCTCCAGATTCGTCCCACCTTCTCCTTTCCGGCTGTGCTCTAAAGAGCTTCCTCGTTGCCCCCTTGCCGGCGGCTCCTGTAGGAGCCCGAGCTCCCTGCGGAGCTTTTATATCCCTGCTGACGTCAGGCCGTGCGTCACAAAGCCCCTCCCTCCCTCCGAGGGCTCCAGCTCCCAGGGAAGGAGGCGGAGCCTGAGTGCTCCCAGCCAATGGGGACGCCGAAGGGGAGCCGAAGGGAACAAAGGCTGGAACTCTGAGAGCCTAGCCGCGGATTCGCCTCGCGTTTTCTGACAGAATACGAACGGGCGTAGGGAAACGGGCGTTTTCAAACGGCCAGGAGTCGGTCAGGGCGACGGCCTCTTCGCTTTTGGTCGCACAATATAAAAAAAGAGCTGTTGTATTAGGAAAGAGAAATAGATTTATGGCAGTTCTCGCCGTCACCACCGCGCCTCTTCACATCACTCCCCCACCTCACCTGTTAACTCTCAGTCACCTTTCCGAAGACTAATTTTAGTCACGTTATACAGAACAAACACTACTATAAAGAGAACGAACAATTTCCCGCAGCACAGTACTTTCCCTCTTGAGACCATCCCCTGTGGAGAGACCTTGGTATTAACCCTTAAGATTCCAGTTTCCCTTAATTACAGTTTTGCAATACCCGGGGCACAAGGCATCCTCCCACAACCACCAGCGGGACAGGGAAGGCTGCGTCCTTCCAAAAACCTGTTCTCTCACCATTCTGGCTCACAGGTTTGTACCGAGCCTTAACCTCCATCATAACCATGAAGACCAAGGCTTCATTGTAATCCATTTTCATATATTTAAAAAACAAGAACCGCTGGAAATCTACCATGAAATAATATCTTCAGGGCATCCATCTAGGGCATCCATCTGATAAAACCTTTTTTTTTTTTTTAAACTCAAACAGTTAAGGCTTCCAGAGCTCTTTAAAATAAAAAAGGTCATGCTGAGGCTCTGGTCTATACCTATGCTGCACGGAGCACTTCCTACGGATATTAATTCATCCATATAATTATTACTGAATGCCCCTTATGTGGCAGGCTCCCTCTTCTCATGAAGATTATATTTTAAAAGGAGAAAAGCTAATTTTAGATTTCGAGTGTGAGGACAGGTCTGCAGATGGTACATTCTTTTGGTCCATCACTACCCTCCAGCCCCACTTTGGTAGAGAAAAGTGAAATGAAGCTTCCATGATTTCTGATGGTTCACAATATATTTAACCAACAAAGACAGAAAATGACCTACTAAAACCCTCTCAGTACAAACCCCATTTGTGGTGTCTTCTAGAATTAAAAGACATTTATGCTTATGTAGCCGGACCTTGACAGGCCATCCTGGACACACAGGTGTTAGGTACTGTGCAGAATATCTGAGACTCACGTCAAGCCCTTACTCTTTCCACAGTTCTTCAATAACTGCTTTGTCCAAGTCCCTCTGAAATGCAAAATTTTACAGTGAAAACATTTAACCAAAAATTTTCAAACCACCATTTGCTGCTTTGATTTCTAGAACTAATGATTTCATCTGGTTTTCCAATCTTCTTGTCTTCCCATCCTGCCACTAAGGATCTAAAGGCAAAATGCAAATCTACTTTGTTTTCCATTGCTCCCTGCTCCCCACCCTTACTTTACAGAAGAGCTCAAGGTTCTTGGTGGGGCCTCTGCATGATTCCAATCTCATTTAGTTCATTTTTACCTGATTACATCCTTCTTTAAATCTCAGCTGGCAGGGAGCCTGGGTGGCTCATGGCTCAGATGGTTAAGCATCTGCCTTCAACTCGGGTCATCATTTCCAGTTCCTGGGATCCAGCCCCACCTTGAGTTCCCAGCTCAGCAGGGTGTCTGCTTCTTCCTTTCCTCCTTTCCCCATTTGTGCTCTCTCAAATGAATAAATAATATCTTGGGGGGGAAAAAAACTCAGTTCAGGAATATCCTACTTTAGAAAGCCAGTTAGAAGCATTTCCTCAGTGGCCCCAGGATAATACACTGTATGAACACAGCCTTGTTATAGAATTCTGTTTGTGTTGGTCTCCTCTCTCAGCTTTACAAAACACTTAACAAAAGGTAACATAGGGCAGTGTTTCTCTAATTTATGCCACCTGAATTAGAATCATTTTTAGGAGCTTGCTAAAAATGCCTTCCTAAGCCTTACCTAGCACCTACAGAATCAGATTCTCAAAAGACGGTTAATGTATAAAACTAGAATTTGTAAACCACTGGCCTGTGTTTGGAGAAAGTGAGCTCACCCAGGTTATAATATTCCCTAGCAACTAGGAGCTACAACTCAAACCCCTTACTAGTTTTCCCAAGAAAGCCAAGTACAATGCGCACTGGGTGATTTACACTTCACTGAAGAAGGGGCACATCTTCTGTGGACCGACTTCCCATTCTCCTGCACCCATCCCACCCCCTGCTGTCCTTTTCCTGTCTTCTAAGTCTCCTAGCTTCTAAGTCTCCTTCCTCTACTAGGTGTCTTAGGATGATCTGAGCTTAACCATTTTTTTTTCTACAAAATATACCACCAACAGGATTCTTAAGAACGTAAGAAATACCAAACAATACATCATGACTGTGAATGTGTATCTTCATAGGTGCAAAGCTGTATTTATACTTGCCACCACCGTTTGCTTAAGGAAGCAATCGACTAAGTTATACAGCAAAGAAATACACACGTGTGTGTATTTCAGAAATCAGGTAGGCACTGTGCTTTTAGTTGGCAGAAGTTTAAAAGTGCAAATTCCATAAATAGTTGACTTGTACTATATGCAGCAATAAATTCCTACTTTTCTGTGACATCTGAAATACTTCTTCACTCGGGCATATACTTAGCTATCGTGTGCTAAAATCAAAAGACACCTAACCTAATTTTAAAAAAATCTTAAATATTTTAACCACAAAGGTACATATATTACATTATTAGACCATGCCTCCAAAGTGTGTCAGATCATAAATGTGTTCAGAGTACATAAATATACATTAGAGATGTCTTCCACCATCGGCAAAATCTAATACAAAAATACATTTGACACTCACAAATTAGAACATCTGTGGAAGAGAATGGGGAAGGAGTGCGTGATGCCGACAAACCACACACAGATGCAAACCGTTCAGGTTATATGATTATTTTCTTCATCCACGAGGGGTAAAGAGCAGTTTACACCAAGCTAAGTTTCCAGGCAGATCACAGTTCACAGGTTGGATAATTCATGGCACGCAGGCCAGAAAAAAGTCATGAATTACTCAGCTCAAAAGTGTACTCAGATTTCCGTCAATCTAATGGTACCGTACGCCTGCACTGTGGTTTGGTTATTTTGGAGACTTCAGAATCACCCTCTACCCCATCTCCATACTCTACCACCCTGCTAACACGCATAAACCACAGGGGCTGTCCTGTACCAAAGGCAGGATCAGTTTATAATCAAACTTACTCTCTATTAAAGGGACATGGTAAAGTTGTCTATTCAGTGACCTGGTTATTTGAAATCCTGCAATCTTTCTGGAGAGATACAAACAAATTTTTACAGCAATTAGGATAGGAATCACTTTTTATTTTAAAGTACAGGGCTTTATGTAATCTTTGAGTAGTAAATAATGGTTCAAACAGTATTTGAACTGAAAATTCAACTAAGTACGAACTGAACCAAGAACTTCCTGATTCAGAATGCCCTACAATCATAACTGGGAAGTTTGCCTCATATACTATAGCCTAAGAGAACAGAATGGCCAAGAGCCATATTTTACCAATTCATAACCTTCTTCCCTTAAGCCTTGATGAGATTAGGTATCCAATACTTTTAATACCAATTTTTCTCTTCAGAAAGCATCTACGTGGCTTCTGGATCGACTCATTCACTGAATGTAAGATAGCAATCTTTTCTCTCTGGCTAGTGTCAAAAATCCATGCAGGATTCACACCAGAAAGAAAGTCAATGTGAATAAACATTTTGGAAGTAAGGAATCATGAATATAGTTTAGTCAAAGTCAGTGAGGATTAATTCTTTCAAGGAAATTATCATTCCCTCAAAACCAGATTAAGTAGATTAAAGCTGTCAACATTCTAGCTGCTCCTCCTATGTTTTATTTGGAAAAGAAATATTAAAGTATTAAGATCACAGGAGAACATGCTTCAGCTAAAAGGATATGTAAATGACACCCCAAGATGATACTCTGTAACTCAATATAAACTTTTAAAAGTCTAACCTTAAGCCTGAACCATGTTAGTCACACAACTATGGCAGAAATTCTTAAGTGGCTGAGGTATTTAGACTCTTCCAAACCACAGGTGTGCAGTACTGGACAAAGAGGTAAATTAAATAACAATAAAAAATTAGCGATGAAGGCTTAAAAATTAACTCTGGACTCCTTATACAGAATAACCTGAGCTGAGGAGAAAATGATTAAACCCTGGCAACAGACAGCCCAGCAAATCCTTCACCAGCAAACATTCTGAGGCAAAAAAAAAACCCTACGTTCACTCAAGAATAACCTTTTCGAGAAATTTGTTAAAAGACTTCCAAAAGCTGGTAATTAGACAATTTATCACAAAGAAAAGGAAACTCCTAAGATGTAGGTATTATTTATCTAGCCTATAGACTAGGCTTTCTAATACACTAGCAAAATAGTTCTACTTTTGGTTGTAAAACTATCTATTAGGCCTACCTGGCTGGCTTTCAAAGGAAAAAAAAAAAAAAAGTGTTCATTACTCTGAAACATTTTGTAGACAATCTAAAGAAAAGCATTTTTTGATGACACGTCAGCTGAAGACCATTTGTGTTTTAATAAGGAAACAAAATTCTGGGTTATTAACATTTTTTGAACAAAAATATTCTATCTGCGATCAGGAGATCCGCGTTCTAGTCATCGCTCCACTGCTAACAGGAATCATCAAATGGGACAAGTCAATTCGCCTTTTTGTGCCTGAGTTTCATTGTCTAGACAATGGGGATAAGAAAATCTGTGTTGTGCTGTGCTACTCACAGGTTAGAGGATAAAGTAAAACACTAGAAAGCACTTTTATTTTCTTTTTTCAAAACACAATATAAACGCTATGTCATAATACTGTTGATAATTTTACAGGTACCTCCTAGCGTACCCAGTCAGATGTGTGCTTAAGGTAGGCGTTCCTAGAAGATCACAGGTTGAATATTTAGTCTGATTTTATTTTAAAAATAAATCACAAAACTAAAATGTATGAACAAGGTCACTTAGCCCTCTCCCCAGGTGGTTAGTCATAATTACTAGGATCATCATTATCATTACTTCTTAGCTATGTGTTTAAAAGAGGCGATCTTGAATATGTCAGCCTAACTAGGAAAGTGTGTCCCTGGCACAGGTGGTTTTCAGAAGAAAAGCCGGTCTTCGGAAGAGCTGTGTCCTCTTGCTTTTATTTTAAAGTGCAGAACCTGGTGGGGAGGGACAGAACAGGAACCCCATGTCGTCACTGAGGCACCAATTCCCTCAGAGAGGCCAGAGCAGCATGGATGCGGACATGCAATCTGTTTTCAAAGTCGTAGCCAGAGAAATCCTCCTGTAGGACCAAAGAAAGAGATTTATGGACTCTCTTAGCTAAGCTTTCTGAAATACTGCAGACCACATGGCTTGGTGCATCCCAACATAAAACCCCTAAAACTCCTACCAATGGCTTCCCATCCAGTCAACTTTGTTATTCCCTAAAGCCTCAAACTTTGGGATCATGTTTAACATCCAGGGGAATGTCATTAATGCCGTCTCTGGAAATTTTTCTTCATATTATCCCTGAAATGGTAGTCTTAAATCGTGCTCAATCAAGTTGCTGTTAGAAATTCTTCACTCAAGCCTGTAGTTATGAAAATGAAAGCCATTTTCCCACTCAAACAAAAAGTGTGTTTATAAAGCAGGATGGGCAATCTCATGAGTTTTTTTAGGAGACTGGTAAATTTCACTTAAAAATCAAGTGATCATGGGGCACCTGGGTGGCTCAGTTGGTTGGGTATCTGACTATTGGTTTTGGTTCAGGTCATGCTATCAGGATTGTGAGATCAGGTTCTGCTCTGAGCTTCATATTCAACAAGAAATCTGCTCTAAATTCTCTCCCCCTCCTCTCCTTCTGCCCCTTCCCTCCCACTCTCCCTCCCAGCTCTTGCACTCTCTCTCCAAAATGAATTTTTTTTTTAAAGATTTTATTTATTTATTTCACAGACAGAGATCACAAGTAGGCAGAGAGGCAGGCAGAGAGAGAGAGAGGAGGAAGCGGGCTCCCCGCGGAGCAGAGAGCCCGATGTGGGGCTCGATCTCAGGACCCTGGGATGACCCGAGCTGAAGGCAGAGGCTTTAACCCACTGAGCCACCCAGGCGCCCCTAGAATAAATAAATCTTTTTTTTTTTTTTTTAAAGATTGTATTCATTTATTTGACAGAGAGAAATCACAAGTAGATGGAGAGGCAGGCAGAGAGAGAGAGAGAGGGAAGCAGGCTCCCTGCTGAGCAGAGAGCCCGATGCGGGACTCGATCCCAGGACCCTGAGATCATGACCTGAGCCGAAGGCAGCAGCCTAAACCACTGAGCCACCCAGGCGCCCCGAATAAATAAATCTTAAGCGAAAAAAAAAAAATCAAGTGATCATTGAATCAATTAGTTATTACTTTTACTTTCCAGAAATATCCATCAAAACAATCATCTAACAAAGCTTCTTGAATTCAGACTCAAGACGACATAAGAGAGAGCAAGAAGTGCCCTGGAAAGAGGTAGTAGGTATAGTATTTTTACCTTTGCTTGAAGAAGTAGAGTTCTGCCTCTTGCTACGGTCTATGAATGTAAGAAAAACATTATCTCTTAATATCTACACTGATACGTACTCAAGCAGAAAATGCTGTAAGAGGACAGGTTAATTAAAACAATTCTCAGTAGACACAGAGGTGAGTCAGCTGCTCATTCAAGTTTAATGACTCCATTTTTCTTTAATGATTCTTATAAATTCTCATCAAGGTACTGTTAAGTAATTATGCATAATCCTCACCATTCTGTAAGAGAGAACAACTTACGAAAATTATTATAGCTTAAGATCTTACTGAATAACCTACAATTGATGACAATTAAAAAGTTTACTTGGCCTCAGTAAGTTAGATCTCCTTTTGAAGGCATCAATTTAGTTTTCAAGAAACAGACCAGCCTTGTCATATTTTAAGTATGTATCTTAAGGCTACCTTAAGAGTACAAATTTTCTTAAAGAATATAGTGTTAGGTTTTTCTACCAAAAGTCACCACACACATTTTTCTATTTTAGTAAAATGAGAATTTCAAATAAAAAGACTTCCAATCACAAGTCTATCTTTGGTGAGCTAGGGTACCTGTTTAAGGGTTAAGCTAGAATCATGTTTCTATTGATGTAGCTCAACTTTTATGAAGTCCCTATATTTGAAAGTGGAATTGAACTTAATCAAAATTAGAATTTTATAAAGCTAGTATTATGTAACTGAACTTCTAAAAGAAAGTATCAAGCAAATCCAGTAGCTTTTTTTCTTTTTTAACAAAACTGCCCCAATGTACTTAAATACGCAAAGTAAATGTCAACATAAATTTATAGGATATTCTAAAAATTTTTGAAGCAATCATCACATCATTCTCATCAATCTCACCATAATCTCTATTAAGTTGGCATGGCAGGTATTTTTTATCCTGTTTTAATTATTAGGAGGAAGGTATGAGGTTAACCAGGATCCCACACCAAGTTAAACAGAGAACTGGAACCAAAATGCAATTCGAAGTTCTTCTGCATAAACCACACCACATCATGTCATACCATCCTAAAAAAGGCAATGACTTTCCCCTCAAATGAGTCTGGCTCTAAAAAGTTACATTTATACATCTAATTCCAAAAAAAAAGTTACTTCGCTCAACACAGTAAGACAGGATTAGTAGCTTCTTGGATTCATCCTACATGAAATCAAGGAAAACCAAACCCAAAACAACCCCGCTATGGTCAATCAATGGACTTGAAATGAAGGGCGGATGCTTTGTGCCTACTCAGTTGCACATTTTTGGGGGGGAGCTGAGGAACATCACTTAAGCAACTACGTAAGATCTTACCTCTGGTTTGTCTAACAGAAGACAGCCAAGTTCATAGCAGGCATATGGCTGAACGTATAAGTTATTCTGACGACACAACTCATCTTTAACAGCTCGCTGGAAGAACTGAAAGTAATACAAGTAGTATCAGAATTAACTCCTTTCCCTAAAGTTTCATCACATCTTCAGGAGGCAGAAAGGGGGATTTCTCTTATTTCTGTACTCTAGACCAGATTTTCTTTTTTCTTTGCATCCTTATTTCTTCCCATCCTTCCTCATCCGTCTCTCAGAAGTCCCCTCCATGCTTACACTTCCAAAGCTCTGCCACCCAGCAGTCAGCCCAATTTGCGTTGCTTGTTTTTCCAGCTGATACACTAGCCTCTGCTGATGGTGCTGCAAAAACATTTTTATCTGCATCTCCAAGTCTGAACCTATCATTTTAGTACTGAAAACAAAAAGCCCATAAGCCAAGAACCATCCCTTAGGATGTGTCTTGCTGATACCTTAAGCATGTGATCCAAAACAGGCCATTTAGAGCCGTGTAATAACTATGATGACCCCACAGTGTAAAATTTAAAAATTTAAGACAAGGGCATCAACTCCCTAGGATTTAAAAGTCAAAGGCCTCTACTACTGCACATAAACTCTTTCAAAAGGTAATCAAAAGAACACTGGGGTAAACTTCAAAACAGCCAACCACACAAAAACCTCAGAAAAATCCTTCCAACTATATTTGAAAATAATGAATCGTTCTTTTCCATATACCGTGTACCCCGAAGAACAAGCACGCTTCTAGACCTCACCTCCAGGGCCGCATCCGTCATCTGCCGTTGCAGAGACAAGAAAGGTGAACACGGGGGCACACCTGATCATTTTTGTCTATCTCTAACTGTGAAGCTTCATTCTGTCCCTTTAAAACTGTCTGCATCCTCATTTCCTTCTCCTCTGAGGCTGTCATCTTAATACGAAGCTAGTGGCAGAAAAGAAGCCTGTCTGTAAAGAAGTATTCTAAGAATCTGGAGTCACATTAAGAACGAGGTTGCACTGTGTCAACCTATGGCATCTGCAATGACCTGAATCAGTGTGGTGGATAAAACTCTGGCTGCAGTGGGAGATCTGGCTCTGCTGAATACATTTCTCATTTTGCTTTTCCCTAAGCGACAGCAGCATTAATGGTTTACCTGAACAGCATCTTCTGAGTTTCCTAGACATTTGTGTATGGCACCAAGAAGCAAATACTTTAATCCGATGACAGATGAATCATCCACCGCGTGGCAAGCTTAAAGAGAAGTGAAAACAGCAAGAAGCAGCATATACGGTCTCTTAATCTCTTAAATACCACCAAGAGTTAAGTGTTTCATTGTTCAGTGACTACGGCACAGTTCATAATCCCGCCCAGATGAGGGATTCCTCATCTGGCTGTGAATATCCTTATTCAAGGAAAAGCAAAGATATCAAACGTCACAGCAACAGGAAGATTCGACATTGCCTCCTACTGTTCCTAAGAAGAAGAAACCAATCTGGGAAGCTTACGTACTATGTGATTCCAACTATATAACATTCTGGAAAAGGCAAAATTACGGAGGCAATACAAAAGATCAGAGGTCTGGGTCGGGGTGGGGAGGAACACATGGAGGACAGAAGGTTTTTAGAGCAGTGAAACTATTTGGTATGATACTACCTATAAGAGTGGATACATGTCATTACACATGTGTCAAATCACATGGAATGTATCAAACAAAAAATGGCCCCAATAGAAAACTACACCTAATGACGTGTTAGTGTTGGCTCACCCGCTGTAACCGCTGTAACGGATCCAGCGACTGGGTGGGGGATGCTGGGAGACGGGGAGACTGAGCCCAGGGGGCAGGGAGGGGTGTGACAGATGGAAACTGCATTTTTCTCCTCAGTTTTGCTCTGAACCTAAAACTACTCTAAAAAAATACTTCAAAACACCTCCACATTAATGTCCTAAGCCATACAGTGGGCACCTCTGAATGTCTGTACTGATGCCCTGCACTGGCCATAGAGGGGGGCTCAGACGTGATCCCCCACTTCAAGAAGCTTGCAACTCCTGGGCAGGACATGCACACATGGGGGAAGAGGTTCAGAGAGTTTTCTAAGGACGTGAGAAACACAGTGGAGCCAACAGAGCAGGAAAGGAAGTAGTTGTTTCTATGGACCACCAGAGACCCTGAGATTTGGTAAGGTTTTATAGACACATACACATACATATGTACATATATGTATCTGCACAATCATATGTATGTGTGTGTATAGATGCATGTATATTTATATACACACAAAATGTTCAAAGTTCCAGAACAAGTAATTGAAAGAGTTTGGCAGAGTAGCAACAAGGTAACTGTGAATAACAGACTCTGAACCTACAGAAGCAGGAGTTGTCTCAAAAAGCTAGGCTGGGAATACCTCCACATTAAAAAAAGACCTTGGGGGCGCCTGGACGGTGCAGTTAGTTAAGTGTCTGACTCTTGGGTCTCAGCTCAGGTCACAATATCAGGCTCAAAGGATGGAGACCCATGTCTGGCAGAACCCACTTAAGATTCTCTCTCCCTCTGCCCCAACCCCCTCTAAACAAAACTTTAAAAAAAGATTTTAAGGCAACAGTGTCAAGGAAACGGGAACACAGGTGATGTGCTCATTCAATATTTACTGAAAATCTACTATGTGCTAGGCAGTTCTAGGTGCTTGGAATACAGCAGTGACAAACTAGAAGCAATACCTGCCCTTAAAAAACTAACATTTCGTGGAAAAGCTAGATGATACAAAGGACAAACAAACAAATAAACAAAACATATGTTGAAGAAGTGTCAGTGCTAAGGTAAAAAATTAAGTCAGGAAGGGGTATGGAGGTATGCATGTGTGTCAGAAAGATACCAATTTAAGCCTCAATGTAAAGGTGATATTTAAGAAAGACCTGAAGGAAATGAGTGAAGGAGACTTGTGGGTATTTAGAAGAACATTTGCAGGTAGAAAGAAGAGAAAGTGCAAAGGCACCGGGGTCGGCATGTGCCTGGTGTGTTCAAGAACACTAAGAAGTATGACTAGAGCCTGGTAAGCAAGGGGGGAGGGCAGTGAGAGGCGATAGGGTGGGGGAAGAGGGTGGCTGGTGGACAGATCACACAACACTGGAGGCCTTGGACATTTACTGAATGGACTTGGACATTTACCTTAAAGAAGATGAAACCACAGAGGATTCTGAGCTCCAAAATGACATGGGACTTTGTTTAATAGGATCACTCTGGGTGCTGTGCTGAGGACATACAGAGACTTCTTTACAATGCAAAGGAAGAATGCAGTGCATAAGGGAGGGTGGGTGGGGAAAGGTCTATGTGTGAAACCGCAATACAAGGATGTAAAAGTCCAACCACATGTGCTGTGGGGAGGGAGCTACAAACGGGGACTTGGGAGCAGCTGAATGCATAAAGCTGGGGAGGAGCATTTAATTAATCATGGACTACCAGTTTTTTCTGGAACTCACTATTTCTCTATAAAGATCTGCTCTGTACTCTACACAGCGGAAGAGATTTGGATCATTACTGCTTAACACTGGGGAATGACAGAAGCTAATTAATCGATCTCAAAACTGCACTAATCTTTAACACAGATGTTAAAGAATTAAATGGTATTTACTCAAGAGCCTCCCTTTCCCCAGGACCACATCTTTGCTATTTATTTTGATACCTGGAAAGGGGTCCCAAGAACAATTCGTCACATTAAGTGATAATCGTTCTTGTGCCTGCTGATTACAGCCTATTTTATGGTTGCATTTGTGTCTGAATTCTCTCTACAGGATCTTGTATTTATGCATTTCAAAGAACACTTAAAATTCTGTATTGTTCCTTTGAATTAGACATTTGTAGATATTCTAGACTTGCGTCACAACTAGGGATGGGTTTAAAATTATGCATATCCTTTTGCAATGGACATAGCAGAACTTATGCGCACCCAAGAAAATTTTCTTTCAACCAATCCCCCTTGGGAGGGCTACACACTCTAATTACAGGGCCTCTGCACACAACTTATTTTGGAGTTGTATTGCTTTGATCTCTGGAATATCAACACTGACAAAAGCTTTTTTACTTTTGAAGGGGGACTTTATTTTTTTTTTTTTTGAAATAAGCAAAAGGTGCCTGCAAGGAAGTCTGATGATAAAAGTATGTGATACAATGGATAATTCTATATTTGATCCAAAAGTGTGATTATACAGAAATCTGACAAATTTCCTTCAATGACTAACAAACTAGTTTTGATTAAGTCTAAATATCAGTATTAAGCCTCTTTTGGAAAAGGGCAGCATGTGTGTGAATAAGGATACATTTCTATAAAACCATCCTTCTGGATGTATGCATTATTTTGACATAACGGTCTCATGGTGCAATCGTGCTAGCTACGGGACGTAAATCTCACCATGCTCCCAGGAGGTGAAGCTGTAGGAAAGCTACTCGCTGAGCTGTCCTCGGATCAGGAGCAGGGAGGGACACCTGTCCAGATGGGAGCTGGCCATGTCACCGAGCTCTATCTGAGCACTAGTCTCTTCATGCATAAAATGGCTCTGACGATACTGTCTTTCTTACGTAGAAAGCAGGATAGAGCAAACTAAACAATTTGCCAGGTTAGACAGCATCCAATGTCTGCCATTAAGTACTTAAAAAATGCTATGATATTTCTTTAATCACCAATAAAGCTTTATTTTATTTAAAGATGTCGTTTAGGGGCGCCTGGGTGGCTCAGTGGGTTAAGCCGCTGCCTTCGGCTCAGGTCATGATCTCGGGGTCCTGGGATCGAGTCCCGCATCGGGCTCTCTGCTCAGCGGGGAGCCTGCTTCCCTCTATCTCTCTCTCTGCCTGCTTCTCCATCTGCTTGTGATCTCTGTCAAATAAATAAATAAAATCTTTAAAAAATAAATAAATAAATAAATAAATAAATGTGTCGTTTATTCTTCCTGTGAACTTTTCCTAGCTGCTATAATAAAAATGACTTTATGAAGACATTGCCATAACACATATGGTCCTATGGTTTTCTTTTCTTTTCTTTTTTTTCTTTTTTAGATTTTATTTATTTGGGAGAGAGACAGAGAGAGAGAGCGTGAGAGAGTGAGCATGGGTGGGGGGAGGGGCACAGGGAGAAGGAGACTCCCAGCTGAAGGCAGAGCCTAACTCAGGGCTCGATACCAGGACCCAGACAGCGATCAGGACCTGAGCCGAAGTCAGACACTTAACCAACTGAGACACCCAAGTGCCTTGGTCCTTTTTTTTTTTCTTTAAATACATGAATGAAAAAATCTAGGCTTCTAGTTACATTCCTAGGTATTTATTACAGAGAAATGAGTACGGGATATCTGCAGAAAAGACAAGTACACTTATGTTGTCTACTTAGTGTAGCAGCTTTGCTCAGGATAGCTCAAAACCCAGAAACAAATCAAATGTTCATTACTCGGAGAAAGAATAAACACACAGAGGTACAGATGGAGCCAGAGGACAGAGGGCCACTCAGAGAGTCAAAGGCATGGACCATGGACACCGGCGGCAACACACATCACTCCCACGGAGCCTATGCTGGACAACGGAAGCCAAGCAATAAAAAGTACACACAATCTGAACTTACATGAAGTTCAATGATGGGCAAAACTAATCTGTGGAAGGACAAGTCAGAACTGTGGCTGCCTTCGAGGGGGAGGGGCACCCAAGAAAGTGCCCAGGGGAAATTACAAGGCTGGTGGAAACTTTCCGGATCTTCACCGTGGTGCTGGTGGAGGACAGCATGTACATATCTGCCAAAACTCAATGAACCTTACACTCAGTATCTGTGCATGTTAATACACGTGAATCAAACCTATATGAAACAAAGGGCTATTGTTGGGGAAAAAAACTGTATGCTTTCAGCAACCCCCAGGGCCACAGAATCAGCGACGCCTGGAGTCTGCGTGCCTCCCTGCACGCACGCTGCTAACAATGCAAACGTGTCCACACACTACTGCACTGCCCACACCTATCACCTAAGCCACCGACCGTCCATCACTACACCACCCTTCCAAGAAAGACAGATCTGTACTCTCTGAATCAGGTAATATTAATGAGACACTGAAGGAACCAGGTCCATCACTTTGTTTTTACCTTGACTCATTCTCTGCAGGTTGGGGAGGGAGCAGTTGGGAAGGGCTTTCCACAGGTACAACACTTCGATGGAGGCCAGCACGCACAGCGCTTTGGTCGGAGCCTGCTTCCGAAATCTCTCTGCCTGCAAGCGGTTAGAAGGATCAGGCTAAGTTTGTGCCAACAAATTTAAATAAAAACATATACTTTGGAGATAGCCAAAAATGGTTTGTGTTTGACATGAACAACCTCCTCCAACAAAGCTAAAAATGAGAACGTCTTTTTCTCTCTCTCAAAAATTTGTTTGCTTTCTAATTTTTAATGGATTGGTAGATCTGCCTTTCAGTCATTCTTCAACTCAATCCACTATCAGGATCCGGGATACACTCAGAAAACATTGGGAGCGAACTAGATTCAGTTCAGCTTAAATCAAAGGAATTTGTAAAAGCTGAGTGACAATAATGGACGGGTTTACATGGAAAATGTAACACTAGATGCCTTTTAGTTTTGGTTTTACTGACTTTTTAATTTTCTCCTTAGTTCCAGTAGTCTCGGGGGCATTCCACATTACAATCTAGTTTGTGTTCAAACTAAGTCATTAATATTCATTCATTAGAAACAAACTAAAATCATGCAAAATTCAGGATATGACAAGTTGTCATGTAACCTACAGTAATTTGGCTAACTTTGATTCTTTAAAGGTGTAGACAGAATAAATTAGGAACTTTATCCCTACAATGCCGGGCCCTTTCTGCTGGTAAATCTGAAGCATATTTCTGTTGTTTTTTAGGTCAAAATGTGATGTGCTCACTAGATTGACAACCAATAGTCTAGATCTCTTGCCTAGATTCTGCCCATTTCTATTCTTCTAAAATCACTTAACTCTTTAGACAATGCTTTCCCTCTCCAGATAGGCCCATTAGCTCTGCATGGTCTATAACGCATCTACCCACTCAAACAAATAACTCCTTTAATTACATGCAGCAAAGCAAGCACTTTCCACTCAGAGGAGAAGAGGGACCACGGGAGTATATTTTCTCCCTGGTGGTGAAGCCCATTCTACATGGCCAGTCAGTCACCAGCTGGGATTAGGATTTCCTCAAATTCGCCTGAGGTGGTGTCAGTTACGGATGCTCATTGTAAATACCACACTGGACCCAGAGACTCCAACATACCTTTTTCACTGAGAACTGTTCAATCTGGTTGTTTTTCCTTTTGAAGAGTTTCTGAACTTCTCTGAAGACTATCTGTGCCCCATCCACGTCACCAGTGGCTCCCTGACAAACTGTAAGACACCAATGTTGCACTCCTTAAGTATCGGGAGTGGGGGGTGGGGGGTAGATATCATGGAAAGACACCGAGGTTGATGGTACTTGGAAAATGTTACCAAAGCAAAAATGGGAGCACATATTTTTAAAGATTGTTACACAAAGGCCTACGCCATCCCATTGACTGTCACACCACTGATTCAACAACTATTTCCCACCTAACTGGGTTCCCAGAGCTTTGTGGGGACATAAAGGAAGACCAGTCTTAATCCTCTTGTTGGGTGCTAGTCTCTGATGAGATATAATTCCCAGCTATTGTCACAGTATACAGTCTAGCTGGAGCCCACATGCTCAGAAAGTGGAATAAAAGAGAATTTAAGGAAGAAAGAACAGTAAGGATCATGAAGCTGCCTGATGGAAGGAGGCTACCCCTATGCCTGGAAAGAAAGTCATGAAATTAGTCTTACACGTGTTCATTGGCCACCTACCATTTACAAACCACCATCAAGAACATAAAGAAGAAACACATGCTTAACCCAGAAAGAGATGTAAATTTCAGCTGGAGAAATAAGACCCACACATAGTCCCAGAGTTACAATGTATATGGTGAGAAGAGCCTCAAGAGAAGAAAAACCAAAGTGCTTTGGGCAAAGTTCAGGAAGAGAAGGGATCATTTCTCTTTGGAATGATCAGGAAAACTTTTGAGGAGCCAGGAGTCAGGCTGAGCCTTGGAGGAGGATAAGACTTTGATAGTCTGTATACAATTTTCACCCATCCCAATCCCCAGGCAAAGACTTAATCACATTTCCTTCGCTTCATCTTTGAAGATGAAACTTTACCAGCTTCTCAATTCCAAAGGCACTGAAACCATTTTCAATTTTCTCTTAGATGTTGTCTTTGGCACATGTTGTTTTTCAATCCCCAGCTAGAGGACCTGGTTTCTCCTCCTCTATTTGAGTGCTCCTAAAAGTAGGTGGTCCTCTACTCACAGTTTGGGGCTTGGCCAAGCAGAGCACAGGGCCATTGCATGTCAGAGAATGGACAGCTTTTGGCCAGGCCAAAGCAGCAAAAGCACTGAGACTCATAGAAGGCTGTGGGCGTCAAGGTGATGGGAGAGGCAGAAGATTTTCTACTGGGAATAGAAGGGATTAGGCTGAATGTTTGGTTCCCCTCCACCCACTTTAAATCTGGAGGTGTCTCTGGGTCTAAAAAGAGTCTCTTGAAGACAGCATTTGATGGGTTTTGTTTTGTTTTCTTTTTCCATTCTAATATACTGTGTCTTTTGATTGGGGGCCGTTAGCCCATTTATGTTCAGGGTAACTCTTGAAAGATATGAATTTAGTGCCACTGCATTGCTTGTAAGGTAACTATTACTGTATATTGTCTCTGCTCCTTTCTGGTCTATGTTACTTTTAGGCTCTCTCTTTGCTTAGAGGACCCCTTTTCAATATTTCCTATAGGGATCATCTGTGTTCGTAAATTCTTTTATTTTTTGTTTGTCCTAGAAGCTTTTTTTTTTTTTTTTTCCCTAGAAGCTTTTTATCTCTCCTTCTATTTTCAGTGACAGCCTAGCTGGATATAGTATTCTTGGCTGCATATTTTTCTTGTTTAGTGCTCTGAATATATCATGCCAGTCCTTTCTGGCCTGCTAGGTCTATGTGGGTAAGTCTGCTGCCAATCTAATATGTCTACTGTTATAGGTTATAGGCCTCTTGTCCTGAACTGCTTTAAGGATTTTCTCTTTGTCTCTGAGACTTTAAGTTCTACTATTAGATGATGGGGTGTGGATCTATTTTTATTGATTTCAAGGGGGGTTCTCTGTGTCTCCTGGATTTTGATGCCTGTTCCCTTCCCCAGATTAGGGAGGTTCTCTGCTATAATTTGTTCCAATATACCTTCTACGCTTCTTTAGCTCTTCCTTCTTCTTGGATCCCAATGATTCTAATACTGTTTTGTCTTATAATATCACTTATCTCTTATCTCTTGAATTCTCCACTCATGATCCAGTAGTTGCTTATGTCTCTTTTTTTTTTTCCAGCTTCTTTATTCTCCATCATTTGGTCTTCTAGATCACTAATTCTCTCTTCTGCCTCATTTGTCCTAGAAGTTAGAGCCTCCATTTTTTATTGTACCTCATTAACAGCCTTTTTGATTTCCACTTGGTTATATTTTAGTTATTTCTCCAGAAACAATTTTCTAGTATCTTCTATGCTTCTTTCAAGCCCAGCTAGTATTTTTACAATCATCATTCTGAACTCTAATTCTGACATCTTACTAATGTCTGTATTGATTAGGTCCCTGGCAGTAGGTACTGCCTTTTAATTTTTTTTTTTTTTTTTGAGATGAGTTTTTCTGTTTTGTCATTTTGTCCAAAGAAGAGATGAATGAGGGAACAAAATGCTAAAAGGGTAACAATGACCCCCCCCAAAATATACACTAAACAAATCAGAAGAGACCTTCCAGAAAGTGGTTCTTTTCTGTTCATAGAATTGCTGCTATTCTTTTCTTCAATCTCCTGTTGAGTCTGTAGGTGTTCAGAACGATTTGATAGTATCTAGCTGAATTCCTGAGACCAGATGAAATTTAGGTCTCCTACTCCTCCACCATCTTTCTCCTCTCTCGCAGCATTTCAAAACCAGAAGGAAATGCAATGATTGCTTTGCCAAACCTATCAGGCTATAGATCAGAGAATGTAAAATTCCAAGATAGTTAAAAGACTTGCCTAAGCCTAACCCACAATAAGCCACTGAAAAAGAGTAATGCCTGTTTTAGCTATGCCTGAGGTGCTCCTCAGATCATTCATATGATTCATAACATTTCTACAGTGTCACAGAATTCAAACAAGAGACAGACAGCAGTCATGGCTGCGCAACAAGGTTGCTGTACGTGATGCCACTGAACTGAATGCTTCAACATGGGTAAAATGGTAGATTTTATGTTATGTATGTTTTACAACTGAACTATACCAGAAACAAAGTCCCTGGTGGCAATATTTCTGATACAAGTGCCCCTCCTCTGTAGCTCAGCCTGTCGATAAGTATCTGTCCTTCAGGGCCAACTCCAATGGCAGCTTGCAGGACAGAAGTGATCTGCCCCTTTCCTGGGAACTCCTGACAGAACTTACCATCTGTATAAAACCCCTTTGCAAAAACAGAGATGAGGCTTTCATGCTTTACCAGCTCCTACAAGTGGTTATAATCCTGGCATTTCCAGTATCTGGAGAGTAAATGCTCCCATACACAGCCACACTGTACATTTTTTTTTTTAATTTTTTTCTTTTTAAAGATTTTATTTATTTATTTGACAGACAGAGATCACAAGCAGGCAGAGAGGCAGGCAGAGAGAGAGGAGGAAGCAGGCTCCCCGCTGAGCAGAGAGCCCGATGTGGGGCTCGATCCCAGGACTCTGAGATCATGACCTGAGCCGAAGGCAGCGGCTTAACTCACTGAGCCACCCAGGCGCCCCTGTACATTTATTTCTTTGTGTTCTATGCTCAGTGAAGATTAAAAAAGAAACAGCTCCCCACAACTGACTCTGTGAGTCCATAACACATTAACAACTGATGGCTGGGTTGTTGTGAAGACCTCCGCTTTTCAGTTTACCCACTCCTCAACGTGCCGGGCGCACCTCGGAGGCCACTCTGTAGATGGCTGCCACTGTCCTCTGAGAGGCCTGTGAGTCCCATACAACAACTCTTACGGTGTGAGACACAGTATTCTAACTAGTATACTGAAAATAATCCCATTCAAACATCAGCGACAGAGCTATACAAAAAGGTCTGCACGACGGGGACTGCAGTAAAGAGTGTGGGTGTAAAGGGATTTCATACTTGGTCCTAGTGAGCTCCACTTTCTAAACCTCCAGGACGTGCATACTGGCCACTGTTAATTCTCTTACTTTAAACAGATCAGTTAAGGGACTGGAATGACTCCAAATCCAAACAGAGAAATAGAGATACCTAAAAACTTAAAATTATGTTTGGATTAGTCTTGCACTTCAAGTAAAAAAATCACTTAAATGGCTGGTTAAGGCGAGGTCAGCATTAGAGACAGAAAACGCACTGGGTTTCTTGGGGTCCCACCTTCGCCGCAGTGCTTTTTATGTCCCGCAGGGCACAGACAACCCTGTGTCCACTAGGTGGCAGCATATCTTTATCTCCTGATGGGAAGGACAAAAAAAGTCCATGCCAGCTCATTCAGCTCAGCAATGACAGGTGTTCCTGCTTAACAATGGGCAGTGTTCAAAAACCTCTTGCTCTGCAGAATCAAACTGTAAACAAGCTTAATAGGTAAAACAGGTTTGGGGCAGACGACTCAAAATCTGTACAACTTTGTAACCAGGGCACAGACACTCCAAGCAGAAATACTAGCCCAATTTAAAAGACATGTTCAATTCTCTCAAAACTGTTTAAATTTTTAAAGACTAAAAACCATATTGTAGAAAGCAAAGAAGAGTAAGGGTCAGCTGAGGCTGCTGAGGGCAGAATGCACAGAAACCATCATCCTAATGAGCATTTGCAGGATAGAGCCGGCGGCCAACACAGCCCAGAGGGGGAGCTGGTGCGCAGGCCTGCAGGGTCCCACTGAGTCAGTGAACACCGTAGCAGGCGGTAGTACCACACATGAGCATTCCGGGGAAAAGTGAGGAAGAGAACGCCATGTCCTGCCACCCGCCAGTGCGTGTGGGAGTCAGAACTCACCGAAGTGGGCTACTCACCCGCAGTTAAGTAGGCATAATAGCACTGGGACCACCTGGATTCGTTTTTCAGCCTCTCAAAGGAATCAAATGCATCCTTGAAGTTCAGCTCGATCATGCTGCACCAACCTAGGAAAGAAATATTTTTAGTGGGGGACCCTCAAGTCGTGACTTACACCCCATCCTTAAGCCAGAAATCTGACCCTGCTGATGACCACTGTCTGGGTGTTGCATGTGCACCACGCCTGAAAACCTAAAGATGATCTTTTGTCCCTTAAATATTTTCAGTGTGACCTTTTTTTCCCTTTTTTTAATATAAATTTTTTATAAACATATAATGTATTATTAGCCCTATACAGGTCTGTGAATCGCCAGGTTTACGTACTTCACAACACTCACCATAACACATACCTCCCCAATGTCCATAACCCCAACCCCCTCTCCCAACAACCTCAGTGTGATGTTTTGAGTAAGACAAGGCACTTGTGATTTCACAGCCCATGAAGCTGTTTAGAAGCAGTAGAGTGAGGGGGCGCCTCGGGGGGGCAGTCGGTTGATATCCGACTCTTCGTTTCGGCTCAGGTGGTGATCTCAGGGTTGGGACAGGGAGCCCCGCCTTGGCCTCTTCTTAAGAATCTCTCTCCCTCTGCCTCCCCCCCGCCAACAGATAAATAAATTTTTTTTTTTTTTTTAAGATTTTTACCTATTTGAGAGAGAGGAAGAGAGATAATGAGAGAGCACAAGCAGGGAGGAAAGGGAGAAGCAGGGTCCTGGCTCGGCAAGAGCCCCATCTGCGCTCGATCCCAGGTCCCTGGTTTCATGACCTGAGCCAAAGGCAGCTGCTTAACCTATTGAGCCACCCAGGTGCCCCCCCACCCCACTTTTTAAAGCAATACAGAGGGACATAAAGATTTCTATGAAAATACTCTGATTTGTATCCTGCACTCCAGTTTGGTTGTGAGATGAATTTGAAGCCCAGCAGTACTTCCCCAAGAGCAGCCCCAGACACAGAAAAAGCAGCAGTAAAGTGACTACCTCAAAAGAGGCTTCAAGCACTCATGGCTCCTTAATGATTACTATTAATTCTCAAGCCCTTGTGGGAAGTGGACTTAGGCCAGTCAGAAATTAAGTCCTTGCCCGCCTTCCTTCTGCAGGTTGGCAGCAGGGCTGAGAAAGATCCCCGTCCTTCCTGGATCACAACACGAGACAGGCATTCTGGTCAGAAGCGGCGGCCACGGAAGCACGAGAAATACTATCCTCGTTTTTAGAAATGCACCTCCCGCTGCCTGAGCCCAGCACCTGGTATAATTCTAATTCTACTAGGGGCTTCCTAAGCTGGCAGATGGCATCCTCATTTTACCAAGGAGAAAACCTAAGGCATGGAGAGGCTGGGGACTTGGTCAAGGCCACAGAGCTAGTGAGAGGAAAGGCTAAGGAGTGAAGGCCATTGCTCTCTCCTGTCCCCAGCATCCCCTCCGTAATCAATTCTGGTATCCGTGTCATCTAGGATCTGCCTCTGAAGTACAAGGATGACAGGGATCCACACTTCTAGAAAATCCAGTGTCAGATTCTATGGGATAGGATAGCAAGTCGACATAGTTTCCAGTAAAAACTGGGGCAAATCATGTCCATCCTAGATGATGGGAGTTAAATGCAAAGTAGGCTTGGAAGGAGCACTGAGTATGAATAAGAAGCCTGCGTTACAATTGTGCTGCTTCTTCTTGGGTTAACCTTCCTAAGCCCTTGGGGTTACGCTTTAATGATCTCCAAGCCTCCTTCAGGTCTAACCCTCCATTCTGCCACAGACCTTGAAACGGTGCACTAAGATGGGCCATCCTAATCACTTTGTAATACATGGACTTATCAAATCATGATGTCATACAACTTAGACTAATACATTATATGTCAATTATATCTCAATAAAAGTGGAAGGAAAAAAAAAAAGGCAGCAGTATGTTAAGACCACAAATGGCCACAAAATCTAGTTGTTAATTCAAGGTCTTTGAAATATATGCCACCCTACCTTACGGCTACTAGCCAGAGCTCCAGTAGGGTAGACGACATAAAAAATATATTTTGCGTTGGATTATACTTCAGCTCCTTTCTCTAAACCATAAGAGATACTTAAAACACAGTATTATTTTACTGGGAAGTTCCCAATCTTTTAGTGTGTATTTTTCTTCAAAAAGATTTAAAATGATCCAAGACAACAACTACGTCCACAGCAGATAAACAAGTGGCAAGCATCATATGGTCTGGACCTGGTGCTAAATGCCCCCTGCGCATCCCCCATGTCTTCGTCCCCTCTCCGCAGAGGACCCTGGAGCTCCTATTTTCCCTGTTGATCCCATCATGACCTCATCACTTCTCCGCTCCCCGGCTTCTTGATGTGACCTTGTCATACTGGGCCGAAGCCCGAACCGCATGAGCCCTTTATTACATTGTGTCATTGTTGTTTCAACTGTTTTGCTAATTCTCCTGAGCCCCACAGAGCAACTGCTACAAAGTGATTATGAAATTGCTAAACAGCAGGATAGGAAAATTTTAGTGCATCAGCAAAAAACTCATAGTAACAACTTTGGCACAGGAGGGAGAAAGCAGGAAGCAAAGAAATATTTCCATGTCTGCTTAGAAATTTGTCTGCAGGGGGAAGAAGCAGAAGGCAGGCACTCACACATGCAGGGAAGGCTGATGCCCGCCTAAATCTAACCCTCGTGACCACTGAGGGCAGGCACCACAACACTCAAGGCAACCATGAGGCTTCCACAACTCTTCCCAGGTCTCCGAGCTAGTCAGAAGGGCTAGGATTGGGGCTCCCATGCCCAACTCTCTCCCAGACCCTATTTTTCATTCCCAGGTTTAAAAAAAAAAAAAATCCCTTGGGTGCGAGGGAAGGAAACATAGTTTAGATTCTAATTGTGCAGTCAGATAAGTAGTTACAAAAGAGTTTCAGTCCATTCTTTTAACATGACCTAATATCCTAAAATCAGAATGTTAGAAAGAATAAATTCTAGAGCAGCAAGGACAGTCCCTGAGATAAGTATCATCGCTTGTGCTACAGTAACAAGGTCTGATTCTCATGAAAGGCAGCAAGCATTTTACAAAGACCCAAACCGAAGAGCATGAAAAAGGCAGACCTGCACAAGAGGCATTAAGATCCACCACCAGAAGCTAGCCATCCAGCCGGACACAAGAGGAATGCATTCATGCCATGGCATGACAAGAAGCTGGACAGACAGCTCATATTTACCTATTTCATACAGACAGACGTGTTGGATTTCTCTCTGATCTATCGCGAGCTCCAAAGCAGTATGGAAAGAAGTCAAGGCACTGTTGATTTGACACTGAAGAGAAAAATGAAAAGAGTTACTGGCTAAAATCTGTCATTAACATTACAATCATCTTCATTCCAAAGCATCTTCTTCCTTAATAGTTATTTTAAACAGATTAAACAGCACAGAAGAGAATGACCTCAAAATTTCTGGAACATTCCAATTTGCTTGTGAGCTGTGAGATGAACCTCGGCACAGAGTCCTTCTTTTGCTCTGGTGGGAAACTCCCCCTCCTGTGTATACAACAGGCAGACCTTAGAGATAACCACAGGTTCGGTTCCACACCACAACAAGCGAATATGCAATAAAGAGAGTTGGAGGAATGTTCTGGTTTCCCAGTGCATGCTAAAGTTACTCTTATACTATCCTGCAGTCCATTAAGGTGCAACAGCATTGTGTCTAAAGAACAATGCACACGACTTAATTTAAAAAATACTTTGTTGCTTAAAAACTGCTAACCATCTTCTGAGCTTCCGACAAGTTGTAATCACAGATCACCATTCACAAATATAACAATAACCACAAGAGTTTGAAATACTGTGAAAATAACCAAACTGTGATACAGAGGCATGAAGTGAGTAAATGCTGTTGGAAAAATGGGTTGCCACAAACCTTCAATTCATTTAAAAACAAAACAAAACAAAACAAAAACCCTGATATCTGCAAAGTGCAATAAAGTGTAGCGTAATGAGACGGGGTGTGTCTGAACCCAGCCCAGGCCGGACAGACCCCGTCATTCCTGAGTGACTGCCTGAAGGCTCCTTTAGGCCTGCCCTTAGCACACTGTCCCCGCTGGGACCCACTGACCCTGTCATACAAGTCCCTAGTGTGGTTCCATGTCCGACTGCTGCTGGTCCTCTCATCTCCTCCACTGACACTCTGTTCTGACTTTTGCATTTATTTAACACAATGGACTCTCCAATGACTGTTCTCACTCCTGAGTAAATACATTTAGTGTTTCTTTCCACTAAAGACCCTCTCAAAGCCTGCCAACCTCATGCAGAATGCCTGATATGAGCACCTAAAAAGCATCAAACTCAATCCTAAATACAGCATTTAATCCTACATACAGTGATGACTGGTGTTAATAAATATAAATCCTAAATGCGCTAAAAATTTGGTACAGCCTGAGCTCAGTGATACATGCCCTGGGCCATCCCCTGCCCCACAGGTGCCACTCGGCTCCCTCCGCTGCGCATCCAGCCCTCCCTGGGCTTCCTTATGCTCCCCCGTCTGCTGCTCCTTGGCTCCCCCCTTTCCAGTGCCCCTTCTGCCTCTCCTCCTCCAGAGAGCCAAACAGGAGCAGAAAGGATCACAGAAGAAAGGCTACCCCATTCCTTGGCTCCTTCAGTGATGCATGGTCACTGTGCGACGCTTCTTGTACACCACGGGCCACACAGATGAGTCAGGGAGGTCCTTAGGACATCCTGTGACTCAGCAGCACCATAAGCCAAATGACTCATCAGCCAAGGCCTTGGCTCCATCAATAACTTCATGCCCCATAGTAATGCTTCACTTTGCCAGGATGGTTCCAGCTGCAGCGTTCAATCCCTCGTCCCCATCCACAAAGCCTAAGAGAGGACACACATCCCCACACCAGCGATTCCTGGTCTCAAGGAGGTTAACATCCAGTTGGAGGGACCCTCTCAGGAGACGCTCACACTGAGCTATGAGCACACAGCCCACAGCCACCAAGGTCCCAGAGAGATGTTAAAAAAACTTTTTTTATTTAAAAATCAACTTTGTATGCAGTGTGTGTGCGTGTGCACAGGTGTGTTACAGAGTAAGCTAGTGGGACACTCATCAAGCCCACTAACTTTTTTCTTTCTGGACCAACCATTCTCTCCCTGCTTCATACGCGTACTCGGTTTAGCACACTGGCAAGAAACCACAGTGCTGCGGGTTCTGCTTTGCATGTGTCTCCCCAGTTTGCTAAGCTCCTGACACTTAACCGTCGCACACAGGGTATTTCCAGAGAATCACTGCCACCAAACCGTGTCCCGCTGCGGCGCCCTGCTTGACAACGCAATGCCACACCACCCTGCAGAAGACCAACGACTCGTGAACATTAATTAAGGGGCAACTACTAAGTGCCTGGGATCGTATTGGCTGAAGCCACAAAGACAAATCACAACAGAGCTTTAAAAGCAAGTTTAGAGAAAAAAACAAACTGAGCAATATTTCAAGCAACACTGTTTCTCCTAGCCCTTTCAAAAAAAAAAAAGAAAAAAGTCTGAGATTGGCATGTAGGAGTTCGATTTTCAGATGGAGAAACCAGAGTTCAAAGAGGTGAAGTGACATGGTTAAGGTCAACAAAACAGCAATAGGGTAGTACTCCCTCGGCTAATTGCCTGCAGAGTATGCATTCTTCAGGCAGAGCCATACAGGCATGATTAAATTAAGGGCTTTGTGATGGGGAGATTATCCTGGATTAATGGGGTGGACCCTCAATGCAATCCCAAGTGTCCTGATAACAGGCAGGCAGAGAGAGCAGGCAAGTGCGGGGAGGGGGGTTGCTAATAGGGGTGCTTTCACTACTATAAATGATAATAACCACAACATAACAGAGAAAGAATTATCATCCTCAATCTGATACCGGGTTTACAGAGTCATTTTTTGAGGAAATCTACGTATGCTGAGCTGAAGAGAACACAGAAACCAGGCTAGAATAAAACAGCAATGAAGCCAAGAATCTGAGACCAGGTACCATCTAGGCGTGTGTCCCATGAATTCGGCATGGATGCTCCGTATCACAGAAACTACCTGACGTCTCCACTTCCTCACTGGTAAAATGAGGAGATAATGCTGGCCAGCACTACCTGCTTCCAGAGAAAGCAGTCCAGAACAAAGGCACAAGTCTTTGCCAAATTAAATGGAGCCTATCTGTTGCCAAATTAAAACCAGCACCTCGTACAGAGATATGGCATGTTTTTCCAGTTATTGAGGATGCCTTTCTTGATACCTGTATTCCTTTCTTTTCTTTTTAAAAATTCTTTTTAAAAAAAAAATTTTTTTTAAGATTATTTATTTATTTATTTGAGAGAGAGACAGTGAGAGAGATCATGATGAGCAAGGAGAAGGTCAGAGAGAGAAGCAGACTCCCCGTGGAGCTGAGAGCCTGATGTGGGACTCGATCCCGGGACTCCAGGATCATGACCTGAGCCGAAGGCAGTCGTCCAACCAACTGAGCCACCCAGGCGTCCCTTTAAAAATTATTTATTTATTTATTTATTTGACAGACAGGGATCACAAGTAGGCAGAGGCAGGCTGAGAGAGAGAGGGAAGCAGACTCCCCACTGAGCAGAGAGCCAGATGCAGGGCTCGATCCCAGGACTCTGAGAATGTGACCTGAGCTTAACCCACTGAGCCACCCAGGTGTCCTCCTGTATTCCTTTCTTGATAGCATTTTATACTTGTGTGGCAACTGTCCATGGGCTTTTTTCCTCCATTTGACTCTGCATGAATGCTGCCGGTGTGTAGGGAGACTTGGCATTTTTTTTAGTCAATTTTGCATATGTCACCTTATACTCATGAACTCTCATGACTTCTTTCTAAAGCTTTTTCTCTTGGATTTTCTTGGAGAGAAATTCAAATCATATGCAAATAATGCTGGTGTCATCTCTTCCTATAGAAGGGACCCCTCTGAATGGTGAGAACCACTGCTACAGATACTATCAGCAAGTAAGCTTGCCTCCTTGCTTTATTCCCGTCTTCATTGAGGTTGTTGCACCATTAAATATAGTTTGTGGGACATTTTCAGCAGATGCCATCATTACCAAACAAATTCCCTTTCTATTTCTAATTTGCTAATAGTTTGTTTGGTTTTCGAAGTGGATTTCATTAAATGCCATCTGGGCACCTAGTGATAGGACTATGTGGTTTTAACAATTACTTCCTTCATGCAGGTTATAAGGGGAAGACATTTTCTGAGGCTGAACCATGCTTGCTTTTGAAATAAGTCCTGCTAAGGTCATAATGGGGCATTTAAAAAATACCTTGCTGGATGTGACTTGATAATATTTATTTAGAGTTTCTGTATTCAGAATGAAGTTGACCTATAGTTTTCTGATCAGTATTCTCCTCTAGTTTAGGTATCAGGATAATGTCAGAACTTGCAGACTTGTAGGAAACATCTTCGTATTTTCTACATTCTGGGACTACATAAACAACTAGTTCACTATAAAATCATACCTTTCAACTGAATAATTCATTCATTTAAAATGTTTAAAATATGGGGGCATCTGGGTGGCTCAGCTGGTTAAGTGTCCAACTCTTGGTTTCAGCTCAGGTCATGATCTCAGAGAGAGGAGACTGAGCCCCACATCGAGCTCTGAGCTCAGCTGGGAGTCTGCTTGTCCCTCTTGCCTTTCCTGCCCCCATGTCCCATTCATGCTCTCTCAAATAAATAAATCGTTAAAATGTTTAAAATACCATAATTTGAATTTTTTCTTTTAGTGGACATACAACATGACAAAGAATATTAAACATTAGTCAATAGTACCAGATTTCCTTGCCAAGTTCATAATCAACACAGTTTTGGAACTTGGGAAATTATTTGTTTCATTTACAAATCTCAGGAGATGTTGAGATAAATGATTTAGTGCACACAAAATGCTCTTAGGGAAGGTATATTGTCCATAAAATTAGACATATGCTACCTGTTAATAGTGCCAGGAGATAAATCACAATATTGTCTTCCAACATTTTGAAAAATTTGCAAAATGTAGCAATTAAGTTTCTATTTTATTTATGAGACTGACGTGCTACCTACTGCGCTAACGAGGCACCTAAGTTTCTATTTTATTTAGACCACTGAAAGAAATTCTAGATTCTTTCTTGCAGACATAATTAAGAGCTGTTTGGGTTAAGATTCTACCACAAATATCTAAGTGTGTATTCTTGCCTAACCCAAACACAAACAGACCTGAAGAGACGGGACATCTAAGGGACCACAAATCATATTTTCCAATTTTAAAAATGTAAAGTATTTCTACAGCAGTATATTTTTAAAGCCCTTTAGAAAGTGAGTATAAAGACACAAGAAGTCTGAATAATTTTCAGCACAGTAAGCCTGGAGTTACTAATGTGACATCCTGTTCTACAGAATACCTCCACTAGCTATACCAAGTTATACCAGCTACCGAGCAAAAGATTCCCTCTCTAGAACTGAAAAAATGGAAAATGGAAATGGAAACAAAGCCAAGTCCTTTTGGGGGCCTGACACAGACTCTAGTGCCAAAAGGACATCAAGTTCCAGACTTCCCTGAATCTCTAAAGCAAGATTCCATTTCCAGGCAGTTTCCTCTGGTGCCCCCCCCCCCCCGAATCGCATTTAGCATCAAAGGGCAGCTCTAGCTCACACATAAGGGTCTCAGCTCAGAGCCAGTCTACTGGCATTCAAACAATGTTGCCATCACCCCGTTCTGCTGCGTTCCACACCAGGGAGTAGATCACTGCTGCAGTAGCAAATCAAAGAACATGACAGTCCCCGTGGGCATAAGCTGCGAGGAGAGGGTAATGCCCACACAAAACACTCTAATATTCACTGGAGAATTTCCAGCTAGGTGAGTACAGATGTTTGTAAGACATTGGCACATTGTTTCGAGAGGTTTAAGTTACCAAGTAAGCAGAGTTTTAGATTTGGGCAGAATTCCTGAGGTGAGTCAAGAATGTAGGTGCTCTGCAACAAGACAGGCTGTGTTTGTGTGTGTTAGGGCACTAAAGGGCCTCGAGGTCTCTAATATTCATGAGGTACCTGGGTACTAAACACACAGGAAACTAAATATGCAAAAAGCACAGTTTTCAGAATACTAAATATGCATGAAAAGTTAATACCTTAATTTGGCCTTAATTTGACCATCCACTGGTAGCACCCATTCTGGCACCATGTGTCCTCTATCCAAGAAACACTAATAAAACCCTGGGGATCCACTGTTTTAGCTGTGGTCAGTGAAGCACAGTGTAACACACTGTGTACCCCAAGACCTGGGTAGCACGGCTTTTCTCCCTGCCACTGCACACTATCCTAAGAGCATTAACCTTTTCCCCTTGCTTCTTGCTGTGTTTTACAATGATTTAGTAAATCGTGAGATTCAAGCCTATTTTAAGTTAGCATGGGAATCTTCCCATTTTGAGACCTCTGGGGGAACTTGCTGGGCTCTGTACTCAGAGACTGCCAGGGTATCAGGGGCGTCTATGTGAAAAGAAAGGAAAACCTGAAGTGCCTGTAAGGAGACACTAGTTGACACTGACACTGTTTGGGGCTGACTTTTGCCCCCACCCCCAAATTCATATGTTGAGGTCCTAATCCCTAGTATCTCAGAATGTAACTGTATTTAGAGGTAAGTTCTCTAAGGTGGTAATTACATTAAAATGAGGTCTTTAAGGCCGGCCCTAATCCACTGTAACTGGCAGGCTTAGAGAAGAAGGGGACATGGGCATGTGTACACACACACACACACACACACACACACACGAAGACCACATGAAAGCAGAGGCAGCAGGCGGCTATATAGAAGCCAAGGAGAGATGGCTCAGGAGAAAAAAAAAAATCAACTGGCTGACACCTTGGTCGGATTTTTAACCTCAGAACTATAAGAAAACTAATTTCTGTACCTGCTCTGTGGTTCCTTGTTAGGGCAGCCCAAGGAGACTAACACATCACATGTCAGACATATCCTTTTCTTGGGGAGCCATTGTCCTATGTGATGGGAAGGGGACAGGTCCTGCCTCTTTGGAAAAGCTTTCTGGTCCTAGCAGGGGCAGGAGTACCTGACCTAAACAGATCACAGTACCTCCTCCTCCCTCCCACTCAGAATCTGCTCCTGGAGTTTTTTCAGAGGAGGTAAATGTGGGCAGGTTTGGTCTCCATCTGCATGCATGCGTGCATGTGTGTGTTGTGTGTGTGTCTTCCAATGCATGTGCATGCATTTATGGGCCATCTAAGTTATTCCCTATACGAACTGTATAGTTTGTGTAAATACGAGACCAGTCGTCCGAAAGCTTTTATCAATATACATATGTACCAACAGTTTAGAAGAGGGCTATTTCCCTAAACCTTTTCCCAACAGGGAATATTTTTAGTATCTGCCAATTATTTTCCCCCTTGCTTTAATCTGCATCTCACAGATTCTATTATGAAGGCCACATGGTAATGACCATTTGTGTATCTTTTGGCTTGTCTATTTTTAGATGTGGCTATTTCTTCTTTTTGTATGTTTATCCTTTTGCTATGTTCCAAGTTTGTAAGAGTTCTTACTATGTTAAGGATGCTAATTATAGCTTTATTCTTCATTTTTTAAAAACTTTATGAGCTAATTCTAGCTTTATTCTTCATTTTTTCAACTTTGTTTATAATATTTTATAATATAGAAGTTCATTTTTATGTCCCTTCTCCTAATATTTTGATCCATGTATGATCAATTCTATCAGTCTTTTCCTTACTGTTTTGGTTTCAGAGTTCTGTTTACACAGTCCTTGGTGGGGGAGAATGGAGCTTTTAATATCACTGCACACATGGAATCTATGAATTATGCAGAATAAGAGGAACTTTTCAAAATGCCATAGATGAGGCTGCTTTCATTCTGACAAAAATCCAGGGGTTATAGAAATAGAACTATCATCCCAGCACAACCAAGAGAAGCACAGGGCAAGAGGCCAGAGTATGCACTCAAGATTCACATGCACGCACACACACACGCGCGCGCGCGCGCACACACACACACACACACACACACACAGAGTCCTGCCGTCTGGGATCCCAGCACTGGTCAAGGCATTTGAAATACGCAGTGACCCAGACAAAGTCTCTACCTCATGGAGCCTGCATCTCATTCTGATGGGGAGAGACAGACAATGAGCCAACAAGAAACTCACTCTGCTCTCTGTGTGCCCAGTGAACAGGAGTGTTTGGGCAGAAATGAGGAGGGGTGGTGAAGGAGACCGGGAGACCAGCGGCAAGCATGACGCCAACGTGTCCAATACTACAGTCATGAAAGATCTCCCCCAGGAGGGGGTGAGCAACGTCATAGGAGGTGAAGAAGTGGCTCTCTCTGCCTCTGACCATCCTTCCCAGTCCTCTCCACCCACAGTGACCACCAGCTCATCTGGCACTTTTTTTAATCACCTTTCATGCGTTCAGTGTTGCTATTCATAGTTAGATTATAAATTTCTTTTGGGGCAGGGGCTCTTGCTAGCCCTCTCGGCATCCCCCAGAAGGCCCTTTTACAACAGAGGCAACAAATCTCCAATTATGCCCAAGAAATGGAATATGACAGGTCTATTTTCAGCACCTCCACATGGACAGCAATCCCCTTGAGAAAGGAGTTTAACCTACGTAACCAAATCCAGTGCTAATGAATGGTAGAACTGAATTAACGCACCAGTGACGACATTTCCTCAGTGTCTCAACAATTACACACAAGATGTCAACAAAATCTGCGACGGAAAGTGCTTTATACTGGGTCTACAGCCCAGACGCAATTCGAAAAGCCCTGACCAAGCACCGTGTGCTTAGTGCTATGCCACAGTCACATGACGTTATTGAAGGCTGGCATGGGAGGCACTGTCCTCTTTCTACACGCAAGGACACAGCCTCAGAGTGCTCGGACAGTCCAGAAGTGGAAGAGCCCATTCTGAGCTGAGCCCGATGCTTGTTCAGCCATGCCATGCTGCCTTTTAAAAGAACAGGGAATTTGTGTGGAAAAACAGCAGTAAATGGAAAAGAAATGTGTTTAATGATGCTATCAAAGAACCAAAATCAACAGTGCAGAAGACAATGTAAAGAATTAACTCAGGAAAGCAAAGACCGTGGAAATACAGATATCCTAATCTACAAAAAGTCACACTACTCGAAAGGCAGCAATTCAAGATAAACAGACACACCTGAGTACAGCTGGAGAAGATCCACTATGCAAAGACACCGGCATGAGAGACAGAGGAGCCGCAACCAGGAAAGCAACTCTGAGAAGTTTTCCTACACTGAACGGCACTCTCTGTTAAGGATGGCAAATGGGCAAGCTCCTATGTTTTTCCCCCAAAGAGGAACTGAAGACAAGCTGTAGGAAGTGGAGGCAGGGGCGCCTGGGTGGCTCAGTGGGTTACAGCCTCTGCCTTCGGCTCAAGTCATGATCCCAGGGTGCTGGGATCGAGCCCCGCATGGGGCTCTCTGCTCTGTGGGGAGCCTCCTAACTCCTCTCTCTCTCTCTCTCTCCCTGCCTCTCTGCCTACTTGTGATCTCTGTCTGTAAAATAAATAAATAAAATCTTAAAAAAAAAAAAAAAGAAAGAAAGAAAGTGGAGGCAAACCTAGGTAGTTCTTTCTGAAGATTAAAGAACCATAAATTTTTTTTTTATGACAGCTTTGTTGAGAGGTACTTCACATCCCAAAAGACTCATCCTTTTAAACATACAATTAAGTGGCTTTTAGATTTGAAAGCTGGGGGGAAAAAAAACCAAAACCTTAAAAATGATGTAGTCTCGTGTTTCTCAAAGTGTATTCTACAGAACCATTCAAGTCTCACAGGCTACCATGTAAAAATGAATTTTCCTGGTCAAACGAGTTGGGCAAACACAGACAACATAGCTGCATACGCCAGCTCTCTCTCAGCGACAAAGCAGAGTCTCCAAGCAGGCCGGGCATATCGGATTTGCCCGACATGAACCTCTTCTCATGGAGCACATCCAAACTAGCCCATCAAATCTGGGGTCCAGGGCAGATGCTCTGGAAAAACCCTAGTTTTCCAGGAGAAGAAACAGAGCCAGAGAAGGCTAACGGAGGTCTTATAGCACTTTCAAGCAGTCCCGTCTGTGAGCAACCATTGGGAAGGAGACCATGTCTTTACTGTTCATGACAGAGCCAAGCCCTCTGCAGACTTAGTCCAGTGCTTTCTACACGACAAACCCTGAAGCCCCCAAGCAATAGGAGAGTAGACTCCCAGAGCTGACAAGACACCGTGAAGAAACAAAGACCATTACCACCCAACAAATCAGGGCACGGATTCAAGAACTCCATGTACCCACGTGTTTCAGAGCCCGGAGTTATAAAGAAAAACAGGAAAGCTCAAGACAATGTTATGAGAAAATACAAGATTTCCCACAAGAGCTCTGCACATAGGGTAGGTAAAAGGGAGAAATGCTGTTTCCTAAAACCAGACTCGGTCACCCCTCAAGGAGTTCACGGTCTTCTCCTCAGCAGCGAGAGTGAGGGACAAAGGACTGGGACACTGTATGGATACGTGGGCCCACGGTCAATATAGGCGATAAACAAGTGAAACATCAAACTCCTCTGCTTCAATTTGGCATTAAAGAAAAACCTATTAAAAAACGGGTAAGCAGAAATGAAAACAAGAACGATCCGCACCACCCAGAAAGGCAGAGGCAAACAATAAATGTGAACGAGGAACTCCTCTGAGAGAAAGGAGATCTGGGTTGAGAAACAAAATCAAATGACCCCTTGTTTCCCTAGTCACGCCTGTTCTACCCACCTCTCTCCACCAAATGGTCCAGGCCCACTGAGCCTGGATCTCCCCGTATGCTGCCTCTTCTTGGCTCTGGCCTTGAAGTTAGGCTAGTCCCGCAAGCTCTTACCTCTACCTTCAAACTCCCACAGAGGCTTCCGTAGCCTGGCAAACACCCCCAGTTCTGTGTTGTCTTTCCCAGCTGTGAGGGCGGCACCTTCGGTAAGCCGCACCTGGCCTGACCTTCCAGGTGGCCTGTGTGCATGTTGCTCAGAGCCTGGCTACGTCTTCATCAGCCTGTGGCCTGGCCGCCATGCAGCACGGCTCTCCACAGCGCGAGAGCCCTGCCCCTGTCCCCACAGCCCTGCGGCCTTCACAGCACTCCCTCTCACCCCCACAGCCAACGAAGACTAGCACTCACTCAGAGCTCCGTGAGCAGCAGCACAGGCCTCCCAGATGACAATCGCCCTGGATTTTTTTTTTTTAAAGATTGTATCAATTTATTTGTCAGAGAGACAAAGAGAGGGCACAAGCAGGGGAGCAGCAGGTGGAGGAAGAGGGAGAAGCAGGCTCTCCGCTGAGCAGGGTGCCTGAGGCGGGGCTCCATCCCAGGATCCCGGGACTGTGACCTCAGCCAAAGTCTGATGCTTCTCAGGACTGAGCCCCCCCAGGCGCCCCACCACCTCACTGAATCTTAACAGCAAAACTATGCCCTAGGTTCCCTAGGGATGGGGGGCACTGTCGGGCAGACAATGAGGGTCACACAGAGACTCAAACAAAAGTACCAGACAGCAGGCCTCAACACACAATTTACATAATAAATGAGATTAATCATAACAACAAAAGACACGGGGCAATGACCATTTTAGAGAACTAACCCTTCAGGCAGGACCCAGGGAAACACTTCACCTGTTAGGACTGGTTCATTATAAAGGATACACATTAACAGCCAGAGGAAGAGGTAGGTGGTACAGAGGACGAGGTCCCAAAGGGTACAGGACACAAACTTCTGTCCCTTGGGAGTTTGCGATGTGCCAACCTCCCAGCAGATGGATGCATTAACCCATCTGGAAGCTCTCTGAACCCTGTCATTTAGGATTTTAATGAAGGATCCACTAGGCTTGGCTGATTAAATCACTGCTCTGGGTGACTAATTCAGTCTCCACCTCCCCCGCATCCCAGGAGGCTGGTGGTAATAAGTGCTACGGAAAGTTCCAGCCCTCTGGTCACACCACACAGCCTCCATCCTGCAGCCACCTAGGAGCTACCAGTCAACTCATTAACAGAAACTCAGGGTAAAGTTGAGAAGAGCTTGTTAGGAATAACACACTCTTCTATCACGGCTCACTTAAAAAGTTCCAGGATTTTAGGGCTCTGTGCCAGGAACTAGGGACAAAGACCAAATACAATTCTTATGATAGCACCATATTACAGCCCTCAAGCCCTCTCAAGTAAAACAATATGCAAGTATAATCCCTACCTACATAAGAACATTAATATTTCACTCTTAAGAGATGTATAAGGTTTTTTTTTTTTTTTTTAAATTTTATGTATTTGAGAGAGAGAGAGAATGAGAGAGAGTGAGTGAGCATGGGGTGGTAGGGGGGAGGAGGGTGGGTCAGAAGGAGAAGCAGACTCCCTGCTGAAAGGAAGCCCCCCCCCCACCATGTGGGACTCTGATCCCTGGACTCCAGAATCATGACATGAGTCAAAGACCATCACTTAACCAACTGAGCTACCCAGGTGCCCAGAGAGGTATAAAGTTTTTAAAAATGAATTCTATAACAAGCCAAATTAAGGAAAGTTAGAAATAAAATGGAAGTAAAAAATAAAGTGATCAAAAAAAATCACATCCAAAAGCCAGTGTAATCTCAAAGCCCAATCACAAAATAAACACAAATTTATACAATACCACAAAATAACACAAAAAAATACCATAAATAAATGGTAACACAACATTTTTACATATCTATTAGTAGTACTGGCATTTTTTTAAAATAGGCTCCACACCCAGCATGGAGCCCAACCCAGGCCTTGAACTCACAACCCTGAGATCAAGACTTGAGCTGAGATCAAGAATTGGACACTGAAGTGACTAAGCCCCCTGGGGACCCCAGTATTGGCATACTTTTTAAAACATATATATATATATATATATATATATATATATATTGTTTTTTTTTTTTTTAAGATTTTCTTTATTTTTATTTGAGAAAGTGTGAAAGAAAGCATGAGAGGGGAGAAGATAGAGGGAGATAGAGAGAGAAGCAGACTCCCCATGGAGCTGGGAGTCTGTCGTGGGACTTGATCCCAGGATGCCGAGATCATGACCTGAGCTGAAGGCAGTTGCTTAACCAACTGAGCCACCCAGGTGCCCCATTATTGGCATACTTTTAAAAGTAGTAAGTGGAAATTAAACAAGTACAATAGAAAACTAAAATGCATGTAATGTTTTATGTTAAAATATTATTGAAAATATATATATATGAGAAAAGTAGATAAAAACACTAATTATTTTTTTAAAGATTTATTTATTTTTTGCGGGGAGAGGGAGAGAGAGCAAGAGAAACCACAAGCAGACTCCCCACTGAGCGCAGAGAGTGATGCAGAGCTAGGTCTCATGACTCTGAGATCATAAGCTGAGCCAAAACAAGAGTCAAATGCTTAACAAACTGAGCTACCCAAGCGCCCCACTAAGTATTTTTAAGGTAATAGTGATAATGTTGTTCAAAACATGATAAAATCATAATTACCAAAGTTAAGGAACATTCATTTAAAAATATCTATAAAAGGTAGAATATAAAGGCATCTCAAAAACAGACTCCAACTCTATGTTTTCTGACCACAACACCATGAAACTAGAAATCAACCAGAAGAATAAATCTGGAAAGAGCACAAATACATGGAGGTTAAATAACATATTCCTAAGCAACGAATGGGTTCGCCAAGAAATCAAGATTTACATGGAAACAAATGAAAATGAAATCACAACAGTCCAAAATCTCTGGGACGCAGCAAAAATGTTCTAAGAGAGAAGTTATTAAGCAATGTAGGCCCACCTCAAGAAGCAAGAAAGATCTCAAACAACCTAACCTGACACCTCAAGGAGCTAGAAAAAGAACTTAAACTCAGCAGAAGGAAGGAAATAATAAAGATTAAATACAAAGAAATGACACAGAAACTAAAAAAACAGTAGAACAGATGGATGAAACCAGGAGCTGGTTCTTTGGGAAGATGAACAAAAGTGATAATCCTTTAGCCACACTCATAAAAAACAAACAAACAAAGGCAAAATCACTAATGAAAGAGAAAAATAATAACCACCACCACAGAAATACAAACAATTCTAACAGAGTATCATGAAAATCTATATGCCAACAAATCGAACAGAAAAGAAATGGATAAATTATTAGAAACATACAACCTACTAAACTAAAGCAGAAAGAAAACAGAAAATTTGAACAGACCAATCACTAGCAATGAAATGAACTGGTAATGAAAAAACTCTCAAAACACAAAAGTCCAAGATGAGATGCTTACAAGGGAATTCTACCAAACATTTAAGAAGCGGTAATAGCTATTCTTCTCAAATTATTCCAAAAAACACAAGAGGAAAGAAAACCTCCAAATTCACTCTATAAGACTAGTATTATCTAGACACCAAATCTAGATGAAGACCCCGCAAAAAAGAGAATTACAGACCAATACCTCTCATGACTGCAAACGTCAAGATCCTCAACAAAATACTGGCAAACAGAATCCAACAATATGTTAAAAAAAGATCATACACCACAAAGAAGTGGGATATATTCCCAAGATGCAAGGGTGATCCAATATTTGCAAAACTATCAACATGATATATCGCATCAGTAAGACAAAGAATGAAAACCATATGATCATTTCAACAGAAGGAAAAAAAGCAGTGACAAAATCCTCTGCAAAGTAGGTCTAGAGGGAGCATGTCTCAAGATAATAAAAGCCTTACATGAAAAGCCCACAACCAAAATTGTACTCATGAAAAACAGAGCTTAAGGTAAGGACCAAGACAAAGATGTCCATTCTCCCCACTTTTATTCAACACAGTCTTCGAGGTCCTAGCCACGGCAATCATTAACAAAGAGAAATAAAAGGCATCCAAATTGACAAGAAAAAAGTAAAACTCTACCTGCAGATGACATGATACTATATATAGAAAACCCTAAAGATTCCACCAAAAAACTACTAGAATTGATAAATGCATTTGGTAAAGTTGCAGGGTACAAAAATCAAGGTACAGAAATCCGTTGCGTTACCATCCACCAATAAAGAAGCCATAGAGAATGAAATTAAGAAAATAACTGCACTTACAATTGCATCATATACAGTAAAATACCTAGGAATAACCTTAACCAAATAAACTTAACCAAAGACCAGTGTCTTAACTTGGAAAGAAATTCAAGAAATGGAAAGACATTCCATGCTCATGGGCTGGAAGAGTAAATCTTATTAAAATGTCTGTACTATCCAAAGCAATCTACATATTTAATGCAACGCCTATCAAAATATCAACAGTATTTTTCACAGAACTAGAACAAATAATCCTAAACTTTGTATGGAACCACAAAAGACCTCAAATAACAAAAGTAATCTTGAAAAAAAACAAAACTGAAGATATCATAATTCCGGATTTCAAGTTACATTATAAAGCAGTAGTAATAAAAACAGCATGGTATTGGCATAAAAACAAACACACAGAGTGATGGGATAGAACAGAAAACCCAGAAAGAGACTCATAGTTACATGCCCAATTATTCTTTGGCCAAGCAGGAAAGAATATGCAATGGGAAAAAGACCATCTCCTCTTCAACAAATGGTGTTGGAAAAACAGGACAGCCACATCTGAAAGAACGAAACTGGACCCCTGTCTTTCACCCTACACACAAACAAACTCAGGATGGATTAGCGACCTAAATGTGAGACCTGAAACCATAAAAATCCTTGAAGGGAGCACAGACAGTAATTTCTCTGACAGTGAGTGCCATTGCAGCAGGTCTAGGCAGGTCTCCTGAAACAAGGGAAATAAAGAAATAAACTCCTGAAACATCAAAATACTGTGCCTGGGTGGCTCAGTAGGTTAAGCACCTGCCCTTGGCTCAGGTCATGATCCCAGGGGCCTGGGACTGAGCATCACATCAGGACCTCCACTCAGCAGGGAGTAGGTTTCCCTCTGCTCCTCACCCTGCTCAGATTCCCTCGACAAACAAAATCTTTAAAAAAAAAAAAAAAACCCACCAAAATAAAAAGTAAGCAACAGTCTACTATCTGCCTCTACCGATTTGCCTGTTCTGGAGACTTCCTCTCAATGGAATCATACAATACATGCTCTTTTATGGTTGGCTTTTTTTACTTAACATGCTTTCTAGGTTTCACCCACGTGGTGGCATGTATCAGGACTTCGTTTCTTTATGTTGCTGAATGTAATTATCCATTGTATGGATGCACATTTTGTTTATCCATTCATCGACTGGTAGATATTTGAGTTGTTTCCAGTCTTTGCTCTATGAGTAGTAATATGGACATATGTTTTCATTTCTCTTGGGTGTATTTCTAGGAATGGGATTTCTGGGTCATACGGTAAGTCCATGTTTACCATCTGGAGGAACTGCCAAACTTTTCCATAGTGGCTGTACCATTTTACATTCCTACCAGCAATTAATGAGGTTTCCAATAACACCACATGCTCATCCGCACTTGCTACAGGCAGATACGAAATGGCATCTCACTCGGTTTTGATTTGCATTTCTTCATAATGATTTTTGATGTGCAGCATTTTTTCATGTGCTTAATGATCATCTGCATATTTTCTCCAGACAGAGATCTCTTCAAAGCCTTTGCCTATTTTTTTAATTGGGGTATTTGTCTCTTAATTGAGTTGTCAAAGAGTTCTTTACATATTCTAGATAAAGTCCCTTGTCCTATCTATAACTCGCAAATATTTCTTCCCATTCTATGGCCACTCACTTTCTTGATACTCTTTGTAGCAACAAAGCGTTTAATTTTGACGTAGTTCAATTTACTGGTTTTTCTTTTGTTGTTGTGCCTTTGACATCATGTCTAAGAAGCCACTGCCTAAACCCAGAGTTGAATGGATTTAGCTCTTATATTTAGGTCTCAGATCCATCTGCATCCATTCTTCCATACAGGGTGACGTAAGGGTTCAACTGCATTTATGTGGGTATTTAGTTGTCCCAGAACCCTGTGTTGAAAACTCTTCTTTGCCTATCGATTTACCCTTGTCAAAAGTTAGCTGATTTGTGAATGTAGTTTATTTTCTTGACTCTAACTAACTATAGGTCTATTCTTATGCCATACCACATGGTCTTGATTACATTATACTAAGTTTTGAGATTAGGAAATAGGAATCTTCAACATTGTTCTTCCTTTTCAAGATTGTTTTGGCTGTTCCTGGTTCCTTAGGTTTAGAATTAGTTGATCAACTTTGCAAAAAAAAAAAAAAAAAAAAGGCAAGCTGTGATTTTGAGAGGGATAGTATTCAATCTGGTAACTCAATTAAGGGAGTCCTGCCATCTTAACAATACTGAATCTTCTGATAAAAGAACATGAGATGTCTTATCAGTAATATTTTAAGAACGCAGTTTAAACTTTCATTTGCCTCCTTATGGAAATAAAAAGAAAACCATGCAGCAGTACAGGCTGCTGAGACCATGCACAAAATAATGAACGATTATACTCCGGCCCAATATTTCTTGAGTATAATCTCTTACCAGGTAGCAGGAGCTACGGAACAGTTTCTACTCTTTGATTCTAATAATGACACCACTGGAGCTATACCCAAGAAAATAACTTAAAAAAAAAAGCTAGCTATCGAAGTACTTACGATCATAGTGAAATACTGGGAAATAATACAGAAGCAATAATCAAATATCCCAACAATTTCCCAACAAGGAAATATCAAATTATTAACACAACAGAAATCTAAATGGTCTGTATACCGGTTACTTTAAAAAAAAAAAACAAAACTAGTTTAAAACAGATCTGTAAATGAAACTGCATAAAGTCTCATGCGTGTATTAAAGATCACAAAATAATTTGAAAACAGCTTACTTATATCACTGGATTATTTTTACGAAGTTGCTTAACATCTTAACTATTATGCACGTGTTTTAAAAGGAAAGGCCTTGCTTGTCACCTGTAGCATGCAGGAGGGAAGACGCTGTGACAACCCACTTATTACTTCTTGTGACTCAGCATTCATGCTGCTGACCCGCAGAATCCGTTTAGCAATACGGTTATCAAGGACACCTAACAATAGATTGTGCTTTTAGCCCCTACTCTTAGGACTAGGGCTAATGTAGGCAAAGGAAAGCTCATCCTCTTATGCATATTTAGTGAGCTCAGGGATAAAATTCATTAACTTTCTACTTGCTTTTCAGCCCAACAGCCTGTAATGATAGAGTTGAAAGAACAGCATATGTATTTAACCTATTAGCAATGTGGTTTACTATCCTTTTCTCATTTCAGTGAACAGAGTTATTGAACCATATGATACAGATTCATCTTTTATTTATTTATTTATTTGCCAGACGGAGATCACAAGCAGGCAGAGAGGCAGGCAGAGAGAGGTGGAAGCAGGTTCCCTGATGAGCAGAGAGCCCCATGCCGGGCTCGATCCCAGGACCCTGAGATCACCACTTGAGCCAAAGGCAGAGGCTTTAACCCACTGAGCCCACCCAGGTGCCCCGATACAGATTTATCTTGCTGGAAAATGGAGACAAATATATAGCCTCCCCCCTTCTCTCCTACACCAGCTTGAACCAATCCCTTGGTCTGTGTTCTTCTAAGAATAAATGGCAACTCTATTTTTCAGCTCCTGAGGTAACACAGAGAACCCACGTAGGATGGAGGAAGAGAAGACTACAATTAACAGAACTTCAGGGAATTATTTCTCTTCCTGCATTGCCTTTTTCCTGATCCTATAAATAACAGCATGACATCATGCTGGCCAGGGCCGCTGTTCAAATACAAGAGGCAGGCTTGCTCAGCGACAGATGCAAAGAAACGAAAGAAACGCTGCTAAGGAACAGCTCCGATCCTGTCACATGCCCCAGAGACGAGCGCTCGGACCCAGGCCCTCCGTGGTGGGTGGCACCTCTGGGCCGGCCCCTGCGGGCCTCCTGTCTCTTTCCTCTAGCTGATAAATTAATCACCAAAGGGATCAAGCTCCGCTTTTCTGTCCCTGTCACAATCATGAATGGATGGGCTAAAAAGCAACACAGACCTCCCACTGACTCTGGGGAGCGCCAGTGAAAAATGTCACTTCATCTTAATAAAAGTACGGGAAGAAAGCAGTACAGTCCATTTTTTTTAAAGGGGACTCAGCTGAAGTCACCTGAAATAACGGGCAGGAGGAAGGTCCACAGACAGGACGCACGCATGTGGCGCAGATGTGTGCGAGCCTTTCCCATAGAACTTCGTAGCCTGCTGACGCAGAGGAACCCCGACCCTCTTAGAAGGACAGGGGACGGCAGGTTGATGTGAATACGGTGGAGGGAAGGTCAACCATCAAAGAGCCCTGAAGGGCTCTGTTCTGGGAAAGAAGCCACATCCTATCACGGGCCTTCTCAGAAGGAAGGGGAGGAGGACAAGTACAAAACAGGGGAGCAGACTGTAGTGACAAGGCTGCATTTCTCAGAACAAACAAAGCAGCTTCAAATATGATAGGGGAGATGATCAGGACAGACACACACACACACTGAAAGGTAGGGCTCATCATAACTTCTTCAGCATAGCCTCTATGAGGACTTGCACAAACGTCCTTCTGTCCTCACAAAGCAGTACTGTGATTGTAAAGGTCTGAGAGACAGTTACAGTCAAGGGCCTCGCAGCTGAATGATTGAGGGAGATGAGGAGGGTGGGTACTGGGGCTCACATCCGCTCATTTGGGTGCTCATCGCCATAAAGACAGACTTCCTCTCAATCCAATCACTTTTTACCTCATTTATTCAATTCACTTCTTCAGAGTCAGACTGTCCAGCCAACACGTCAGCATTTAACTATCTGGTTCTGTACCTTCCTTAGGAAGACAATTTGTTAATTGAATTGTGAAGACAGTTTTGCATCTCCTTCAGGACTGGTCTCAGGAACAGGCATAGGTGTTTGATAACCAACTTTTTCTTCACAAAGATGTGACATCAGTCCCACTGATCAGTGGATTTCTCACAGATAGACAGACTCATCTATTCAGCCAAGAAATATACACTGGGAGCCAGTCTTGTGCAAGCCCCTGACTGCTGTTCCCCAAATCCAAGCCCAACGTTTTAAAATGCTAGCATTCAGGGTCAAATAGTAGGGGTTCCAGCTTAGAAGACAGTTTCAAAATGAGAATTCTCAAAATGCTCAAATAACAACCTCTGCTGTTAGAATGTTTATCACTTTCATTCATTCAGATATTAAAAATTAGCTTCATTACTAGTCGTGATATAGTGTATATATGAAAATGTATACCTGTAAAATCAAATACATATATATATATTTTTTACATACTAAGTAGATGGTTAAAACTGAAGCAGAGGGAAGTTGTGCAAATCTATTGTTTAAGGGAAAAAGGAGGACTAGAAAAAAAAATAAAGACAAGCAATTAAAATGCAGACTTGTCTCAATACTTTTTAAATAACCAAGAAAGGGCGCCTGGGTGGCTCAGTGAATTAAAGCCTGCCTTCGGCTCAGGTCATGATCCCAGGGTCCTGGGATCGAGCCCCGCATCAGGCTCTCTACTCAGCAGGGAGCCTGCTTCCTCCTTTCTCTCTCTCTGCCTGCCTCTCTGCCTATTTGTGATCTCTGTCTGTCAAATAAACAAAATCTTTTAAAAATAAATAAATAAATAACCGAGAAAAACACTCATTCATTACTTGTAGCACAGTGGACTTATTACCATAGGTTTACTGAAAAGTACAAAAATTTGAAACTAGAGCTATAAATTCACATTTTAAAATTGAGATTACTATACGACATCCAGGACCAACTTCAGGGAAAAGCAAATACAGGTGCCATTTGGTACCTGTAGCCCTTCTCCATACATGCCCTGACTTTGCCAACTATGAGCCCAGTTTTACTGATGGCCTTCCACAGCAAAACAATTTTTGTTCCTCTTAAAAAGGAGAAAAGATCGGGGCGCCTGTGTGGTTCAGTGGGTTAAGCCGCTGCCTTCGGCTCAGGTCATGATCTCAGGGTCCTGGGATCGAGTCCCGCATCAGGCTCTCTGCTCAGCAGGGGGCCTGCTTCCCTCTCTCTCTCTCTCTCTCTCTGCCTGCCTCTCCGTCTACTTGTGATTTCTCTCTGTCAAATAAATAAATAAAATCTTTTTTAAAAATAAATAAATAAAAATAAAAAAAGAATAAAAAGGAGAAAAGAAAAAAATTCGGCAAACCTACTTCCTAGGCTTAGGCACTCAATAAGAGTAATACCCATCACACACTAGGCTCTGCTTGGCCCAAGCTAAGTACCACAGGACCCCATCTGTGCCTCCCAGCAGCAATGACAAGTCACACAGAGAAGTCAGCAGAGACTGAACAGTAGTGAGAACACAGGACCAGGGAGAAGGGTGGAGGGGGGAGCACACAGCCATGCAGTGGAGAGGAGCAAAGGCGGCAGAGAGAAGACTCCTTCTCCGGTCTGGCTGAGCTTCCCGCTTCCGCAGCCCCAAAGAGCACCCCATTCTGACATACCCCACGAACCACCAAAGGTGTCGACCTCCACGGCTAGGTCAAGTTAGGCCATAACAGCAGGAAATCATGAAACCACGACAGCAAGGAGTTATCAAGGGTCAGGATGGGGTGGCTGTGTCGAAGACCACCCTCCCTGCCCCCCAGAGGCACTCCAAATTGTCCTGGGTACACGTAAACAGTGGTTCATGAAATTAAAAAGAGCAGGCAAATGCACAGGATTTGAAAATAATGTGTGCAGAAAATGGAAACTAACCAGCACGGACTGAGCTCGTCACCCTGTGTGACAGCAAGCTTATACAAAAGCAGCTGTTCAAATTATTTTGTGGATTGACTCACTGAACAAACTGTGTCCCATGAAGCATCTGCCAAAGTTAAGGCCTGCAGACATGTTCTGTCAGTGTTTGTTGATAAAAAGATCTCGGGGGACCTATCTCTAGCCTAAATGTTTACCGAAAATTAAAAAAGAAAATAAAATTTAAAAAGAAAAAAAAAAATTCTCTGCAAGCAGATGTGTCAGGAGAGCCCGTGTTTTTCAGCATCCAGGTCTGGGGCTTTACAGGCCTTCCGGAAGCGATAAAACCCCTCCGGGCTGTCCCTCCCCTACAAAGGCTTCCCCACCCTACCCCCACCTCTGACAGCTTCCTCTGGGTCACCAGGGAAGATAAATGAAATGCTGGTGTCTGGGCACTGTGAGGGTGATACCAGTAATATTCCAAGCTATCCCCAAATCCTTTCCTCTTCTGGGCCTTTGGGAAGGACCAAACAGAAACAACGGGCACTTTCCTTTGGCCCTGAGGCTACAGATCACTCATCAGCAACAGAAACAGATCTTTTAGTTTTTTTTTTTTTTTTTTGGAAAACCAAGTATCGGTTCAGCAAGCAAGCTGCTTCACGGTGAAGTAGTCCTAACATCCACCACCCACACTCAGATCACACTCTTCCCCCACTGGAAGAGCCCCGAATGCCTGCCAAGAACTGTGTCATGTCAGCTACACACCTCTCCAAACTGCCTCTAGAAGGGTCTGATGGCTGTGGCTTCCTCTTCTCTAGGAGCATCCCAGCAGCCGTGAATAACTACTCACAGGAATGAACCGTGGCACAGACTAAGACCAACCTTAATTAAGTGTTTGAGATTGGGGGGGGGGGTGGTCATCAGGTTAGCTAAAAGTGAAGCTCTTTTGTTTTAAAATAAAAAATGTACTAAAATGGCTGGCTTACTTTTACATTTCTATCAAACAGCTTTGAAATGCAAGTTAGGGCATTCATTGATCTGGGGGAGTAACCAGAGAATTCTAAATAATGCCCAGTGCTAAGGTGCCTTATTGCTATGCTGCACACAATTATAAATTCTGGCTCTCACCCTGGGTGGCAAATCTGTTCAACACTGAACCTAGTCTCTTCATGTTCAGAGTTATTCAAAATATATAATGCCTGCCCTTTAAGAAATGGGCATTTAATGGGGCATTTAATGGTGACTGAATTGCTTAAGCGGCCAACTCTTGGTTTCCACTCAGGTCATGATCTCAGGGTCATGAGTTCGAGCCCCACATCAGGCTCCATGCTCAGCGGGAAATCTGCTTAAGATTCTCTCTTTTCCTCTGCCCCTCCCCCACTCATTCTCATTCTCTCTCTCAAAATAAATAAATCTTTAAAAAGAAAAGGACATTTAAGAAAACACTGACCCTATAATTCAACTTCCATGAAAAAATGGTCACTGAAGTGAAAAGGCTTAGTCAGCTTAAAATGCTTTTAGACAGTGCAATTCTGTCCTGCACAAACCCAAGGGAGCAGAGAAACTTTAGTAAACTAAACTTCTTCCCTTTGTGGAAGACCATAACCCTGAGAGACCGGGCTGCACAGGAAGCTGATCGAACTATGTTTCTAAGACTAAGGGGGAAAATGGGAGACAGAACGGAAGGCTCACAAGCCTGACTCCAAAGAAAAACCGTTTCAAGATAATGAGGAAAAAACCAGTTCAGACATAAGTGTAAATAATTCAGATCCTGGTGAGCTTTTTGTACTATGTTTCAATTATAAATCACCAGTAGAGTCTCTAAAATACAACTTCCACATGTAAAGGTGAGAAATCCTCGGTTTTAAGGAGGCACTTCATGAGAGAAAGGAATTATTCGCGAAATAATATACACTCTGTTGCCCACAACAACAACAATAATAAATTAATGAACAAATCATCCCTGTGCCTGCAAAAGCTTTCCTGGGCAAAAATCTTCAGATGCACCCATGGCGGTTCCTGGGGCCTGATTTCTAGAATCAACTGTGCTACAGGGCACCCAGTTAACTGGGCGACTGAGGTCATGGAAACCTTGCTATGATTCCCTCCAAGCTGCTGGTGCACCTGGCATAATGACCACCTGCTTCCATGGTATGATTTTTTTTTTCGTATAAATACTTTTGTCTTCAAATCCTCATGCCCCAGCAAACACACACACACACACACACACACACACACACACACACAGAAAAAAAGAAAAAAGAGATATAAAGGAGAAGCAGAGACCCTCCAAAGACCAGGGATGTTCTGCTAGAAGGAGACAGCCTGGCCTCATTCACTGCATGAGCCTGGGAAGTTCCTTGAAACCCTCTTCAATCCCTTTTTCTTTTCTTTTCTTTCTTTTTTTTTTTTTTTTAAGATTTTATTTATTTGACAGAGATCACAAGTAGGCAGAGAGGCAGGAGGGGGTTGGGGGGGTGGGGAGAAGTAGGGTCCCTGCTGAGCAGAGAGCTCGATGTGGGGCTCAATCACAGGATCCCAAAACCATGACCTGAGCTGAAGGCAGAGGCTTTAACCCACTGAGCCACCCAGGCGACCCTGGATCACTTTTTCTATGAAATGCAGATGACATTTTGTATCTGTGCCCTAGGTTTGCTCTGGGGATTAAATGGGAGATCACGAATAAAGTGCCTGGCAGAGGACCGGCCCAAAGGAAGCCTATGAAAAGGCAACAAAAGCTACTACTGTTTCGAAGCTGATGGTGTCCTTGACATTTCACCCAATAACTTGTGCATAAATCAGTCGTTAACCAAGACGAAAATTTAGAAACAGATTATCAGTAATCCCAGCAAAAAAAAAACAAACAAACAAAAAAAGGATCATATCTTGTATTTTTCACAGAAGACATGTGCTATGCTCCTGTGTCTTCGGCTGAGAGCACACCAATCTCGTCTCATTACCCTCGAGAGCGTTCACCCGTGCCCCGCCCACGTCTCCCCAACAGAAGGTTACTGACTAACATCCTGGGTTCCTGGAAGAGGCTTTTGTAGCAACAATGCGGCGAAAAGCACAAGAACGAAACGTTCCTCGGCCCAGTGACATTTAGGCTCGTTCTGCTAGGAGCCCCCGAGAGAGAGCGTTACAGAGCCGCTCCACAGAAGGCTTTATGGAAAAACAAGAGGAAGGCTCCGTACCTCTAATCGTTGTATGCGTCCCTTGAAAAACATGAAGAGGGAGGAATTTGGATAAGCAGCTTCTTTTTTGAGAAGAATTTCCTTGGCTTCATCCAGGCCTGCTTTGTTATCACTGCCATCCAAGGCAAAAAACGGGCGGACTACGGTATGATACCAGAGCAGAGCCAATCTAAAGAAGAGGGAGAGAAACACTGAGCAAGACTTTTCGTATAGCGGTTCCACTTTTTAAAAACTTCAGAACACTGTCCTTCCCAAAGGCTTACTGCGCAGTCTTTGAAGAAGTAAATTCAGAGCATCTTTCCCCGTATTAATTTTATCAATATTTGGAAAACTGAAACTTTGGCACAGCGTATATATAGATCAGCACACTCCCATCAGGTGAGAGGAAAACAATAGGATAAAAGCATTTAGCTCGTCCGAGGCTTCCAGATGGCTCTTGAAGGTATGGACCTACGTAAATCTCCGAATTCTCCAATTCACTCATCAATGCACCAGTCAGAAACAGTAACTGGTTATCATGAATTTACTGTCCCCTCATAATAAAAGCATTACTTTTTTGCAAAAGAAAATGCTGTTTTCTCCTGTGTTCACAAAGTTAGAGTGTAAGCCTCAGAATCCAAATTTAAATATGGGAAACACAAACACAGATTCTATTCGAATGGCTTAAAATAATTGAGAGAACCAGAAAAAAGGCTCTTTCTCTGGCCTTTGAGGATGCTCAATTCAAAAAACAATTATTTAAAAGTCCCTTACTTCAAACTCATCCTTTCAAGAAAAATACCATGTTAAATAAACACGGTAAATAAAATAGATTAGAATCTGCTTTAATGAACAGACAAAAATCTTGTGCCAACACATGAAATATTTTTCTAGCATTGTTTATAAAATTGCTTCTTATCTCGAGATCAGACTTATTCATATCACTAATTCATTTCTTTCCAGTACTAAGACATAAAAAAGCATATTATCACAGGTTATGAAAATGTTAAACCAAATTAATGAAATACCACTGTTTATGCAATTTAATGACTTTGGGGAGGCACATTTTCGAAATAAAAATTTAATAATATTTTTATAGCTACCAACTGATTAAGAGTGAATATCCAAATTCCTCAACACTGATAGGAGTTGAAACAGAGCTCACTAAAGTTCTCTGTGGCATCAACATTTTTTGAAAAAACTGATTAGTTGTATAATGTCAATGGACATTTAGTGTCTGGTAAAATTACTCAAATAGCACATGCTAGATATTTACCAGACTGGAAAAAAAAAATCACCCTTAAATTTTTAACTGATGGAGGAATGGGTGAATTCTTGTTCTGGATAGTTATACCAGCTTCTCCACATTCCTGTGTAAATAAATCTCATTTTGGTTTACTCAACAGGACTCAATTTAGTTGACCAGCACAAAATATCCAAGCCACATAGGAGAGACTAATGAACCAACCAGGATCAAAGAAAATTACCCAGTATCAAGGTTCTCCATAAGGATAAAAATTTCAGACTCACTGAAATTCTTACTCCTTAAAAATTCAAAAATCAGGATCATGAATCTCAGTGACTGTGATCAAGGTCACAAAAATGCCTTATCAAATCATTGGAGGTTGAAAACAGGCAATCATTTTACCTGTTTAAAATAACACAAGACTCGGGAGAGTCAAGAACAATGTCCTGCTCTCTAACATCCGCTCCAAAGTCAGCTTACAAATAACCACCAGAAATGCAGTTCTTGGCGTTGCATTAAAAGACATAAGGCATGGCATCATGTCAACCAACCAAGCTATTTACCTGCAGTTTCCTTTAAAGGCTTTGATTGTCGTTTACTTACTTTCAACACTATATTATCTACCAAAGCATTGCAATACAGCTACTCACGTAGCTAAAGGGGCCTTCATGTCCTTACTTTCGCTTGCATACATCAGTGAAGAAAGCCCTTGCAGGCGGTCTCCAGGAAAACCCAGCAGGTTGATGATTTTGAGCAGGTTGGGGGGCACCATGGATATGCAAAGGTGAAAAAGGCCATATCCAAAGCTAACAGCACCTTTCAGTCTGTTTAGAGACTCCTCAGACACCCCTTCAGCCACAATGTGATTATCATTTGCAGCGTCAGAAGTCAAAGGCTCTTCAGTTAGCTTCTTCTGATACAGTTCCTGAAGGGCATTGATGTCCAGATAGCATTTATTATAAATCTTCCAGGCTTTCCTAAGGATCCACCCACCTTTTATATAGGCTACAGAGAAGGGAAGAAAGCAGAAGAAAAACAAGCATTCAAAATAATTTTACTGTAATGATAAGGGACATTGAAGAATGACCTGAAATTTGAGCAAAAATTTAAAAAACAAAAACAAGAAAAATGACCATCATTTCCCATTGCACCTCGTTTTCTGCGGACTACACTGGATGACCACTCGGCAAGAACCACGTATCTTTTTTGCTCACCGTTCTACCAAGTACCTCGCATGTGAGCTGGGACGTAGTAGCTGACACTCGCTGCAAGGTTCAGTGCGTGACTGCCAGCACGCAAGCATCACGCGAACCTGATTTTTGTTCCACACGCTCTGTGAAACACGGATCTCCACCGCGTTTCTGAACTACCACGGCAACTTTGCCAATAAACCTCTTTCAGAACTCCTCAGGTTTGTCTACCCTGTGTCTCATTCCTCCGGAAGTTTTAAGTCTAATTCACTGCTGAAAGTACACCTGAGCATCAAGCATGGCAACTTGCCAAAAAAATAAAATGAACCAACAAAAAGGATGAATCTATACTTACTGGGTGAACAAATGGGCAGTTCATTAAGGCATAAGTAGTTGATGTTCAATGCAGCAATGCAAACCATCCCCCATTCATCTGTGTCTAATGCCTACGGCGTGGCTTCAGCTTGCCTTACTAGGATGCCAATATTTGGTCTATGAGGATGACGCTCAGCCCCTGCCCCAGCCTACATGCAGGCAGATCCAGGGAAGGCAGGTTGCAGAAAGAAGCTATGTCACACCAGAGGTGAGAAGATGTTATTTATGAAGCTGCTTCCATTATTTCCTGTCAGACCCATTTTTGAACATGGTCCTCATCTCTGAAAGATTTCACAGACACATGGGATTTGCCCAGTTCCAGGGCTCACTAGCCCCTCGTACACAAGCCCATAGCTCCTGCCTCACCCTCTTCTCCTGTGAACACTTACACATCTTCTGATGGGAGAGGGAAGGGGGAGCTGACTTCTCTGTGCTTATCTGAGTGTATCACCACCATACTTCTCAGTGGAGGTCTTCTATAAGGGATTTTCTGCAGAAAAGAGCTGATACACTCAGCCCGGTTACCAATATGGCACCAGTCATCTGACCCCAATGCACCAATGGAAAACAAGATAAGCTGTCCTGGGCTTCTGGGCCCTTTAGAACAGTGGAAAAAGAAGTTCGTAAGAAGTTATTTTTAAACTACAGAAAATATGTAACATAAAATCTGATTTAAAAAAGTCTAATCCGAAAGTGATCTAAGAACACATGGTCTATACAGAAAAGAGCCATCAGAGCAGGCCTACTGCTAGCCTTTGAAAGGTCCACTTACAAGACTGGCCCATGGCTGGGGATGTGAACTTGGACTTGGGAGGGTTTCCAGAACTCTCAGAAAGGATAAGAGTGGCTCACTGTGCCGGCCACCCTGCTTACAGAAGTAGCATGTTTTAGTTTGAACACCTGCTTTCCCCCTGGGGGCCTGGAATTTGGGTACGTGCCAGACAGGGTATATCTATGCATGGTCAGCCCCCAACAAAAGTCTGGGTGCTGGGTCCCTAACAAGCTTCCCAACTGATAACAAATGTCACTGGCCAGAGAATTAAGCATATCCTATGCGACTCCACTGGGAGAAAATTTGGGGTCACTTGTGCCTGGGTCTTCCTGGACTTCATCCCATGTACTGTTTCCCTTTGGTCATTTTGCTTTGTATCTTTTGCTGTAACAACTCACAGCCATGAGCTTTATTATATACTGAGCCCTCCTCAGAAATCACTCCATCTGAGGGTCTTAAGGACCCCCGCTCCATGGAATCAAACTAATATTTTACTTCACTGTATCCATTTCTTGACAAATGATAACCACATCTCCTATGGGATGACCACTCAAAACACAACCAACCCATAAGTTCCAAGTTCTAGATTGTTAACATCCTGTAGACTAAGTCCACTTAAAAGAATAGTTACTGTAAGAGAGGATGAACAAACAAAACGAAAGCTTTATTTTTAAGGAAACTATTTTTATAACTTTATAGTTATAAAAGTAATACACATTTGAAGCAACTCATTTAGTTCAATTTAGAAAAAAAAAATTTTTTTAACCAACTGAGCCACCCAAGCACTCCAATGTAATAAAAATACTTACTGAACAAATATTACATTTCAGGCACAGTTCTAGGAGAATCAAAGGAAAGTAAGATACAGATCCCGCCTATCAGAGGCACAGTGACTCTTCCCCTTCTAAATGGAAGTACTGCAAGAAAATGAAAGGTCGGAGAAAACCCTGAAACCTACAGACTAACAAAGCACTCTGGTTGATCTTGTACACCCACAAACAGGATACTCAGGGCCCAAAAAGCCCAAGGTTGAATGGAAAAACAAAAAAAGAAAAAAGCAACACAAAAACAACTGGGATCTAATAAATAGGAAAACACGGACTACAGATTTAAAAAATGAAAAAACAAAAATGTGCAAAACCCTAAAACTGTTCATTAGCTATTGTGTTCCTATTATGTGCCTAGCACCTTGCCTGGCAACCAAGGGATACAAGAGAACCAGAAGACATAATCTCAGCCCTTCGAATGCCTACAATAAAACTGAAAAATAGAACAAATGAAAAAAAAGTGCATAACATAAGGCTATATATAGCTCTTTTTTATGTGCCCCACTGGGGTCATATGGAGAAAAATGAAAACAAATCATGTTGAGATGATGGGTGAGTTGTTCCTTATTTCCTTTTGTCACTAAATTTTTCTATGTAATAAATATATAAATGAATTACTGCAGAATAAGTATTGCAGGATTTCAGTAGAAAACTTCACTCCTTCCTCCCCCGAAGCCTAACTGGAAATCTTAAGAAAAATGGTTAATTCCATTTTCTCCTGCATTTCTGGGCTGCTGTGGCTTCATTCAGGAAGAAGAGCTTCCATCCAGGGAAAGGTAGCGTTCCAGGAGCGAGGAACACGAGTGTGGGAGTCTGAAGGAGCAGGTGGGCAAGCTGTTCAGAGCCAGAGTCAAACAGGAGACACAGAGACCAAAGGGGACAGGGATGGTGTGCTTAGGTTATGGGGGCCCCCTGATGCCCCACTAAGGGCCTGCACAGAAGCAGCAGGCTACTTCTAGGACTGGGGGGTGAGGAGACCACCCGTGTTAGGAAAACACACTGTAGTAATCCAGATCTCAGGTGAAGAGTCATAGCAGAGGATGGTAGGAATGGAAAAAAATGTGAAAACCCATCAGTGCCAACTGTACAGACTTGGTCAACAGCAACAACAAAAAAATGACAATGGTAAAAACCCTGTTTTTTACAAAATAAAACATAATCCAACAGGTCTTTCGTTTCCTACCTAAGACAGGAGTTTAGGCATCCATGTTTAAAAGCATATATTAAAATATGTAGTAACGAGTTTTAACACCTTCAGAACCCAAAGTTTTGACCAAGTCAAAGACTAGAATCTGTGCAAGACAAAGTTAATGAGAAAGATGTAAAGGCAGATCTGGTCTTTGCTACTCTCTGAGCTTCTGGCAGAGAAACAGCTTCCCTAGGACCCTCACCCTACTTCCCTACTTCCAAATGCAGGAACCAAAACTTGTGGGCACAGCCAGGCCGAGTCTAGAGAACAAAGACCCAGCGAGGAGCCGGCAGAGCCGGCCACACGCTCCACGGAGACCGCAATGCAGTTCCCGCTGGAGGGAGCCCCAGCCACCCTGAAGCTATAGCACACATTTTCCCAAAAGGCAGAGAAACCGTATTGAAGAGCCCCACATCCTGCACAGCCCTCCCTATGGCTCCTCCAAAAGGTCAAATATAAATCATTCAACCACTGCTCTCGGTGCCTCTGAAGGGAAGACACACACAGCAGAAAACCACAGACCATTTGCCTTCCCCTATTCAGACCAGCCTTGGTCAGCTGGGTGTAGGGGGAGAGGAAAGTTGGTCCCCATTAAGGGCAGGGTGGCGTAGGGGCGGCGGGAGGCAGGCAGTGGGAGTCCTTCCCAGGAAGGGGCAAGAATTGTCTAGAAAGTGAAAATACCAAGTCCTACTAATGGATGTTGGGTTTCATCTTAGAGATTTTTCAGCATGGGATCGTATCTGGTAGGACCCCTACCACAGCATTCTGTCAGTTCACTTCTCCTACATGAGGCTGTTTAACCCTCCAATGAAAGATTAGTTCAGGCTTACCTTTTTTGTAACCCACGGAACAGACTTTGGGAGAAAAATGGTTTTGTTTTCACTTCCAAAATACTTCTAAAAGACTCACTTTTCCAAGCTCAACTCTTCTTGGGGTTCAGCGGTGCCCCGCTTCTTCCTGAATGGCATCACCCTTCTTTCGTCCCTTCAGTTCACACATGACACCTCCACCGTGTATGAGGGAACAGCACAGCGGGTGCCAAGGACATAGAGGGGGAAAAGGGACTTCCGTTCTTATCACTGGGCTCAGGATCTTGCTCGATGTGCCCTAGGCTGTTTCCCAGCTGCTCACGCCCTGTACACCTGATCTGTGACTGACTTACACATCTGGTGGGTAGAGTATCCCCTGAATTAGAACGGACACGCTCCTCTCTCCCCTACCAAGCCAGATGTCCCCTCAGGGCAAGAGCTGCATCTCACTCCTCTCTAGAGCCCTGGCACCCATCACCCCACAGTGCGGGGGGCAAAGCAGGGGCTCCGTAAGCGTGGGGAAAAAAGCAGGCAGACATCGCTGTCGCCCTCAAGATTTCAGTCAAATACTGTGGACAGACACGTGCCCCAAATTTTGTACTGCTTTGTCACGAACTCTCTGAATGGGCACAGAAGTCACATAGGAGAGCAAAGGGCAGATGACGAAGTGAGGAAAGAAGGCTGGAAGGAAGCTGGCCTGGGACGTCCCTGGAGAGGCAAGAGAACCATAAAGGGGCTGAGGGCCTTCCACACTGAGAGGGCAACACGCACAAAGGCAGGGGGCAGCACAGGGCATTCAGGGAAGCACCGGGAGCTCGGCTTAGCCAGCTGCTGAGAAGGCAAGCCGGCGGGCGGGGAGAGCAGGCAAGTTCGTACAGGCCACCTGAGGAAGGAATTCAAACTTTCCCTGCAGGAGATGTAGAAGAGCCAAGTGTTTAAAGCACAGGTCTTACGAGTTTTAGGAAGATGGCTCCCACGGCAACACAGAGAATGGGGTCTGGAGAAGCAGGGGACTCAACAGCAGGCTGCCCCCCATGCCAGGGGCTAGGGCCATAGGATACGAGTGAGCACGGCTGGGTTTCTGGGCCTCTGGGAGGGCGGAGGCCCATGGAATCAGGCTAAGGTGACGGGAAAATGGTGAGGACACTAGGAATTCAGGTATGAAACAGGACACCCAGGGCTCAGGCCCGGGCTCTGTCCTCACTAACAAGGTCTATCAACTAAGCTTCATGGAAGTCACGCAGCCTCAACTGCCTCACCTGTGAAAGAAAGCAAACTTAGCTGAGGAAAATTTATCAAGCCTCTGTTATGCCAAGAATACAGAGGTGAGTACAACATAGGGCCTATCCTCAAGTCTAAAAGGAAGGAAAGGGGGTGCCTGGGTGGCTCGGTGGGTTAAGCCACTGCCCTTGGCTCATCAGGTCATGATGTCAAGGTCCTGGGATGGAGGCTCTTGGCAGGCTCTCTGCTCAGCAGGGAGCCTGCTTCCTCCTCTCTCTCTGCCTGCCCCTCTGCCTACTTATGATCTCTCTCTGTCAAATAAATAAATAAAATCCTTAAAATAAATAAATAAAAGGAAGGAAAGGAAACAAAATAAGGTGGCAAGTGCCATAAAACAGGTTTTAAAAATAGCTTCTTTGTGTTTTGAAAGTAATGAATATCTGCTCATTGGGGGGAAAAAAAACAGACAAGCAGCCCTGGATAACAGAGTCCATTAAAAAGGTATTTATAAAGTAGGGGCGCCTGGGTGGCTCAGTGGGTTAAGCCGCTGCCTTCGGCTGAGGTCATGATCTCAGGGTCCTGGGATCGAGTCCCGCATAGGGCTCTCTGCTCAGCAGGGAGCCTGCTTCCCCCTCTCTCTCTCTCTGCCTGCCTCTCCATCTACTTGTGATTTCTCTCTGTCAAATAAATAAATAAAATCTTTAAAAAAAAAAAAAAGGTATTTATAAAGTAGTATATAAAATGAAGAGAGATGATGGGATAATCCATTACAAAGAAGTTCAAACGGGAGAAAACACAAGAGTTCTTTTAAAGTATGAAGCATTTAAAAATTCACAGATTCATCCCTACTTGGAGCTCAGATGAGTGTGCACACACCCCGCCCCCACTCCAGCACCACCCACTCGAGGTTGGGGTGGGGCACTATAACAAACATCTCCAAGAAGGCAGTTTTTCTGCAAGAAAATTATCCATCAAAAAAGTTTTCTAAGAGGAGTGCCTGGGTGGCTCAGTGAGTTAAAGCCTCTGCCTTCAGCTCAGATCATGATCTCAGAGTCCTGGGATCAAGCCAGGCCTCAGGCTCTCTGCTCAGGGGGGAGCCTACTTCTCCCTCTCCTTTTGCTACTTGGCTCAGGCTCTCTCTCAAACGAATAAATAAAAGCTTTAAAAAAAAAAAAAATGGATTCCAACAAAGTAAGTTTTTTATAGTTTAATAACCCTGTGGGCTTCTAAAAGGCTATTGAAGAACATTTTTGGTTGTTTGTTTGAAACAAATAAGGAGATATTCATAAAACAAATGACCACTGTGTCCATTTATGTCTGTCAGAATTTCATTTCAATATCAATATCTGTTCAAAAAATTATATGGCTTTAGGAAAAACAAAGAGGACTGTTCAAAATCTGTGATAAATGGGATTAAATAATTGATTAATATCAACCTACTAGGAGAATGGGAAAAGGCAAAGAAGGCAATTTATGAAAGAAATACAGTTTATTAATAAAATATAAAAATACATTGACCTAATACCCAGAAAAGAAAAAAAAAAAGGCAAAGCAAAGAACACCTCAATGCCCAAATGTAATTGGTTAAATAAATCATGGTACATTCATATGAAAAACTACTGTTACTATTTAATAGTTTGAAACTGAGTAACAGGGAAATATGTAAACATGTAAAATACAATCTAAGGGAAATATGTAAAATACAATCTAAGAGGGAAAAGTTGGGTACAAAGCACTATAGATTCCATTTTATAAGAGAAGTATGGAGAAACACAGAACATTAAAGAGTGATTTCTCGGGCGCCTGGGTGGCTCAGTGGGTTAAGCCACTGCCTTCGGCTCAGGTCATGATCTCAGGGTCCTGGAATCGAGTCCCGCATCGGGCTCCCTGCTCAGCAGGGAGCTTGCTTCCTCCTCTCTCTCTCTATGCCTGCCTCTCTGCCTACTTGTGATCTCTGTCAAATAAATAAATAAAATCTTTAAAAAAAAAAAAAAGTGATTTCTCCAAGTGGTAAGACAAGACATGACTTGCTTTCTTTTTCACCCTTCTCTATTTTCCAAGTTTTCTATAACAATGCTCAGTAATTTTTAACCAGGATAATGATTTTAGAAATAAACAGCATGAATCGATATCTCGGTTTCATGAGGGCAAGGAGCATCGCCTGTGCTGCTCACGTAGCACAGGGTTTATCAGCACATTATATGTATTCATTAATTATTTGTCAAACAGACCCATGAATGAGCCAATAAAGGATAACTTTTGGAAATTTTATACACTTCCAGACTAACAAAAGAGTTATAAGATTAACACAAAGAATTCCCAGATGCCCTTTACCCCGATTCCCCAAACATTATACTACACTGGATTTATCCTTCTCTCTAGACAGGTATTTTCTCCTAATGGCTAAAATTAGCTCCTCTAAAAAGTCCTTCTTGAGTGTCAGAAAAAAGGAAGTACAAGATCACAGAAAATGCCAGAGCTCCTATCTTGACCTGAGAAGTTAAACAGCTCTGCTGCTTTTAATATAGACATGAATGGAGGGCTTCAAGTGGGGGATTTTGTACTGATGTATCCCAGAAATTTCACATGAACTATGAGCCTTCAACCATGTAAGTATCAGGCAAGTCCCAAGAGGAGGATTAGAGAGAAAAACATAGAACAGCAGAACCAAAGCAAAAGGCCAACACATTTTAAAAGAAGGATAAATTCTAGCTAGTCCAAATCTTGGAGGTCAAAATAAAAGTTAAGTTCCATTTCTGACTTGAGCCAAACAGAAAAAAAGCATCCTCAAGAATGAGCCGGAGGAAAGAGACAGGAGAAGGGAGAGGAAAAATCGGTGACTGGCAGTCGAAAGAGAATAGTGTACTTTACAACTCAGCTGCAACAGACCCTGCTTCATTTAAGGTTTGGAAGGGAATGCTTTTGTGGTTGTGAGTTTTAGCTTATTTCCTTTCGGAATTTTCATTTTTTTCCAAGTAAATCCTATCTGCCAAAGCAGCAAATTTCTCCTGGCAGGATCAGACCGATACTCACATAAGCTGAAGACTTGGTGTCTGTGTTAAGAGTCTTCCAGAAGCTGTCAAAGACTCAATTTGAGTCTACAGCTCTCAAGATACCAAAGCTACAGAATCCTGGAAAACAATGGTCTTGGGACAAACTAAGACATTCGTTCATAGCCCTTACTCGAGGTTGTTCAAATGTAGGTCATTCAAGTATTTTAGGAAATACCTGGTACCCACTCAGGCCCTCAATTAACAACTTCCTGAAATTTTTAACTTAAACCAGTTATATTTCACTTTAAAGATTATTCACAACTTGATTCTCATGAAGGAAAAGCAAGATCTATCTATCTGGCACCAGCAATTTCTCTAACTATGACAGAATTATCTTGAGACAAGAGGATGAAACATGGATTCAAGTCTAAAACCACTCCCCTAAACACACATTAGGAACTCGTGATTTCAAATTTGTTAAGTAAAACTCAGTATCATGCCCCAAAGATGTGCCACATATTTTCAAAGGCTAAAATACAAGGCACTGTAATAATGGGGCGGGGGAGGACGGGGTAGGATTACTTCTTGTGTCCACTGAATTTTGAAAGTGATTAAAAATAATGCTTTGGGGATGCCTGGGTGGCTCAGTCATAACGCATCTGCCTTCATCTCAGGTCACAATCCCAGGTGCTGGGATACAGCTCCGCATTGGGCTCCCTGTTCAGCGGGAGACCCGTTTCTCCCTCTCCCACTCACCCTGCTGGTGTTCCCTCTCTCGTGGTCTCTGTCAAACAAATAAAATATTAAAAAATATAGTTAAAAAACATTAATAATGCTTTGACATACCTGACAATTCTTGTTTCACAAACGAGAGCACAGCCAGATAGACCTGACAGTCGGCAATGATTATTTGCCTCTGAAGCCGATCAACCATAGAGGGGGCAGATTTTCGGACGTCAACCTGTTGGGTGGAAAGAAAGTACATGCTGACGAATCACACACAAGAACAGGACTCCATCCAAATCCCCGTTACTTTACTATGCAAAATAATTTCACATAGGAACTGTGAAGCAGGGCATGGAAAGCCAAGACCAGATTTATACCATATTGCCATGAGATCTGGCTCTGTTTCGTTAACCATACGATGAAGAACATTGTAACAAAAACAAAAAATACTGCAACTCAAAGACAAATATTCTAAGCAAGAACAATTAAGTTGGTGGACGCCAGGAAAGTCAACACAAAAGTTCAGATGTTTGCCTTCTTTGAAACGAGTTCTTACTTATCCAAAATAAAAACCACTAAAGGTAGAAAACATATTCCCCAAAACAGATACCTCAAAAAGCTACTCTGCAGCCATCTACCTTCATTCATGTAGGACGAACAGGGCAGGTCATAACTTCAGTGCACACAACTGAGATATGAGGGTCGAAATCTGATTACATTTTAGTTAAGGAGAAAATAGGTTTGAATGAACCACAAACTGAACTCAGAATTTAGGCTATACCTCTAAGATGACTACCTCTATGAAAGAAGCAAAACATAAAACAAAAAAAAAACCCAGACTTTTTATAAAATGTTGGTCCTTTGTTGGTAAGTGAAAAATGTTGGTAAGTGAAAAAAAACTTATCCCCAAATAGAATACTGCATTCTCAATGCAAAGTGAACCTGAACAAGATACGCCAAATACTTTTTATCGGCTTTCACAGTAGTAGAAGAAATGCTAGGATCTTTACAAATACGACAATAGCATATATAGTAGACACAAAAGAATGAACTGTTTTCCTTTTTTCTACATTAGCATAATCTATTCTGGTCACTATTGTTGCAAGTATAGTCCTAGAACTCATTACTTTGCTTAGGCAAATGTCAGTCTATTGATGCTCCCAGTTCTTTATAGTAACATCTACTGTGTGGGGTTGGTGGAAGGGCTAATGAGGTATTGTATGTGAAAATGCTTTTTTCAACTGCAAAGACCCATTATCAATGTTAATCCCTAACATACGTGGTTAGACATGGAATTAGAATCAGAAGACACACATATAAATAACTTAGAGTCTAATGAGGGGACGCTGACCTCGTTACCATGTAATGTAGTAAGTGCTCGGAAGGGTCGAGTACTGAGTACTACAGGGACAAGCAGGAAACCTGCTCAACATGGCTCCGAGGATTGGGCAAGAGTCCTTAGAGAAAATGATCTAGGAAGAACTCAAGGAGGAAAAACCAGGTCCAGAGGGAGGAGAATAGTCTAGGCAGAGGGAAAGGAAGTGCCACGTCAGTCACAGTAAGGAGTTTGGCAAGGAGCAATGGAATGGTAACGGTGGGGTAAGGACACTGAAAACGAAGCCAGCAACTGACTATTTACATTTTAGAGACTGTATTACGGGGAATGAATTCGAGGCCGGTGAGGTTTGTTGCCGGCAAATGGGGATGGTGGCTGACCTAAGGACATGGCAGGGGTGGAGAGAGACGTGGATGAACTCCGGAGGCACTTTAGAAAGAGAGCGACAGGACTCGGTCACTGATCAGATGCGGGGTTTGCAGAAGGAGCCAGCAAGGAAAGCTCTGGTCCTTCTGCGGTGTCAGGAGACTGTACTCTCGCTCGTCAGAGGCTTCCTTGTGATGGACCCCATCCCCAAGAGCAGAGGTGAAGCAACCTGGACATGAACGAAGATGGGCAGCTTTGGAGGACTATAACCCAAAGACGGGTTTGTCAGATCAACAGCTAACACAGGGGAGACCCCTGGGCCCTCCTCCAGAAACACAAGGGGGTAAAGAGGATGCCTCCCCAAAGACTAGACTGCCGCACTGAAAGGTGAAAACGAAATCAGAAAAAGTGAATTACAGTGTTGTTGCTGTTATTAGGGGAAAAATTAGGTAAATAGCTGAATTTTTCAATAATGCCAAAATGCAACATACTTGAATTATACATTTGCACGAAAGTCTTACTACAAACGCTCTTAGCATGTGTCCCATTATGGAAGAAGATAATCTTAAAATAGCAAAAGAATTAATGCACTGAATGGCTTTAAAGACTGACACAGCAGGTGGAGGTGGGTCCTATTGTTCAAAAAATATATATTTTACATAATCAAAAGCTGTAAGAAGCACGTAGTGCTTTCAGTCATATCCGAAATTTCGGAAACCAAGTAAAGGAGCAATGCCGGACGTCAGCGGCACCCCGTTCACAGCCTAAGGACAGAACTTACATTTTTCTTAATTTTATTCTTGATGGTTTCAATTACTCCAGCCTCCTCGCTTTCACAGAGCTTCTCTGTTGTCTTTAAGTCATCACACGCCAACTGCATTTTTTCCTCCTCAAATGTCATCATGGCGTTCTTCCAAGAAAGAAATAAGGAAAGAATGAATGAATGAGTCATTCTCTGGAAATTGAGGCGATTTAATACAACAAAATCCCAAACGAGGACCGCCCCCAAAATTCAAATTATATTTGTTGCAAATAAAAGAATTAGGATGTTACAGCCTACCTCAATCATTTCCAAGAACTATAATCTCAATATGAAATAATATACCTCTATCACATCTACATGAAAAAATATATGGTAGTAAACATTCTCACAGTTACCGTTCTAGGATCTTTTTCGTTGTTACTGAACACAGTAACCAAAGCCCTGTGTAATTTCTGATCGGTCCCCTTCGTTCAGGTTTTATCGATGTCTCACTGAAAAGTTCATTCTCCCCACACATAGACCCCACACATTACCCTGTCAAGACATGCTAATGAAATGTCAGCGACTAGGTTTGCCTTAAAAAGCGTCAGTCTTTTCAGGGACAGCAATCCAAATGTGTTTCTTTACTTGGAACTCATATTATACTGTCCATAGTGAAAAATCCCACTGGTAGCCTGGTGGGCTTTTCCAGGCCACATCTGACTGGGTAGAGGCAATCCCTTCTCTGCTGAAAACCTGCTCCTTTCACCAGTGACACAGAGGTTTCTGAGGTTATGAATGGGCTGTAGGGGCAGAGACCAGACACTTGGTTCTTGGAAGGACCTAATGAACTCATCGTAGCTAGCACTCTACTGTGCCCTACCCATTCAGCGAGCCCTCTCCCCTCCTTGGCGTTCTAGGCCTCCTTGGTAGGACTCCAGTATACTATCCCCTTATAGCGAAACCAGACCACAGCCACCTTTGCCCAAGCCCCCTGCCACACTGACCTGCTACAACCTCTGACCGCTGACCTACAACCTACAACCGCTGACCTGCTACAGCCTCTCTTCCCCACCTTCCTCCTCCCAGCCAAGCCTTTGGCTGCATCTCCCTCCCTGCCTTTGTAGTGAGGTGGGTCCTCATGTGATTCCCAGGGTACCACTCTCCTTAAAGTCGGATGCTATGTTTTATTGTAAATGTCAAGCCTTAAAAATTTGTGTTGTATTCCCTGGCAAGAGGAGGAAATAAACAGCCTGAATGAAAACCCATGTCACCAGAAACTGGCCTGATGCCTGCAGTAGGGCACCGAGAACAGGCACAAGACACACCAGTCTGCAGAGATCTTCCTAGATCTGAAATTATTTTAATGCTTTCTCTATTTTACTTCACTCGGTTTCTACACATACTGATTATAAATATGTTACACACATACACATTTGCTATTATACCATTCTATGATAGTTTCTTTTTTTGTTGTTTGTTTCAGATTTTATTTATTTATTTATTTGACAGAGAGAGAGAGAGAGAGAGAGAGATCACAAGCAGGCAGAGAGTCAGGCAGAGAGAGAGAAGGGGGAAGCAGGTGCCCTGTTGAGCAGAGAGCCTGATGCGGGGCTCGATTCCAGGACCCTGAGATCATGACCTGAGCCAAAGGCAGCGGCTTACTCCGCTGAGCCACCCAGGCACCCCCAATAGTTTCTTTTTAAATTATGTATTTGAAAGTGTTTTGTGTTATAGTATACATATTTCTGGGAAAAAAGCACCCAACTTTCTACATTGCCAAATTTTCTTCAAACACCTAACTGGAACCTATTCCTTCAATTCCTAAATACTAATATTTAAAAATGTAATAGTAACTAATAAGGTTCAACTCTGCTAATTTAACTTGCTTCCCAGTCCACATTTATTCAATGTAATTTTAAAGCAAGCCTTTAGTATCCAAAGTCTGACCTTTTTTGTTTTTTAATCCCTAATGCAATTTTTTGGAAGGGTCTTTGCAATTTTATTTTTATTTGAAAAAAAATTTTTTATTGTGAAAAACAGAATACTCTGGAAAGTATAAGCATTTAATTTTTTAAATAAAGGGAAAGAGAATATCTCATAGATGCTGGCTAATAGGCAAAACTTTATCAGACTTTTAAATGCTAAAAAGATCTGTATCTATAGGGGCACCTGGATGGCTCAGTCACAGTTAAGCATCTGACTCTTGATTTCAACATAGGTCATGATCTCAGGGTCATGAAATTGAGCCCCTTATCAGGCTCTGCATTCAGTGGGGTCTGCCTGAGATTCTCTCTCCCCTTCTCCCTCTGCCCTGCACCCCCCACCCTGTGCATATGCCTGCTCTCTAAAATAAATTAAATAAATCTTTAAAAAATTAAAAAAAATAAAAGATCTGTTATCTATACAGCTAGTAACTTTAAGACATACTTTATATACTTGTTTCCTTCATGCCAATAGCTCTTCCCATACCAACTTACCAAAAAACTGACGAAGCTGGCTCCAAAACTCATTAACGGGCTATGATTTCTGTTAAGAAAACAAAATAAAATTATTTTTAATGTATACTTTTATAAATATTTGATATATTAGGATTACTATATATTCCTAATAATTGGACAGATAAGCAAAGTCTTAAAGCTGATTCAATTATCCTAAGAAAGGGGCTCCTGGGTGGCTCAGTCAGTTAAGTGCCTGACTACTGATTTCAGTTCAGGTCACGATCTCAGGGTTGTGAGATCAAATCCCATGCCAGGCTCCACGCTGGGAGTGGAACCTGCTTGAGGCTCTCTCCCTCCCCCTCTGCCCCTACCCTCTTCTGACCCGACTTGTCTCAATTAAAAAAAAAAAAAAAAAAAAATTATCCTAAGAAAAAGTTGGAGGCAAGGAGGTTCACGGATCTGTCTGCTAAAATAGAACTGCCTGATTCTTCAAAGCAAGGCAAACAAGAAAATCAAATTATAACAGAGACTGCTTTAGTAAACCAACCTGACATCTGCAAACATGTGGCCAACGAAGATGGTCGATATTCATTTTAAAAAATGCAAAACATGGGGCACCTGGGTGGCTCACTGGGTTAAAGCCTCTGCCTTCAGCTGAGGTCATGATCCCAGGGTTCTGGGATCAAGCCCCCGCATAGGGCTCCCTGCGCTCAGGAGGGAGCCTGCTTCCTCCTCTCTCTCCGCCTGCCTCTCTGCCTACTTGTGATCTGTCAAATAAATGAATAAAATATTTTTTAAAAATGCAAAACATGTTTGAAACTTTACACACATAAAATATCATTTTTAAAATAGATCAAAGGTTTTTTGCTGTTGTTGTTGTTGTTTAAACCATGGAGCCAACCTTGAAAGTTCACTCATTCCATCAGAATTTTAAGAATGCCTCCCTAGGGTAACACTCTTGGGTCCTCTCCCTCCTCAGGAGCTTTGTATTATCACTCTGTTACCACTCAATAAACCTTGCTTTGCTGCCCACCAAAAAAAGAAAAAGAAAAAAAAAAAAAGAAGAACGCCTCCTTCGAGTCAGACACTCCACCACTGTAATAGTCATACAATTACATATGTAGGCCAAAGAGAAACTAAATCAAACTAATACTAATTCAAATAAAGGAGTATAAACTTTCCACTTCAAATCACAACCAGTGCAAAATCCAAATGTCTGTACATTTCACCAGAAGAGGAAACAAGTGGTAACTGCCTTCTTGAAGTAAAATAACTTTGCTGATTTTTTTAATTATGTAAGATAACATATGGTCATTCTAAAAAAAGGAGAGAACAATGCATTTAGTTAATCCCCTACAGGAAATTTAGTTTGTGTCCAAAAAGAATGTGTGTTTGGGGGTGGGGGGTGGGGAGCATGAGCATCGGTGTGTGTGTGTGTGTGTGTGTGTGTGTATACGTACACGCGTATAGCCAATGCGTGTATCAGATGAACGTCTTGTACCTATGTATTTTCAGGCAAGTCCAATATATTCTTGGGATAGATTGCTAGAGATAGCTTTACTGAGTCAAACAGTATGTATACCTATTTTCCTCTTCTGCGGGGAGTGAGTGGAGGAAGCAAGGAGAGGGAGGAAGGTAGGAGAAAGAGGAAGGGCAGCAAGGAACCCGATTTATTTGGAATATCTAGGTTCTGCTACATTTCCCCCCCATCTATTTAGTACTCACTCAAATTCTACAATGAACAACAATTTGTTTACCCCCACCTAAGAGGATCCTAAGCCAACAAGAAAAATTGTAGGAAGGTCAACTCATTCGTGAAGAATCCCCCACCAGCCTTCACATCCCTAAACCCAGCTCGAGCAGCACATCTGGAGCCCTGTGCCACACCTGCCACCGCTCCACCACGAGGCAGAGCAGATGGCAATTCTCCCAGCCCATGGCTCTGCGTGGACATACCATTACAGGCTCCCAACCTAATTTGGTTTGCTTATGAGCGTCCCCTCTAAAACATTATTTTCTGCCTCTTAACCCTTATCAAGCCTTACACACAACAGGCTTCCAACAAGTACGAACCAGTGAAGGAATGGAAGGCAGAGACCCCTGCCTTTCAGTAACAAACACGTCTAATCATGGGCTCCAGTGCCTCCCCTTTCCTTGCCAACATGTTAGCCACCTTGATGCCCGAAAGATGAAAGCTCCTTGCTCTGGACTAAAATTAGGTTTCTGAGAGCCAAGGCTATTAATTATTCATGGTACACTAGCCTGGTCCTCCGTACTTCACATACCATTGCAGGGGGAAAGCCAGCCCCGTGGGAATGCTCTTCCCTCCCTGATGCAAAGTTTCCACAAACCTCGCAGCATCTAGGACATCAGACCTTGTACCCAGCGCAATAAGCAGACCACTAAACACGCACAACCCCCCCCCCCCGCCCCCCAGGCTGCACAAGACCTGTCGTTTTAGGACTTTAACAAGGTTCACTTGACTTTTCTCAAGCTCCATTAATTTACCTCATCTTGGTCACTTTGGCCCAGAGATGTGTTTCTACATAAAACTCACTCACTCGGGGGATTTGGAAATGTTCCCTAAGAGTACAAGTCTCATTACTTTAAAACTAGAGCTAAGGAAGCAGAAGGAAGAGGCTCCTCGCTCATCACAATATGCTCACACTGGGAACCAATTAACAACGACCCAAACTGGAAGGGAGTGAGGATATTATGTAAAGACTGAGTATAAAGGTAAGCATTAGAACCAGAACACAAACCTTCCTAAATACCAGGAAATCTACAAGAACAGAGGTGAGGACAAATGAAATAGACCACCTCGTAAAAAACCCCCTTATTTAAAAGAAGGGAGGATATAAGTATAAAAACATATACATATTTGCTAATATTGAAAAACAATGGTGGAATAACCTATAATTTTAAAAAAATGGATACCCACAAGGTGAGAAAAGGAATAGGGAAGAAGAAACAAGGACAGAAACAAGGAATCTCTATAGATTAAACACTGAAGCCATGTAAATATTGCATATCATTTTAATAACACAACCCCTAAAAAGTAAAATTAATGCAAATTCAGTTGGTAAAATAACCACACAGAATTATTCCAAGTGATGTTAGAACACAATAGACTAACAGTGCATTTTTATTATGAAATACCCTTAAAAACAGACCTCAGAAGATGGCAAAAAAAAAAAAAATTGTTTTCAATAATCATATCCTCACCAGTCAACTTGGTATTGTCCTTCTAAGGCTGCTGGGGCTGTAGTTTGTGATAAAGTAACATGGAGGTATGTCAGTGTTTGTTGGGACTCAGGGCTTTGTGCACAGGAAAAAGAATGAAGTTAATTAAAAATCTTATAGCCTAGACTAGGAACTCACCTTTAAAAAATACTTGTTTCCTGTCTACTGAAGAAGCCTAGAAATAACACCACCAGTAGCACTGAGAATGCTTAGTACCTTCTCTAAATACATTCAGAAAAAGAGCCTGTGGCTCCTTGAAGAAATGACTGATTCCAGGGCAGGGATAAGAAATGTTCAGGAAGAGCCTGGAATAGCTTATTATAGCAGAAAGCAAGGAAACTTAAAAGCTATATAAGCATCTTGAAGAGGTTCCCACTATGCAAACATGGGACAATTTAATTCCTAATGAAGGTAAAAACAGCAATGGATTGAAACATCAAATATGAATAAACGGTAAGTCCATAATGGTACTTTTAATGAAAAACAAAACAACAAAACCCCTCTGGTTGTTTATGGAAGATCCTAAGGAACGAACTCATTGTTTTGGAAAGGGATTTAAAAGAAGAGAACAGGGGCTCCTGGGTGGCTCAGTGGGTTAAGCCTCTGCCTTCGGCTCAGGTCATGATCTCTGGATCCTGGGATCAAGCCCCATGTCGGGCTGTCTGCTCAGCCGGGAGCCTGCTTCTCCCTCCCTCTCTGCCTGCTGCTCTGCCTACTTGTGATCTCTCTCTGTCAAATTAAATAAATAAAATCTTTTTTAAAAAAATAAGAGAACAAACAAGCATGTACCCTGTTTTTTCTCTAGGGACTCAGACTAATGAATTAGCTGGGTGGGAGGGCAGTCTTTTTACAAAAATATCCTGGGATAATAAATGAAAAGCAAAAGATAGAATCAGTGTTTCATTTTGCAGCTCCTAATGAAGTAATGGACCTGGGCAATGACTGTAGAGACAAGGGAACATATTAAACAGCACCACGCTGATAGGATCAGCAATAGCCAAGCTGTGGAAAACTCTACAGGACAAAAATCCTAGTTTCCTCAATGACAATAAAAAAGTACATAAGGAGAGGGAAGAAATGGAAAGGGACTCTCCAAAATAAAAGGTATAGAATACCACAATTAAAGCCAGAGACATATCAAATAAACACACACACACACACACCCCAATTCGAATAGGAAACAAAAATCAAAATAGCATCAAGTCACTAAGAATCTAAGGATAAAACTAACAGAGATGTATAGTACTGCCACACTGAAAACTCAAAACATTACTAAAAAAAAGTAATAATAAAGACCTAAACCAGTGTTGTTGTTTTTGGGGGGTTGGTTCTTTTTTTTTTGGTAAATCTTTTTTTAAGATTTATTTATTTGACAGAGAGAGGTCACAGGTAGGCAGAGAGGCGGGGGGGGGGTGGGGAGCGCGAGGGAGCAGGCTCCCTGCTGAGCAGAGAACCCGATGCGATGCGGGGCTCAATCCCAGGACCCTGGGATCACAACCTTCGCCAAAGACAGAGGCTTAACCCACTGAGCCACCCAGGCGCCCTAATTAGGGTTTTTTAACATTTTGGGTCAGGTAATTTTTTCTTGTGGGGGCTGTCCTAGGAGTTGTAGGATGTTGGGCGGGATCCCTATTCTTGGTCTACAAGATGCCAGTAACACACAGCCACTCTTCCACCATAAATGTGACAACAAGAATGTCTCCAGACTTTGCCAAACGTCCTCTGGGAGCAAATCGACCCTGCCTGAGAACCACTAATCTCAATACAGAGATATACAGTTCATATGGGTTGGAATTCAACATTGCTACAATGTTAATTTCTCTTAAACTGAACTATAACTTCAATGCAAGCTAAAGCAAAATCCCTGGTGTGTGTTTATGCTGTGTACATGTGTCTTGTACCTGCTGTGTGTATTAAAAAGTTGAATCTAAAAATCTACATGGAAAAGAAAAATACTTGCAATGGCCAAACCAAATTTGAAGAATAATGATAAAGCTGAAGACCTAATATCAAAACTTAATTAAAATTAAGAATTGCATTCACTCAGAGATTAAAAAAGACAAGTCAGAGAGTAGGAGAAGACAGTTAAATATATTTATCCAACAAAAAGCTCATCCTCAGAATATATAAAGAATTCCCACGAATCAGTAAAAAACCACACCACCACTAAAAACAGCAAAAGTCTTTACTAGGCCCTTCACAAAAGAGGATATCTTAAAGTCAATAAGCATATTAGAAAGTGCGGAAGAGCAGTGGTTATCAGGGAAATACAAATTAAAATCACAATGAGATTCTACCATGCTCTCATCAGACTGGCCATACTTGCAAGGACTAACACTACCAAGTGTTAATGAGAATGTGGAGCAACTGGAACTCTCATACACTGTTTAGCAGTATCTACTAAAGCTAAAACACATGCCAACCTGCGATCTAGTAACTTCGCTGCTCGATATATGTATCATATACATATGTATATATACATATACACACACATGTATATATATATAAATGCATATATGTACACATGTATGTACATGTGTACACACACACACACCCCTGAACTGAATTATTACTATGCCCGCAAAAGATATGTATGGCATGGTACCCGAATGTTTATAGCAGCAATGTCCACAATAGCCAAACTATGGAAAGAACCTAGATGTCCATCAACAGATGAATGGATTAAGAAGATGTGGTATATATACACAATGGAATACTATGCAGCCATCAAAAGAAATGAAATCTTGCCTTTTGCGACAACGTAGATGGAACTAGAGCGTATCATGCTTAGTGAAATAAGTCAAGCGAAGAAAGACCAACTATCATATGATCTCCCTGATATGAGGAAGTGGTGATGCAACATGGGGGCTTAATGGGGTAGGAGAAGAATAAATGAAACAAGATGGGATTGGGAGGGAGACAAACCAAAAGTGACTCTTAATTTCACAAAACAAACTGAGGGTTGCTGGGGGGAGAGGGGGTTGGGAAAAGGGGGGTGGGGTTACGGACATTGGGGAGGCTATGTGCTTTGGTGAGTGCTGTTAAGTGTGTAAACCGGGGGATTCACAGACCTGTACCACTGGGGATAAAAATATATTATATGTTTATAATAAATAAATAAATAAATATAAATAAATAAAAGTGATTTTTTAAAAAAACAATAGAAATTTTTTAAAAAGGGGGGGGGGCGCCTGGGTGGCTCAGTGGGTTAAGCCGCTGCCTTCGGCTCAGGTCATGATCCCAGGGTCCTGGGATCAAGTCCCGCATCAGGCTCTCTGCTCAGCAGGGAGCCTGCTTCCTCCTCTCTCTCTCTCTGACTGCCTCTCTGCCTACTTGTGATCTCTCTCTGTCAGATGAATAAATAAAATCTTTAAAAAAAAAAAAAAGGTATGTATGGCATGGTAATAGTACTATTCACAGTAGCCTCAAAGTGGAACAAATAATTGTAGTATATTCATTCAATGAAACAGAATAGTTCCCAGCTAACAAACTCCTGCTAAATATAATAACATGAATCAATTTCATAGATAATGTTGAGTGAAAAAAGCCAGACACAAGATTATAGGATTCCATTGATATGAAGTTCAAAACTACTGTTCCGCCCTCTGTCATCAGAGGGCGGAATTACTCACTGAGGAGGAGCTCAAGGGAAGATGCTGGAATGCTGAAAATATCCTATAACTTTATCTGGGCTTAAGTAGTTAGTTATATGCGGTGTTTACCCACATATACATTCTTCACTATATGTAAGTTTTTCCTTGTGAAAAAGAAAAAAATTAAAGCGAAAAAAATTCAGATAAATAATCACTGAAGGCATTTGATTAGATCAATGAATTATTAATTTATTAAGTATGGCTACATTTTCAAAACTATTTTTTAGAGAGGTTTACAAAAATATTTACAGATGAAATGATGACTGGGACTTGCCTCGAATACAAATTAAGGTAAGAGTATTAAAAGTGAGCAGAAGTACAGATAAAACACGATTGGCCATGACTTAATGCCTAAGGCTGGCTGACCAAAGGCATGGCTGACCATGGCAATTACTGATTTTTATGTACTTAAGAAGATATAGGATATTTTCAAAACAAAAAGTTAAAAAGCAAACACAAATCAAAAATCCTCTGCAAAAGAGGTCTTTTGGAAAGAGAAAGAGAAAGAGAGAGGATGAGCAGGGAGCAGAGAGAGAGGGAGAAGCAGGCTCCCCACGGAGTAGGGAGCCCCAATATGGGACTTGATCCTAGCACCCTGGGATCATGACCTGAGCCTAAGGCAGATACTTAACCTACTGAGCCACCCCGGTGCCCCTGGAATCCTTTTTGATGAGAAGTCTTATTATGGTCATTGCCACTGTTTGAAAATAAACCACCAGTAGAAATAAAACGGCTCTATATTTTTCTCTCTGTATATGGAGTCTCCCAAAGGCAGAAACCCTGTTGCAAATACCAAGGAGCAACTGATGATCTTTTCCTCACCAACACTGCCAAAGTTTAAAACACATTTTTCTAGGAATACAGCAGAAGATAATATATGCACTTGATTTTCAAAGGAGCATTTTTTCCTTTAATAAATGGGCATAATTATTATCAGTCAGGCCCTAAGAGAATATGCTTTTTCAAATGGGATTTTAACCTAACACAATGGCAAGTGGCTGGAATTTTTTAAACTTCTGATATTTGTGAAAATGTTCTGTATTTATATGATGTTGAGTTCTTAGAAGGATTCCCCAAAAGGACTTTTCTCCCCTTCATATGTGCAGGGAGATTGGACTTTGTGCATTAACAAGTTGATCCAGGGCCACCTGAAGCTAATCAGCCATGGCAATCAACCTCACCTTTTGCAGCAGCCCCGAGATCCCAGATTGAGGATCAAAGAAATAATCATAAATTCACTCCATGCTGCTCTTTAAGGGCATAGCCTTTCTGTGATGTTTTTAAAAAGCACGGGTCCTTAGGGTGCCCCGCTGGCACATTGGTTAAGTCTGACTCTTGATTTTAGCTCAGGTCAGGAGATCAGGCCCCTTGCCGGGCTCCACGATGGGTGTGGAGCCTGCTTAAGATTCTCTCTCCCTCTGCTTCTGCCCTTCCTCCCTCTTCTTCCCCACCCCTTAAAAAAAAAAATCACAGTTCCAGAGAAGGATAGGAGCAATTAAGGTACTGAATGCTTGCATAGATATCACTGTCCTTGCCTTCAGAAACAAAACTTTTGCTAACAAGACAAGTGATATCCTGTGCTCTGTCTCGTGTCTCTATGTGCTCTAAATGGGACAAAACTGTCAGTACTGTCAGTACTTCATTTTTCTCTGAAAGTAAACAGTGCCAACAGAAGAAAAAAGCTAAGTTCAGGAAGCCACTCACTGTAGCATTATCTGGGACAGAGAAAACCTAAAAAACTGTCCACATAGGGGGAAAGCTTCATGACACTGGATCTGGAAATGATTTCTTGGATAGGACACCAAAGGCACAGGCAGCAAAAGTAAAAATAAATAGATAAATAAAAATAAAAAATAAAAACTGGACTGTATCAAAATAAAACCTGTCCATCAAAGACATGATTTACAGTGAAAAGGCAACTGCAACCCACAGAATGGGAGAAAATATTTGCAAATTATCTGGTAAGGGGTTAATATCCAGACTATATAAGTAACTCCTATGACTCAATAACAATCAAAGATAACCTAATTAAAAGACATTTCTCCAAAGAAGATATACAAACGGTCCAAAAGCACATGAAAAGATGCTCAATATCACTGATCCCTGGAGAAATGCAAATCAGAACCATGATGAAATGCCACCTTACGTCCATTTGGATGGCTGTGATGAGAGGAAGGAAAGAAAATGAAAGTGTTAATGAGGATGTGGACAAATGGGAACACTCGGGCACTGCAGGAGGGGATGTAAAATTGTGCAGCCTTGTGGAAAACAGCAGAGCAGTTCCTTAAAACATCAGACATGAAATTTTCCTGTGGCCCAGCAATTCCACCCCTGTGTATATGTCCCAAAGCACTGAAATCAGGAACTCCAACAGATGACTGTATGCCCATGTTCCAGCACCGTTACTGAGAAGAGCCACTAAGGAAGATGAATGGATAAATAAAATGCACACAAAATGAGGTATACATGTATAATGGAATATTATTCAGCCTTAAAAAGGAAGGAAACTGACTCATGCTGCAACGTAGATGAGTCATGAGGACGTTATGCTACGTGAAACAGGACAGTCTCAAGAAAGTACCGCACGAGTCCAAGTACACGAGGAACCCTTAGGGGTCCAATTCAGAGAGACAGGAAGTAGGATGGTGGTTGCCAGTGGCTGGGGGTAGGGAGGAATGAGAAGCTGTTTAGTGGGCACAGAGTTTCAGTTTTGCAAGAGGAGGTCTGGCAATGGTTCGAACCACAATGTCAATGTATTTAACTAAATGGCATCCTTAAAAGTGGTTCAAATGGAAAATACCATGTTATGTATATTTTATCGCAATCAAAAAATTTCCGAAAATGGACAGAAAGCCTGCAAGAGAGTAACCTAGAATAACCTAGAAAAATGCCTGTGACAGAATATAATGTAAAAACAAAAGTTCTGTGTTCACTATGTTCCAACACGTACAGACAATTAAAAGAAAATGAAAATACTTGTTGTGGGGGAGGGCAGTAAGATTAATGGTGATTTGAGTCAATGTTAAGTGTATGAATGTGGGATGATAAACAGTCACGACAAAAGCTGCACTAATCATCTGTTTCAATAACGTCATCGTAGACACACTCCCTACATTTAGACACCTTTTAGAGAGGGGAAAAAAAATGCATCACTTAAGTCAATTTACTTGTTCTAAATACTCCGTGATTCAGTTGTTGCTTTGATACAATTTCTCAACAGAACAGAGCATCCAGCCAACCAAACAGAATAATGGGGCGATTCAAGAGCAAAACAGACAAAGCTTGCGTGGGAGTGAGCTATTCACTCAACGGCAAGCCCGGGCCCAGCTGTGGCCCATCGTACTGTGAGCGTGGGGCATGGGGACAAAGGGTCACCAATGGAGAGAGATCCTTACAGGAGGTGATGCCCCGAAACGGTCTGATGGTTTTCCAAAAATGAATGCAAATGATTTGGAGATTGCTTTTCATAGTGTCTATGTAAGTAATGTAAATAAGATTTTTAAATGCATCCCTTCCAAAATATTTAAAAAAAAAAAAAAAAAAGGAAGCCAGCCAATAAGCCAACTAGAGTCACAGAGTTCTTGCTTTTTGAACTAATTATCTTATTGAAAAATTTTCTCCATTTTTAACAGGGAAATCTTCCCTCTATCATGCAGACTTCTCCCACCCTGCCAAGAAAAAAAAATAAGAAACTCCTCATTACAAAGCCTTCTAGCAAAAGGAGAGTTAAAAACTGAAGTATGCCAAAGTCAGTACAAAATAGGTAAAGGCTGGGGCTGTCTAAATCTCATAGGACACTGGCCACCTGCATGTAGACCTGGTAACTTGTCCTCGAAGATCCTGGCCTATTCCCTCAATTTCACTGTCCCGTGTTTCCAGTCCTCTCTTGAGTACATGGTGTTAACGAACAATAGAGACTTAATGGACTCTTCCACAATTCACTGTCTTCCAAATAGACTGAACTTACTTTTCGACCCCTCTCTGCAATGGGAAGCCACTACGGTGGGCTGGTTGAAGAGCTCGATCTTGATCTGAAGACAGCAGCAAGGAGAAAGGAACACCCGCCCTACCAGAGCCAAAGAGCGGGACTGTTTTTATCACTCGCCAGCTAAAGAGACGAGAAGATTCATCTAGGCTTCTACTATGCCAGGGACCAAGAACAGCAACATCTCCAGCCCTTGTTCTTGTGGCATTTTCTCAACAAATGGGACTGCATGACAGCGCCTGCCCCCTGTGCAGGAAGACCAAAGGTGCCTCCACAGTGATGAGGGAAAGGTTCCAGCCCATGGGTCTAGCAAGAAAAGTCCCATCTTCCCTCAGACGGCAGCCGTGGAAAATAAAGGTGACAAAGTTCATTTGAAAGTTTTTTCTTGACGTGATTTATAATAGTTGTTAAGAACATTCCTCAAAACCGGAAAACTCTAATTGGTTCTGAAAGTATCTTAGTTACGAAGTCCTACAAAGACTTCCTTCATGTAGGACACATAGCATCCCTAGAGGTCCCCCGTACAAATGGAGAGCATTGGTACAAAGTTCCCTTTTGAAGCCTGTTACAAATCAGATTATAATATAAATTAATTAACTCTCAGGTACCAGCCTGTTAAGCATCCAACTCTGGATTTTGGCTCAGGTCATGATCTCGGGGTTGTGAGACGGGAGCCCCGTGTCGGGCACCATGCTGGGTATGCAGCCTGCCTGGGATTCCCTCTCTCCTTCTGCCCTTGCCCTTCATTCCTGCCCCTGCCCCCCAGGTTCATGCTTGCTCTCTTAAAAAAATAAAAAAGGAATAGCAGTGGATCTATTCCATTCACGGTTCATTCTCCAGGTCCATGCACGCCGCTGCTCCACATGTCCTAAGTCTCCAGGATAAATTTCCAATTTTAAAGCACCTTCCTGGAGTGTGTGGCCAACTCTGAGCCTGTTCAGTGAAGGGTTGAACTGTCAATCCTATCCAAGTCAGACAAGTATGAGAGTGATGAACAAATCAGGCACAACCACAAACTATACAATTTACTATCAAAGTCAAATAATAGATGGCTTTCCACATCACTCCTTTCAATTCTTCAACAATTTAGATTGAGAACCATAAATTTTATTTTCAAAAAACGAAAGTATGTTTTTAAAAAGCAGGATATTTACAGACACCTGGGTGGCTCAGTCTTAAGCATCTGTCTTCAGCTCAGGTCATGATCCCAGGGTCCTGGGATCGAGTCCTGTATCGGGCTCCCTGCTCAGCAGGGAGACTGCTTCTCCCTCTCCCTTTGCCCCTCCCCCTGCTTGTGTTCTCTCTCTGACAAATAAAATCTTTTTAAAAAGCAGGATATTTGGGGCACCTGGGTGGCTCAGTGGGTTAAAGCCTCTGCCTTTGGTTGAGGTCATGATCCCAGGGTCCTGGGATCGAGTCCCCCATCAGGCTCTCTGTTCAGCGGGGAGCCTGGTTCCTCCTCGCTCTCTGCCTACTTGTGATCTCCGTCTGTCAAATAAATAAATAAAATCTTAAAAAAAAAACCAGAATATTTAATTATAAAATCACACAGCCATTATCTTAACCAGATAATGCTCTGCAGTTTAAAACAAGGTAAATGAGAAGTGACGTCTTCTCTACATTAGGCTGAAAGAAGAACTCTTAACAAATCTACTTTTGTTTTGTTCATCCACTCAGAATATACTCACTGTACACCAAGTATACAGTAGGCACTGTGCTATGCAGCGAAGAAACAAAGATGAATGAGACCATGCAAGCTCTTTACGGAAGCTAAGAAGTCCAGTCCGGCTGCTGGAAACATTCCAGTAATAATAAAAGGTGCTGCAAAGTGGGCAGATGGTTACTACTTTCACACAAAGTCATCCTGCATCACCCCATTTTTTGTGGATGAACAAGGCTCCCTCTAACACCGTATCTGAGGAAATCCATAAGCAGCTACTTGCCAGCTCTGATTCCCTCTTTTCTCGTGCTTTTTAAAAGGACATACTAATAAACCTTCAATCACCCTTTTCCATACCTCTATATTTTAAAATCTCTGCAGAGAAATATTTGGTATTTGCCCCACTACTTGTTTTCATAAATATAAGTCCCGAGAGCAGACATACCATCTCTGCCCTGTGTCCCTGTCCTGACCGCACAGGACAAAACCTGGCGTCTGAACGGGCCCCCGACATAGATCTGTTAGCGAACCAACCATCTCCCGCAGAATCCACGCTTCACGGCATTTCCTCTAACGGACTTGCCTCCACAGGTGCCACAACATTACAGGATATAAGGCTGTCCTCAACCTGAGCCCAGAAAAACTGCTTTCGCTCACAAAAAATAAAGGTGCTTGCTTCCTTTATCAGAAAGGAGCAGTAGGGGAATTTCATGAAAAGACTCTATTCTTACTTTTCAAGCACAGTTCAAAGCATGATCCTTGGGGAACTTTCTATCTGAAGGACAGCAGGTGTCTAGAAACCCTGATCATCAGTCACTTCGTTTATGACACAGTGTCTGGAACAGGTCCAGTCTTCTGTTCAGACCTCTGCTATGGGGGAACCACTCTTCTTGGGGCGACGGGAGCCAGAAGCACACCACTAGCTGGCCACTCCACTTATGATGAGGGACACCTCCAGGCCCCGGGATTGCTGGTCCCCAGGGAGCGGCCGCTCCTGTGTTTGTGGCAATGTACACACTCATGGCCCCTGGAGCATCTTTCCGTTTGCTGTTGTTAGAGGAAGCAGCCTTGCCTCTTGTCAGAGAAAGACTTTGTAAGTGGCCAGCGGGTACCACGGATTCACGAAAGACTACTGTAAGTGGTGAAGCCATCAGCTGCGGCAAGCACGGGGGCTCCTGGGGGGCAGGGGGAGAGCCCCTGGGGGAGTGGCGGTGGGGGGAGGCGACGCTGCAACAGGGAGACCCAAGCAGGGGTCTTGGGCATTCCCTACACCTTGACCTAGTTAATTATCTACGAGCATAAAATTAATTAGACACTCTACCCGGCACTGGAAAAAAGTAACCAGGCCCCGGATCCTCCCATCCTATGGACCACTGCTCTGATGGATGCCTTTCTGGACATACGTTCATGAAGGATACATCTCCTGCTTAGGTCAAGATGCCCTTCAAAGCCACTGTGGTGTTTTAAAAGATAAAGAGCTTCTGTAAGTGCACAGCAAAATCAGAATTGCACTTTCCAGGCTTGTCTCTGGCATCCCTGCAAAGGAAAAGCTAGCAGCAGAACTCTGAACTTGGGGAGGAGGGTGGTTGGTTTGGGGAACCACCACAAAGGAAAAATGGTGAGCAGGGCAGAGGACACAGAGGTTTCAGCTGGGCTGGAGGCTGCTGACAGCCACCTCCCTCAGAGCCCCAAATGGTGGCCCAGCACCCAGCTGGCAAGGCCCATGAGATGAGAGGAGGAAAACCTGCAAAAGGGGGGGGGGGGGAACAAAGCTAAATAAGAGCCAGAGACATCAGTCTGGCCCTGAGTCCCCATCTTTTAATTTCCAAATGCTTTCCTGAGTTAGAATTAATATGACAGACTATTTAGGAAGCTGATATTTAGAAAATAAAAAGAAAGTTTGTCTTGCTACATGCAAAACAACAAAACTGTTATACCGTACACAAAAATAAACTCAAAATGGACTAAAGACCTAAATGTAAGACCTGAAACCATTAAACTCCTAGAAGAAAATATAGGTAGTAATCTCTAGACCTTTGCAATATTTTTCTGGCTCAGTCGCCTCAGGCAATGAAAACAAAAGCAAAAATAAACAACTGGAACTACACCAAAATAAGAAAAGAAAACCATGGGCAAACAAAAAGGCGACCTACTGAAGGGGAGAAGATACTTGCAAAGGTTACATCCAATAAGAGGCAAATAGCGAAAATATACAAAGAACTCCTACAACTCAACACCAAAAAAAAATAAATAATAATCCAAATAAAAAATGGACAGAGCCTCTGGATATTTTTCAAAGAGCACAAAGGGCCAAGAGAGACACATGAAAAAATGCTCAACATAACTAATCATCGGGGAAACGCAAATCAAAACCGCAGTGAGATCTCACCACACACCAGTCAGAATGGTGAATATCAAAAAGAAAACACAAGTGTCAGCAGTGGAGAAATGGGAACCCCTGTGCACTGCTGGTGGGAACGTAAATTGGCGCAGCCACAGTGGAAACCAGTATGGAGGTTCCCCCAAAAAATTAAAAAGAGAAATACCATGCAACCCAGTAACTCCACTTCTTGGTATTTATCCAGATAAAACCAAAGCACCAATTCAAGCACCAAACATGCTCTCCTATGTTTACTGCAGCACTACTGGCAATAGCCCAGATATGGAAGCAACTAATCTGAGTGCCCACTGATAGGTGAGTGAATAAGGAAGGTATACACATGGAATATGACTCAGCTATAAAAAAGAATGAGATCTTGCCATGTGCAAGATGAATCCAGAAAGCATTACACTGAGATAAATCAGGAAAAAAAAAATACCATATGATTTCACTCGTATGTGGAATCTGAAAAACAAAAGAAATGGACAAAGAGAACAAATTCTCAAATACAGAGAACAAACTGGTGGTCGCCAGCGGGGAGGGGAGTGGAGGCGTAAGTGAAGGGGAGGAAGAGGAACATATTAACAATTCTAACATAAGCCACAGGAATAAAAAGTACAGCACAGGAAATACAGCCAACAATATTGTCTGGTGACAGGTGATTTATCATTTATCATGGTGAGCACTTCAAATATATATATATATAGTTGTTGAATCACTACATTCTCCACCTGAAATATTATACTGAACATCAAATATACTTCAACAAAAGCATTTTGTCTTGAGACAAGACAGGGGAAATACAAAAGGTTCCCATTTTTCCTTTTCCATTATTACTTTATCCTGTAAAATTTCCAAGTCAAAATGCAAACAGTGAGAAGGGAAGATCACGTTCTCTTGCTGTGGGCTTTGGCACACGGGGTCCCCTGCATGAGTCACTGACCTTCTACCTCTGTCTTCACTAAGCAACTGCTCATCCTCCAGGCTTTGGTCCAAAAAGTACTGGTTTGCAGACCTCCCTTCCTGGTCCCTCACATCAGGCTGGAGCCTTCCGGCTCTGGGCTCGAGCTGCTGCTTGGCCTTCGCTTACTGCTGCTTTTCCCACCTGAATGGTACCCAGCACAGAGGAGAGCATCCAGAATGCCCTCGAGGCATACTTGAATGAATGAATGAGAGAGAGAATGAATGGGTGGCAGGACAAAGGAGCAACTAAAAGGTGGCAGAGAGAGTGGCTGTGTGATAGGTGAGATTACTTCTTTTTATGTTGTAAAGCTGTTCTACTGAATGAAGAAATTAAGTAGTGCCTACCATAGAGCAGGTAAAAGATGAATATTTACTGAACGAAGTTAACAAATCATGAATTAGTCTAGATAAAGAAAAAACCTTTTCCATGCCTAAGAAGTTACTTCTAAAAACAGCATTAACTGTTGCATAGTTTCAGGAGTCTACAAAATGCTTTAAGTAATTTGCTTATTGTTAACTCTCCTTAAAAAAATCATTCTACAAGTGTATTTCTTGAAATGTTCACCTGTAGGATTCTGTGAATTGTTTATGGTGGCATTATAAAGGCATGGTTTTTATTGAACTTCAGAATTTTCATTTTTATTGTTATTATTTATTAACATATAGTGTATTATTTGCTTCAGGGGTACAGGTCTGTGAATCACCAGTCGTACACAATTCGCAGCACCCACCATAACACATACCCTCCCCAGTGTCCATCACCCAGCCACACTTTCCCTCCCCCTGGCAACCCTCAGTTTGTTTCCTGACATTAAGAGTCTCTTATGGTTTGTTTGTCTCTCTCTCTGGTTTCATCTTGTTGCATTGTTCCCTCCCTTCCTTTATGATCTTGTGTCTTGTTTCTCAAATTCCTCATATCAGCGAGATCATAGGAGACAATGTGATAATTGTCATTCTCCGATTGACTTTGCTTAGCAAAATACCCTGTAGTTCCATCCACATTGTTGCAAATGGCAAGATTTCGGCAGGCTGTTTTTTTTTTTAATATGACTACATAATAGTCCATTGTGTGTATATGTATGTGTGTGCGTACATATATATACACATATACATATATACATATATATGTACGTACATATATATATATGTACGCACACACATACACATACACACATATATACCACATCTTCTTTATTAAAGGCAGGTTCTTAAACTAGGACTCCTTTTATTACATAATTATAAAATTTGCCCTTGAGTTGGCAAACATCTTGAGAACTACGTAATTATGGATTGACATGTTCATTTTACAACTATTTTAAATTTTTAATAATTTAAAATTTAATTACTTGTAGAATATATTCTTCATGAAAAAGCACAATAGAAAATAACAAATCTATTTTCCCCTGACATACTTACAGTCAATCCCAGACTAAAAAGAATTCCCTGCATTTGAAAGTCCACTTAAGAAAAAAATTAACTCAAAATGGCAATCACGGATATTTCCCATGTAAATGGTCTCTTAGGAGATACTGTTCTGATTTTTTTTAATGAACACAATTACAACGCACCAAAAGAAAGCAGTAGCTACTCAAAGTTTCACTAAAACTAACTTCTTTTCTGGAAAAACAGAGGTAGGAAAAAAGTTACCTGTTTCAACAAAAACTTTACATTTAATTCAAATACTATCACATCATTCTTTTTAAAATAAGTAATTCAAATCAGAATGGTCAAGACCTTCAGTTTCCCACTCCTATCAGTATGACTGCCTACAGACTATATGCCCCTTGCATAAATGAAGAAGGGCAGCAAATAGAAACACATCTATTTCATGAAGTCAGAAACAGGTAACTCAAATGAATTTAACAAAAGCTAGTCACAAAAGTTCTTCAATGCTTAGCCAACTATCAAGTGTCTGAGAGTTTATCAAGTATTTCAAAATCGCAACATGATAGAACATATTTGGGAAAGCAGACATAGCAAGCTCACGGACTTCTCTGTCTCACACAAGTTATCAAACTATAAAGCTGCATTCATTTCTATTCCAGTAGAGACATTATCAGATCACAAAACCACAGATATATGTCACAGACCAAACCTATGTACAAGAGATTCTATTCAATGGAATGAAATTTTTTTTCTGCCAGATTAAAGTTGCTGTGAGGATACCTGGGAAAGCTACAGTGCAGATAAAAACAAGCAGGCAAAGTATCCAATAAACATGGCTAAATGAATAAGCTCCTGTTCTACCATTTCTTTACCGTCCTTTAGTGGTCCTATCTGCAGAGTTATTATATTTTACAACGATCTGTTATGATTCCAAATATTAACACCAGGAGATATTTCCTTCTTCAGCTGTTTTCTTAAGTACCAAAAATTTCCTTTAAGTCCAGTATTGGAACTATTATGGAAATAGCTAGTGAGCCCCCCCCCCCGCTCCAGATTTTTCTGAAGAAATGCAGTGTATAAAATATTGATCAATTGCTTTTCTAAGAATATGGGTCTTATTACCAAAAAAAGGTATAAAATCAAGCTGCATATAAGCAAGAGTTCATTTGGTTTTGCTGCTGTTGTGGTAACACAGGCTTTCCTCTGCACCATCTGTCTTCCTGCTACAAAAAGAAATAACGAAGGGAGGGGAATTACTGTAAGTCTAAGAAGGATACAGATGCCATGATTTCTGAGAATAAAAAAGGGTATTACATACATACTAAAGTTGAATGTTTAAAACTCAAAAACTCATAAAAACTCACAATCTAAGAAAGGAATTCTGAGCTCAACACATTTTAAACTGTGAAATTTATTAAGCTAAAGCTATGAATGTTATGCTAAAATTCTGTCATTTAGAAGCTGACACTGAAACAGCTAAATGTTTCAGTAACAAATAGCCACTAAATTTTGAGACACAAAATTCAAACTATTTAAAATTAAAACACATTCAAATGGATTTTTCCTGAAGTAGTATGGTGCACATATTACTTTGCTCACAGGCATTCAAACACACAACATTACAGTGGCTGATGGGAACAAAAACTGGTGCAAACCTTTCAGAAAGTTCTCCATCTTTCAAGAAAATTAAAAATAGCTGAGAGTCTACTCTATGAAAAATGAAATGCAGAAAAGTAATTTTACATAAAGATGTCTGCTGTAGTAATTTATATAGTATTGTCATTAGCAAGACCCACTGACTCCTGAACTCAGGAATGACCTCCTGAACTCAGGAATGACCTCCTGAACTCAGGAAACTCCTAGAAGCTTCTGCATAACTGTCCATTTCACCTTTTAGAAACTAAGGAATTGCTGGACAGGAAAAGAAACATTTGAGGACAGAAAGCTCCTAAGGGTTACTTCAGCTTCACTATAATGTTAAAATCCACTCTGACTATTCATCCTGAGCACCCCCAACCCTGAACCCTGCTTACCCCTGGGTTAGACCATGTGGTCTCCTTATTTGTGCAAATAGAGATGACTCTGTGAGGGAACACGACCTGGTGTTTGTACCTCTATGTACAAGAGATTCTATTCAATGGAATGAAATTTTTTTTCTGCCAGATTAAAGTTGCTGTGAGGATACCTGGGAAAGCTACAGTGCAGATAAAAACAAGCAGGCAAAGTATCCAATAAACATGGCTAACCATGTAGCTCACCAAGGGGAGTACCCACCTTGGTCTGCTAACAGAATCAAGAAAAAAGAATACTAGAATGTTGACCAATAAAAAATGTAGACAAAGTTACAATATATCCACCTAACAAAATATCATTTTATGCACCCCCCCAAAGTCATAACCAAAATGCTCACTCCAGTATGCACGAGAAAAGCATGGACTTCAGAAAATGGCCCATTAAAAATGTGAATTTGGGGCACCTGGGTGGCTCAGTGGGTTGAGCCTCTGTCTTCGGCTCAGGTCATGATCTCAGGGTCCTGGGATCGAGTCCCGCATCGGGCTCTCTGCTCAGCAGGAAGCCTGCTTCCTCCTCTCTCTCTCTGCCTACTTGTGATCTCTCTCTCTGTCAAATAAATAAATAAAATTTAAAAAAAAATGTGAATTTGATCAAGGACTGGCAGTGTGACATCAAGCAGGATATATGAACTTTTAACCTATGCTTCATTATTTAAAATTCTAATACGCCTTACAAGGGCACAATAAATAAGTATTTAAAATGCCTCGTTTGAAACTTGGCACACAGTAACAGCAAAAAACCAGAGACTCTGTAATGACAGGTGAAAAAACAGAATTCCAAGGAGTGTGCACTAATGAACTGTGTAAAAACATTCACAAAAACCCTACAATGTTATCTGTGAGTAATGGGAACCAAAGTGATTTTTCTTGTACCTACTTTTCTTTCTTGTCTAAATTATCAGTAAATAAGCATGTATATCCTCTGCAATCTGAAAATTTTAATCAACATATGGCATGGTTTTAAAATGTGCACATAAAAGTAATCTAGAATTCCATTATTTAGTTAATATCCATCCATGTAACATTTTCAAAACATTACAAGTATCTTCTGAACACATGTATGTGCCAAGCACGTGCGGCTGATGGTCCAGAGTGGAAAGACTGAGCACAGATACGGATTTATCACTAAATCATTGGTTCTAGAACCGATCCTAAAAGTACTTTTAAAATGGTATTCTTGGCATTTATTACACACTTGGAGAAAAACAAAACTTATCATAAAAATTTAGGTCACCCCCCCCCCACAATTATACTGTATTGGAGCAGTGTTTTTTCCCATGCATTCGAATGCCCCCTTTAAAATGCAGACTCTCATTCGGGTGTTCTGGGGTGAGGCCTGAGATGCTGCTACCTTGTAACGGTACACGATGCTGTTGGGTCCATAACCACATTTTTAGTAGAAAAGTCATAGGGACATGGTGAGGACTTCTGTTTCAAGAAAGTGCTAAGTTGTTAATGCTGGCAGAGAGTTTTGCTAATTAGTATACCCTATATTCTAATGTAAGCCTTTTGGAAAGGAAAATTTGAAGACATTGCCAATATTTTTCTACCTGAAATAATAAAAATCCTTGTAGTTATTAAGGCCAGCTTTGTGGAGCCAAATTTAGGATCCCATGCCCTATGCCCTGTCTTGCTACTATAATCACTAGCACTGCATCCTCTCAGACGTGTCTGGAAGCAGAGGGTCCCATCTTTTCCTTTTCTTCCCTGTTTCCATCACATCAGCCTCCACCTCGGGCCTCATCTCTCATGTCTGACCTCCCCCAGACTCCAGTCCGCACCAAAATGCCAGGAAAGCAGTGCTGCCTGGGAGACTCTTCCACGAGCCGTCTGTCCTTGACCAGTGCCTCTTCCCACTGCACAGGACAAACCATTGCCACGACCGGCTGTTCATACACCACCATCCGTCGGGCCCTCCCTGGCTTTAGTTCCCATTTATTCTTCCAAGGGGCCCTGCTCCGGCTCTGCCGGTCTGCAAGGCCTTAACCCCTCCACACCGCCTATCTCCTCCTCTCAGACTCTGCATGATCTCCTCACCCCTCTTCACACCCCCAATTCAAATCCTGAAAAAATTCCACTTCCTCCAGGAAGCCTCTCTGGGAGGTGTACCTACGCTGTGACCAAGGCCAAAACCAGGTTCTTGACTTCGCACCACGAAACTGACAAGATGGGTTATTAGACTCATACACAGACACATTGAACTACCCTTCCGTCAACCTCTTATACAGGACAGGAGTCTCGCCCCATAGGTCGAAGGGGATAGGTAAAAATACCCACAGGTAAAAAAAATCCCACAGCCGGAGATCAAAGACTTTTGGCCAGAAGTGACACCGTCCTGACCTAGGAGATGCTGAAAAGTAGAGGCTGGGACAACACAAGCCTGGGGAGGGGGTTCTGGAAGGTACTGTGCAGGGACTCAGAGGCTTCTTCAACCCCGAGCCTGCGGTGATCCCCCTAAAGCCCGACATTTCACATGCTCCCCACCCCCCAAGAGGCAACCCGCAACTCTCCTTGCACCTTGCTCAGGGATTTCTATGGGTCTGAGAGTGATGGTGCTGGACCACAACTCCATCAGCTCTGAGTAGGAGATGGAGAGCAGGAAACGTGGAAGTGCTGAGTGTGGCACTGCATGGGATGCCCCTACATGCGTGGCCTCGTGCTGAGCAGCCAACGGTCCGAAGTGGTAGACCAGTAGCTGTCGGAGACGCATCCAGAGTCCCTGGCCTCCCCACTACAAACCCCGCCTTGGTCCCCGTGTCTCCTGCTCAGTCCACGCTCAGAAGGCTCTGGGGTTTCTCCACCCTCGGGTTTTCCAGTGTTTTGACGAAGTGCTCTAATAATAACTGGTTTCTCTAAATATCCAGGGCTACGGTGGACAGGAGTGGGGTAGGAAGAAAAACCTAGTGTCACCCAGTAGTTTCTGATTTCACTCTTTTCCAACATACATGGCTCCCATTCCATTTTCAAGCTAGTTCTGTAAGTTGTATTTCCCACTCCTCTCGGTTTGCTTCATCAACATCTATCTTTCCTACATGCAAGTTGTAGAACCCCAGCTAGACTCTTAAATTTCTTGAGGACAGACACCATGCCTCATTTCATCCACAGAATCGATTATCTCCCTGACATACTGGCCCGCAGGCGCTGCACATAGGAACCTTCGAGAGGCTTGGTACCTGCTTGCCAGGTTGCTCACAGGAGCCCCCCCAATGCCCTGGCGCACGGGGGAGTGCTCGATACATGACTGGCTAAATGAGAAATCCCTGAGACCCTACATGTCATTAGGCATGCTCCTCATTTACACCACATCCGTATAAAAAGTATTTTTGCTTTTTCCATCTTTTGTAGGTCTTAAAATAAAAATGATATTCTATATGGGAAAGGAGAGGCAGTTAAAGAGAAATCTGTAAGCCCCTATAAAGCTCCCAGGAGAGAGATCTGGCCATACACAGTAACACTGCTCCCTTCCACCAAACAATTCCACCTCTAGACATATTATATGTTTTTGCATGGGTAGGGCGTGTGCAAAGATGTTCACTAAGCACTGTTAAGGACCCGAAGGAAATGGAACTCACCCAAGTAGTTACTGGGAATCAATCAGTACATCATCTGTATCTACGATGAAAGGCTAGGTGGAACAGTTGAAATGATTACACTGAATTTACATAGCTATATTAACATGGGTAGACTCCCAAAATTTAAAAATTGGGTGAAAAAGGCAAAAAATACTCATGATGGACATTTAAAAACACAAACCTGTACATTGTTCATGGAGAGAAAAGTGTAATAAGTGTGTAAATGTGGATAGCAGAGACCCATGTCAACCTGAGGACAGAGTCGAATTGTCTCTGGGGAGGGAAAGAGGGAAACCGGAATTGGGCTGGAACACAGAGAGGATCCTAACTGCATCGGTCATGTTTCCTCTCTCTAAAACAAATCTGACGTGAATACAGCAAATATTAATATTGGTTAACTCTGAGTATGAAGAACATCGACATTTTTACAGTACGCTGTACTTTTTCCTATGTTTAAAAACACTCAGTGATTTAAAGAGAGAAAGTGGTATCACATTTTCACTAAAATTATTAAAAGGTTTAATTTCCCTCCCTGCTGTAATAACTAAAGCAAAGCAGGGAAACAGAAGAGGGGAAAAGTCACTAACACATTTCACAATTACTAGCTTATTCCTAACCTAATAACAACAAAGGCTGAGACTCTCGTTGGACTGTGCATCAGAGAACTCGTCGCACCTACATTTGCTTGGTCTCTTTTGAGCTGGCAAAAGCACTCCTGCGTCTTCTTCCTTGCTGTTCCACTCCACTAAGCCGCTAGCTGGATTCTATACTCTCAGCCATTACTAGAGCCCCATCACACACAGGCTCTCAGCAAAGTGGAGCCGAGCGCTCTCCAAAGCCAACATCATTCTCTTCCCTGCTAGCTAATCAATGCTAATCCCCTCATCCAGGGAAATAACCGAGTTCTTGCTATAATGGACTACAGTGCAGGCTGTTTTAGAAGCTACAATTAGCTGTGCTTTTAGCCCTGCCAGAAAGTAGGTGGGCTAATTTTGCAGCAATGATCATTTTAACGGATGGTCTTAAGAATCAAAGAAGTTATCAATTATGAAATGACAGCTATAAATCAAAATTTCCTTTTCCAAAAGAATTACTTCTGCTCTTCCCTCTCTGGATAATTTGACAGTCCCTCAGCCTCTCCCCGTTTTTTCTTGAACTCCATTCACTGCATTTCACTACTATATTTAATGAGAATTCCACTAACATCAGTTTTGCATAGCGCTTCCTACAACCTACATTTCCTTTGTAACAGCTCTAAACAATCAGAAATTTAGAATGTGGCCCAGAAAAATATGGTACTACTATTTCAAATTGCTGTCTAGAATTGTTTTATATACATGCATGCCCACAAAATACACAACACAGTAGAAACTCCACCAATCTCCAGATTAACCAACATCAGAGGCACAAACACAGATGTCCCCCTACTTACTGAACACTCAAGCTAGGGGGCTCTCATCCGTGCCTACTGAGATTCGCTGGGGGACTGTTTCTAAACACGTTTGTACCTACTGATTTTATTACTGCAGTGATATAATTCATTGCTGATCATGTAAATAGATGAAATAAGGGCACGAAAGAAGTGTGACATGGATGAAAAATAATTCAATGTTTTGAAAAGACTGATGAAGGCAGAGGACTATAAAGGTTCCTCTTGGTCTAATGAGCGTGAGGTAACAACCACTTGTAAAAACTAAGGAGTGTCCACTTCAATATCTGGCTCTACTTCTAAAGCCCCTGATACTGAAAATCACAGGAATGCATTTGAGGTGTGGTTTCTGCAAGAAAGCCAATTTGAAAGCCCATAGCCAATGCACAAAGGAAAGGCCCTGACCTTACAATGAAAGGCAGAACAAATGGTTTACTCCATTTTTATGGAGTTTTTCCATTTTTTATAATCCCAAATTACAGAATCAGTAGTAGCCCAATCACAGTGGATAAGAGGCCGCTCCTATAGTCAAGTAGCTACCTCAAGTCCTTTTCCAATATTCAATACCACACACACTGCTTTCCTAAGAGAGTTAAAACATTTGGCGTAACATTTCCCAATTTATAACAGTTTCTTTACCAATCTGGTATATTACTTAATCCTTCCCATGTGTTCCTCTTTCTCTATTCCTACTCTCTCAATGGCAGCACCATGTAGCTAATGACCCCAAACATTCTCAATGGTCTCAACAACCAAAAATTAAACCAAAGCCAGATGGTCCCATTGACTATACCTCCTAAAACCTCTCACCTATATTATCACAGTCTGGACAGCCCCCACATGGTCTACAACGACGACTGCTACCTCACTTGTTTTCTGACCTCCAGATTTAGTGTATGCCCCAGAATTAGTTTTCTAAAACAAAATCCTGTCACTCTTCTGCTCAAAAACTATCAATGGCTCCCTATTGCCCAAGAGGCAGGGCTAAAATTCAATGGTTCCACCTACTTTACTAGCATCAGCTTCCAACACTGCTTTTAATACAGGTCTCTATGTGTGGCTAGGGAGCACCCCCCCCCCCCCCCCCGGGTATGAAGCATGCTGAGTCAGAGGCTACTCCTCATCTGAGGGCCCCAGGCTACTTCCCTCCTTATCCTAAGGCACCTCCCCTGACACTTCCCTAATTCCAGGGCCCTGGCTTCAAATTCTACCCTACCAAGTGAGTGGACTTAAAAAACGATCCGCCTCTGAGTGGCTCAGTGGGTTAAAGCCTCTGCCTTCAGCTCAGGTCATGATCCCAGGGTCCTGGAATCAAGTGCCCCCCAACCCCCGCCCCACATCAGGCTCCTAGCTCAGCAGGGAGCCTGCTTCTCCCTCTGCCTGCTCTGCCTGCCTCTCCCACATCCTTGTGCTGACAAATAAGTAAAATCTTCAAAAAAAAAAAAAAAAAAAAAGACTGAACAACACATTCAACATAATACCAGAAGGCAACCAAAATAGGGATAAGTGAAATTATCCTTAGTCACATATAACACAATCATATGTGTAGAAAATCCCCAAAATACCACAAAAATGTTAGAATAAAATTCTGCAAAGTATCAGGATACTGAATCAACACATAAAAGTCAGTTGCATATCTATATATTAACAATGAACAATCTGAAAAGGAAATTACAAAAATAATTCCACTTACCATAGCATCAGAAAGAATAAAATATTTAGGAATAAACTTAACCAAGGAGGTTAGGACTTCCATACTAAAACCTACAAAACATCCTAAAAGAAACTGAAGGCAACCAGGTAATGGAAAGGCATCCTTCATCATGAATTATATTGCTGAGATGTCAATACCACCCAAAGCTATCTACAGATTCCATGCAATCTCCATTAAAATCCCAATGATGTTTTTCAAACAGAAAATTTCACCTTAAAATTCACAAGGGGGGCACCTGGGTGGCTCTGTGGGTTAAAGCCTCTGCCTTCAGCTCAGGTCATGATCTCAGGGTCCTGGGATCCAGCCCCACATCGGGCTCTCTGCTCAGCAATAAGCCTGCTTCCCACCTCCCCACCCCCGCCTGCCTCTCTGCCTACTTGTGATCTCTGTCTGTTAAATAAATAATATATATATATATATATATATATATATATATATATATATATATATTTTAATTTCACACAAAAAAAGTCAGTGGATCCTGAATAGCCAAAATGATCTGGAAAAAGAATAAAGCTGGAGGTCTCATACTGCTGATTCCAAAACTTACTACAAAGCTACAATAATCAAAACAATATGGTACTGGCACAATGATAGACCTATAGACTGCTGGAATAAAACACACCAGAAATAAACCCTCCTGTATATGATCGAGTGATTTGCAACAAGCGTGACAAAACCATTCAATCAGAAACGAGTCTTTTCAAGAATCAATACTGGGAAAAACTAGATAGTTACATGCAAAAAAAAAAAAAACGGAAAAAAAAAGTAGTTGAATGGCTTACCTTACACCATACATAAAAATTAACTCAAATTGGATATAAGTTTAAGAGCTAAAACTATAAAACTCTTAGGGAAGAAAAACACTGGGAGAAAGCTACATATCATTAGATTTGGCAAGGATTTCTAGGATGTAAACAGCAAAAACACAGATGATTAAACAAAAAATAAACCAACTATGACAAAATTAAATATTCCTCCATCAAAGGCCACTATCAACGGAGTGAAAAGGCAACTGGAACCCACTGATTAGGAGAAAATGCTTGCAAATCATAGCTGGTAAGGATTAATATCCAGAATATACAAAGAATTCCTATAATTCAACAAAAAAAAACAAACAGCTGGATTAAAAAATGGGCAAAGGACTTGAATAGATATTTCACCAAAGGAGATGTACAAGTGACCAACAAACACTTGAAAGGAAGCTCAAACATCAGAATCATTAGGGAAATGCAAATTAAAGCTACAAAATGAGATACCACCTTACACCCATTAAGATGGCTATTACCAAAAAAAGAAAGAACAAGTGTTGGCAAAGATGCAGAGAACTTAGAGTCCTTGTGCACTGTTGGTGGGGATGTGAAATGGTGCAGCCACTACGAAAAACAGCACGGCCATTTCTAGAAATAGAATTATCGTATGATTCAGAAATTCTACTTCTGAGTGTATACCCAAAAGAACAAATCAGGACCTCAAACCCATGTTCGCATGTCCATATTTTAGCAGCATTATTCACGATAAAGGTAGAGGCAGCCCAAGTGTCCATCAATAGATGGATACACAAAATGTGGTACATACCTAGGCCATACATATATATAAAATGTAGTACACACACACAGTAGAATTTTTTTTTTAAAGATTTTATTTATTTACCTAACAGAGCACACAAGGAGGGGGAGCAGCAGGCAGAGGGAGAAGCAGGCCCCCTGCTGAGCAAGGAGCACGATGCAGGACTCAATCCCAGGACCCTAGGATCATGACCTGAGCCGGAGGCAGACGCTTAACCGCTGAGCCGCCCATGCAAACCCATACAATGGAATATTATTCAACCTTAAAGAGTAAGGAAATCCGGATGCATGCTACAACATGGAGGATCCTTGAGGATATTATGCTAAGTGAAATAAGCCAGTCACAAAACAATAAATACTGTATGATTCCATTTACACAAGGTACCTAAAGTAGTCAAATTCAGGGAGAATAGAAGTAGAATGGTGGCTACTGGGGGTGAGGGGAGAAGGAACAGGGAGTTAGTGTTTAATGGATACAGAGTTTCAGTTTAGAAGATGAAAAAAGTTCTAAAGATGGACTGTGGTTACAGTTGTACAAGATAATTATACTTAATACCACTAAGTTATACACTTTAAAGATAGGAAAAAAATTACCATTTTAACCAAGTTTCATAATTATAGAATAATTTTAAGGGGCACCTGGGTGGCTCAGTGGGTTAAAGCCTCTGCCTTCAGCTCGGGTCATGATCCTGGGATTCTGGGATCGAGCCCCACATTGGGCTCTCTGCCCGGTGGGGAGCCTGCTTCCTCCTCTCTCTCTGCCTGCCTCTCTGCCTACTTGTGATTTCTGTCTGTCAAATAAATAAATAAAATCTTAAAGAAAAAAAAAAGAATAATTTTAAAACATTTAAAATGTTACAAATATATACAGAAATGAAAAAAAAACAGCAAAACCAATTTAACAGGCTATAAATTACTTCTTTGTAAAAACCTATAAAGAATATCTCAACAGCACTTGCCTTCTTGTCATGTAACTTCTGATGCACATTGAGCTTTTTTTTTTTTTTTAAAGATTTTATTTATTTTACTTGACAGCGAGAGAGATCACAAGTAGGCAGAGAGGCAGGCAGAGACAGAGGGGGAAGCAGGCTCCCCGCTGAGCAGAGGGCCCGATGCAGGGCTCCATCCCAGGACACTGAGATCACGACCCGAGCCGAAGGCAGCGGCTCAATCCACTGAGCTACCCAGGCGCCCCCACATTGAGCTTTTTTGCTGTGCCTTGGTGAGTTGTCCTACTCCTAAGTGTGAATGAACGTCCAACATTTTAGTCTTTGGTGTGTAATACCTGAGCCTTTAATGTGAAACTTTTTGCCTGCATCACCAACTCTGGGACATCTTCATCTTTCTCCTTCCATCACTCTCTTCCTTTGTGTTGGTAAGAATGCCTTCACTAGGGGCACCTGGGTGGCTCAGTTGGTTAAGCAGCAGCCTTCAGCTCAGGTCATGACCCCTGGGGTCCTGGGATAGGCCCTGCATCGGGTTCCCTGCTCAGCTTCTCCCTCTTCCTCTGTCCCTCCCCACTGCTCCTGCTCTATCTCAAATAAACAAAATCTTAATTAAAAAAAAAAAAAAAAAAAAAAAAAAACAGAAAGAATGCCTTCACCGGGTGCCCACGGCTGCACGTGTCCTCTCTTGAAAGGGGTCAGGGACATTCTCACATTAGCTTTTCCTTCTAGAGCTCCATTTATGTTTGATCCACATTTCAACTCCAACTTCATCACTTTTTGCTACTCTTTCATCGTTGTTGGGCAATTCCCTTTTCGGGTTATCCATTTTAGTAAAATATCATGTGGGTTTATCACTAGGAGATGAAAAGTCCACGCGAGGACCTATTCTTCGGTAATTGTGGGAACCGAGGATCACAGGCAGACTCTGAAAGAAGTGACGTGGTAGCTGATCGTGAGGTGTGTCTGTCACACCTGTGACGACGGGCGGGCTGTGGAGATAAGCAGCTTATAATACCATCACTCAGTTCTAACACAGACCCAACTGAAATCTGAACCCTGTTCCTTGGTCTTCTTTAACTCAACTCTGGTAACGGAAACCCATGCATATCAAAACCAAACAAAGCAAATGCTATTTCTGTATAATTACAAACCGAGAGAAGAAGACCAGAGGAAAGGAAGAAGATTCTTAGAGAACCTTGGAGAATCTGAAAGACGACTACGGTGGTTAAAGATCAAAGAGGAAGGAAAGAGTGCCACACTCAAGAGAAGGCTCTAGAAGGATACCACTGGCCAAAGCACCAATACGCTAAACAAAGGTTAATATGGATTCTAAAGCTTAATACCAAAACCACTATCAATTTAAAGCTACTTTACTTTTCCATGTGTAAAGTGTCCTATGAAAAAAGGAGCTAGGAGTCGACTTTGCAGCTTGAGCTTACTTCGCTTTGTACAGCTATAGCCTATAAGGAACACAACAAAATATTTTAAAAATATAAGAAAATAAAAACGTCAGTCTGTAGATGGTTAAGGCACAAACCACGCAGAGCCAAGCCACACTAGAGCTCCTGTCAGAGGTTCTGGTCCTAACCCTGAGCAGGGGTAGGCTGTAGTAGTTTCCTGGGGCTGCTGTAACAAGTCACCACAAACCCGGTGGCTTAAAATGATAGAAATTTCTCTCTCCCAGTTCTGGAGGCCAGAAGCCTGAACTCGGGTTCACTGGGTTGAAGTAAGCTACAGGCAAGGCTGCACCCTACAGCCCCCCAAGGCTTTAGGGGAGAATCCATTCCCTGACTACTCCAGCTTCCAATGACTGCTGCCTCCCTGGGCTTAGGGTGGCCACCAACTCCAATCTTAAGACCAGCATCTCCAAATTTTTCTCCCCGCTCCCGTTTTCATGCTGCCTTCTGTGTGAAAAATCTCCCCTTGCCTCCCTCTTGCAAGGATATGCATGAGTGTATCAATGTCATCTGGTGAACCGGAGATCCACCTGGACGGTCTTCCCATCTTAAGCTTTAACTTCTCACACCTGCAAAGACTTCCTCTTGGAGGCTGCTAGATTAGGTAACACTCTGAGGTTCCAGGGACTCAGACATGGGTAGTCTTTTTTCTTTTTCTTTAATTTAAATTCAATTAATTAACATATAATATATTACTGGTTTCAGAGGTAGAGGGCAGCGGCTCCTCAGTCTTACATAATACCCAGGGCTCATTACATCATGTGCCCTCCTTAATCAGACCTACGTATTCTTTGGGGGAATATTTTTCAGCCGACCACAGAGGCAACATAGTTAAACTCACACATTGAAAAAATCACCATGGTGGGGGAGGAGGAGGAACAGGGGATATAATGAAGATAGCTGGGCTACTGCAGTGATCCGAGCCAGAGGTGGCTTGGACTAACTAGGTGGTTGGTGGTAGAGGTGGGGATGAAGAGAAGTGAATGGAAAGAGATACTCAGACATGAAGGTGAGTAAGAGGGAGGCGTCACAAGGGCCTCCTAGACTTCTGGCGTGCATGAGCTTGTTCCAAGTGGTGCCGTGCACTGAGCCTGGGAGCACCAGTAGGCCGAACATGTAAGGGACCATCAAGCTTAAGAAGGGACGTGCAAGGAGCTGGGTAATGCTACAGACAGTAACAAGAAAGTTTCTTTTTGAGGAAGCGAGGGAAATAGCATACTCTGGGGAGGGGGCCAGATCTTCCACTCAATCTTTTTAACTTGGGCTCTGTGAGCCTTTATGTGGTCACAGACAAAGGGATAACCCTACCAGTTATCCTCAGGGCCTTGGAGAGAATTGGGATTAAGAAAGAAATGTGCATGACACAGTGCACATTAACAGGAAGCACTGATCACACACTTGATTACCACTGGCTGATTACCACCTGATTATCATTCTCTGTTGCTCTCTGCCTACACGGCAGTAATGCAAAGACCAAGACTTGTATGATTACAAGACTGTAATACATCTAACTTTATTCTGATTCCTCTCTAGCTTTGCTAATTCATAGTCACTTATTGCTCAAGGTCTGATGCTCATTTAGGGTTACTGATACATTCTGAAAATAATTCTTCAGGCTAAATAAAGTCAACTTTTTTTAGTTTTCCTAATTTTGTCATTAATGTGTGTCGAATATCTTCCTAACTCATTAGTATTGGTTCCTGCTCTATCTTATCAAACAATTCAACCATGTCCATGCTATACCAATAGAGATCACCCAGACACATTTTATCAATTACCAAAAAAGCCTTCCCAACCAATCCTGCATCAGGGGTTATTCTTAAAGTAACAAAATTGTTTTATTTTCTCATCTTTAAGTTATAATACGGTCCCTTTATTATATGTGGCAATAATCCACAAACTGCATGAATACTTCAATTGAAGATTAAACACACTCAGCTGTTTTTACGAGCAATTCAAACACTATTTTACGTAATCAAATTTTAAAATCTTTTTATTTTATTTTATTTATTTATTTGACAGACAGAGATCACAAGTAGGCAGAGAAGCAGGCAGAGAGAGAGGAGGAAGCAGGCTCCCCGCTGAGCAGAGAACCTGACGCGGGGCTCGATCCGAGGACCCTGGGACCATGACCTGAGCCGAAGGCAGAGGCTTTAACCCACTGAGCCACCCAGGTGCCCTGTAATCAGAAATTTTAGATTTCTCTATTAAGAGACATTTCAAAGTCAAACTAGAGACTTACTCTTCATAATAAAGTTCTAGTAAACTAGTTCTTATTAAACAACTCTGAACTTATATAAAAATGTGGGCCGCTCACCAAGGCAACTATATCTTCCTTCAGTTTTTAGTAGAGCCATTGGTCAAGAAAACTTCATTTGTCTTTTCTTCATCATTCCTAAGCATTCTTAACTATAAATTTAGGCTTGCACAGAAAGCTCTCTGATGAGGTCTGGTTTTATTTTACTCAGATAAAACTCAACATTCTTCTATGAAGAGAGAAAAGCTCACAGTTTTCAAGTTAGACTCAACTACTCTCTCTTATCAGCCAAGTCCAGATCTGAGATGCCAACACAAGGGCTACGGAGAAACACACAAACCATTCTCTCATTTCTTGCCCTTTTTATAATAGCAATGTCACTAGAACAAGAATCTCTAAGCATTCCAACACGACAGGTCTTGACAGTTGGCTAAATGACTTTAGACAGCCATTTCCCCTCTCCCATGGCCCTTTCTTTTTTTCTGTGCTACTTCAAGAGGAATAATTTCTAGCTCAATGTGTAATTTTGATAATTCAAAGTAATGAGTGTCTTGTCAATCATCAGTCCGAAAGCCATTTAGATGTAGGTGGTTGACAGCTGAAGCAAATGGCGTTCCAAATCGAAACAAAACTTTCCTGGGCAATTAAACTGACAGACCTTGCTATAATGTGGAGGGGAAAGGCAGAAACCCAATTACTCCAACGGCTGCAAAAAAAGCAGCCCCATTCTTGCCTTGAACAGTTCAAGAGTCACAAGTATGCAGGCGACTTCAACCTGTTTCTTATAGACATAAAGAGGGCGAGCATAATTTACAAGATGCAAAGGGAAAGTCCTTTCTTGCAACAGAGATCAAAGGCAATACATAATTTGAGATTTTGCAATTCAGTGTTTAGCATGGGGGGTGGGGAGCACTTGAAGGCTTGACAGTGACTCATTATACCAGGAACAATCCTAAAGAGGTCATGAAGCATGATCTTCGTTTAATCCAATTGTTTCTCAAAACCCGAATCTCTGTCATTTAGCAAATTCAGCTTGGATTCGGATACAAAACATCATTTTCCCTCATTTCCTGTCCTGTTAGGATAGCACCACAATTTTTACTTGTGATAAAGGGAAAATGATACAGACGTTTACAAAATCTATTAATCTGGTGACGGTTACTTTACGGGATGAAAATCCCCACGGAGTCAAAACTTGGGGGGCTGCTGCAGAGGAAGCAAGAAAGCACAATGTCAAGGCAAAAGGCCTCTATCGACATGGTGAGATGGCCAGAGCAGCAAAGGCAGATAGTGCCACAAACTGTCAGAGCTCAGAGACGCGCATCACGGTCAGACTCCAGGTCTCCCCGAGCCGCACCCAGTGAGGAACAGGATGGGGCGATCGAGCACGTAGGGACAGGCTCAACTGACATGTATTATGGGATGCAGCTGACATCGCAGTGGAGGATGGGACCCGGGAGAACACTCCATCCGTATATCGAGGCACCTTATCTACATGGCACACCACTAAATGGTACATGTGTTTCCTACTCGCTGCTTCTAAGTACAATGGAACAGAAAACCATCATGAAGCACTCTGCCCTACTTCCTCCCCCTTGAGAAGAATCACTTCTGTGGTCTCCCTGGCCATGAAACTTCGGGGTAACTGCACCCTGACTTGTGGGGATTTGGCGCTTCTCTGTGTGTGTGTGTGAGTGACCTACTTAGCAAAAAGCTTGTTCACTTCCTAGGAAGGATGTGAACCACAGACCAGTTTAGACCTGGAGATTAAACATTAGGAAAACCTGGGTGGGGACGGAGCAGACAGAGTAGGGCTCTGAAATAGAGTCACCTAAGGCTGGAAAGGCACAGGTCCTGCAAGCTGGCCCCACTGTAAAGGGGTTTCTGGGGTTCTGCAAGCCCACATGGAGAGAGGCAGAAAAACCAGCACTAGGATCCCTTCCTAGATCGCTCTGGGCCCTAGAAACAGGTGTGTGTGTGTACACACAAGTGGAAAAGCGGGTGGGTAAGCGCAGTCACCCCAGGGGCCCAGCACTGGAGGAACCCCACCCCTGGGCTCTGCCCTGGCACCTGTGGTCACAGAAGCAATGGAGGCCCTGCCTTCTCCACCACGCTCCTCCAGCGGCAGCCATACTGGCCGGGGCAGCCCCTCTTCGGCTGTCAGCGGAGAGACCTCAGCCCTGCACTGCTCCCTGCAGCCCCAGGATGCCAGTAGCAAAGCCCAAACCTCATCTCAAGCTCAGCCACTGCAGCTCAGCGCCTCTCCACGGAGGGGTTTTGGGAATCCATGGGGCAATCTGGGGCTGCGGCAATGACAGCAGCGCAAGGGGCGGTGGATGTGAGGCCGCCGGAAATGTGGGAGAGGCCCGCACAGGGTGCCATGTCCCGCACAACCCCTGAACCTACTTCCATGGGCACAAGAAGTACAAAGTCACGCGGCACGGTTTAAATAGGAGATTCGGTCACAATTTTAGAGAATTATGTCACCAGCAGAAGCACCACGTGTGGCCCTGGGGCTGCCAGCCAGCGACAGCTACCCCAGCCTGAGTGTGTGGCTACCACGGGCCAAAACAGAGCAGGGATGCTGAGCACTCCTGTAAGCGTCCTGAAAGCCGAGCAGTTCTGAAGAGCCAGGAAATCCTGGATTCCAAATATTTTTGTCAATATATTTCATTTTTCCCATCCTGTATGAAGAATCTGTCATACAGGTGCCTGGGTGGCTCAGTGGGTTAAAGCCTCTGCCTTCAGCTCAGGTCATGATCTCAGGGTGCTGGGATCGAGTCCCACATTGGGCTCTCTGCTCAGCAAGGAGCCTGCTTCCCCCGCTCTCTCTCTGCCTGCCTCTCTGCCTACTTGTGATCTCTGTCCAATAAATAAATAAAATCTTAAAAAAAAAAAATCTGTCACACGCTGAGATTTATCGCAAAGACTACATAAATGATTTGGGGTTTTATCCTTATTTTTCCATCCTACTCCAACACAGTCCTCAGGGGAAGCCCATCACCCCCACCCCAACTTCCCTGTAAGCTTTTTAATTCATCCTCTAATCCTGGACTTCTGTTAAAGGTCTTGTCTTCAAAGTGCGTGACTTGGCGAGGGATTTAAAGACAGGAGACCTATTTTCTAAGACACATTGTCAGCACACATCCCATGTCCTAATGCAGGAAACTATTTATTCAGATGCTACCCTGACACAGGCAGCCCGGCTCATTGCAAAACTGTCACCCTTCCTCATTTGCTCGACTTCAGCAGTGTTTGGCCTTGGCGTATTAGCCCAGCTTCAATTACGGTATTTTCCCCCCTTTCTCTTAGCATATACAGAGAAGTCTGGTCTATTACTTCTTTGATTTCAAACTTTACCCACTCTCTCGTTTTTCTTTTTTTGTTTTTTGTTTAAGATTTGAATTTATTTATTATTTGACAGAGAAAGAGAGTGAGAGAAGGAACATAAGCAGGGGGAATGGGAGAGAGAGAAGTGGGCTTCCCACAGAGCAGGGAGCCCAATGCGGGGCTCGATCCCAGGACCAGGGATCATGAACCTGAGCCAAAGGCAGACGCTTAACGACTCAGCCACCCAGGTGCCCCTCTCATTTTTCTACTATGGAATGGCTTCTGAACTTTTCTTAAATCCAAATGTATTCATCACAAACAGGTGCCAGCACTCCATCATCTGATGAAGGCATAGTGAGCATTTTGAAACATATGTAGTTTATGCTTTTTTTACTTCTCCTTTATAATATGGACCTTTAAGACATTGGGTGAACAGGTCACCTGTCAATTTTACTTTAGGATCATAGGAGGGGAATTATAACACAGTTCTTATAAAAAGGAGGCATTAGATCTGATACAGTGGAGAGCCCCTGCTCTAGAACGTTTCCCTTCCCAGCCACCAGGTTCTTCCCAAGACAGTTCTTCCTGAAATTCAGGACAGGGGTTTTGGGGTAGGGAAGCTGGAGTTCTGCCTTCTCATGCCATAGAGGCAAGTAACACCAAAACACAGCATGCCACCACCACCACCCAGGGGCAGCCCAGAGCCTTGCAGGCGACTGATAAAACATCACAAAGACTGGCTAGTTAGGCTAGGCCACCTCTCAAGCACACAAGACACTGAGCACGGGACAGAGCACGCCAAGGACTACGATCCCCAGAGCTGCCACTGCTTGGCCGAGCACAGCTGACACCTGAGGTCACTTCAGAATCAGGAGACTTCATCAGAGCCCTCCGCATTCCCTTTGATTGCCCCTGCCAGGACGAGTGTGTGCTCAGAGGCAGCTCTGCTCCCCACTGCGCCCACACTCAGCACTGGGCAGCCCGGATGCACCGAAGGCAAGAGGCTGGAAGGCCAGACGGGTGTTCTGTGACCTGGTTCTGAGATGCAGAGCGTCAACTCAGGGGGCATGCTGGAGCACCTCCACGGGGTCAGGGCACATCAGGGCGGGAGCAAGGATGAATAATCAAGTTTTCCAAGCTCCTAAAGGGCACTGCCCCGGGCTATACTTGCTGACTGGCAAATAAAGGGGTGCTGATATGCCCCTAAGACCCCTTGGACCTCACGTTACTCCAGCGACCTCTGAAAGGCCAGGAACCTCAGATCGAGATGTGCACCGATCTCTACAATCTCAGCTCGCGCATAAGGACAGGCGACCGTGGAAACACTGTGCAGACTTCACCAGTGCTGGAGAAAGGGACAGAAAGAGCCTGCAGGGCCACTGAGGTCTCCTACCACCTTGGATCAGTCAGAACAAGTCAGCTTATACAAAATACCCCAGCATGATGGTGGGGAGGGGACAAAGGAGGAGTCGGGGAAGCAGACACGTCAGACATCCTATGCCAAGCCGGGACCCTTATCCTATAGAAGACTCAGAGCCACAAAGTGCCAAAAGCTCTGGGAGTCTCATTCTCTGGAGACAGACTCCCCGGTGGGCTTGAGGGTGTGGTCTGCATATTGCTGTCCTCCCGGCCTCAAAATGGCTTTAGCAGCACACAGGCCAACCGCTCATACTGTAGAAGTTACAGAAGAACGACGGTATCGTGTAGTGGGGAAACACACACAGACTCTGGAGTCTGATGGTCTTGGGTCGCACCCCGCAATTCCATTTCCCCATGTGACCTTGGACAGGTCGTTCAACATAACTGTGCCTCCCCCCAACGCGTGAGGGGGAGATAACAAGAGCACCCGGTCACAGAGCTGCAGCAGGATAAAATAAAGATTCACGTCCCAGGAGCGCTGGCACGCGGCCCGGCATCCAGTAAGCACCAACTACTATTTACCGCGAAGGGCTTATTTGGAGGTATATTAGGAAAAGTCAGCTACCCAAGCCAGTGATTTCAACAGCTATTACAGCTGTGGACAAGACTAAGTGAAAAAGTGACTGTTTCTGAGGTAGACTGAAAGATAGTTAAGCAATAGCACCTTGAAGGACCTGCTTCTATCTTAGGTGTCCCAAACATGGCAGACGCTGTGTAGGGGTTTTCTCTGTAATAACGGATCACCTTCCTGTAAGACAGGAGTAACTACCTGTTATATATATATATTTCTTGTGTTCTGAAATCCTCGAGCAAGAAGGAGATAGAGAAAGCAACCCCAGCTGAGGAAAAGGACTAAGACAGCAAACCATCAACCACCTTTACACACAAAACAAACAAAAAGACCCTATTTCAATCTCCAAATCAGATGCCAGGAAGTCAGGACTTTCTCTTCTGTGGCAGCAAATTTATGGGTAGTTTTATACAAAAATATGTTTTTGTAACTATGTATGGTGAGGGATGTCAACTAGACTCAGTGTGGTGATTATTTCACAATAGATACAAATCATTTATGTTGCACACCTGAAACTAACATCTATGTCAATTACATTAAAAAAAAGTGGAGGGGGAGCCTGAGTGGCTCAGTGGGTTAAAGCCTCTGCCTTTGGCTCAGGTCATGGTCTCAGGGTCCTGGGATCGAGCCCCACATCGGGCTCTCTGCTCAGCCGGGAGCCTGCTTCCCCTGCTCTCTCTCTGCCTGTCTTCATGCCTACTTGTGATCTCTGTCAATAAATAAAATCTTAAAAACAAACAAACAAAAAAACACCATGCAGGCAAAGTCACTCAAAAACCAGGATGCATCTCTCCCATAATAAAAAGGCTTTCAGTGGTGACTATATACCCAGGTTTGCCCACAAAGGCAATTCAATCCCAAATTGGACCTATGTACTGGCTGCAGAGCACACTAAGAATTCGGGAAACAGAGTCAGTGGTGGAAAAGGTATAAGGCAGATTTGGGTCCCCCCCGCCCCCACCCAACCACAGCCCTGGCACGAGGCAATTTTGAAATAACAGGAAAATTCTTTGCTACACAGCCGTCTACTTACTGTATGTCCTTTATACTTCCCAAGCCCTTCTCAGCGTTAGCCTTTTGAAAGTCCCACTGTTTTTGCTGGGGAAGGACAGTGACCATGGCAAGGAGCCCAGGGTACAAAAAATGGGCCTACAAGAGCCTGAGCAAAAAGGCCTACGCCTCTGAAATATGATGATGTATTTGGGGATCTCCAAGTGGTTTCGTGTAACTAGAACAGGAAGTGTTCTATGCTTCAGTACTCATGCACTCTTCCTTTATGCCTTCTTACCTTCACCCAAACTTCATTTCACTCAGTACAAGTCCTCTAACTAGGGTAGGGACGAATCTCCCAGAACTACCTGTTAATGGAGCACGCAGGACCCAGAGCACACAGATTCTTCTAAGTGTTCATATCTAACTTTTTGGGCTTGGGGGTGGGTGCGCGCACACACACACACACACACACACACACACACACACACACACACCCTGCAGTATACATACTCATTTTTCCTGTTAATTTCCCATACATAAACTCTCTAATTAGTCTACAGGCAGTTGCATTTTTAAAAGGATCCCAATTAAACAAAATGAATCTTTAATGAATATTTAATCAGGACTTTTCCAGAAGCGCAATGATTGGGGGGGGGGGGAATAGGAGCTTTTTTTTTTTTTTAAATACACACAGCCCTAAGTTGAGAAGGATGCAAAAAGGCAACAGAGGCGCTTCCTGTCTTTCCTGCCAGTTCTCTTACATCATTTCTGCTTTTCATTGCTTCTCCTTTTCTTCCATTTCTGCACCAGTGGACTCTCCAGAAACTCCAGCAGCAAGACAAACATGCTGCTATGTAGGAAGAGCCAGACATGCAGAAAAGACAGGCGGCCTACAAGCTCTTCCCATCCTCTCAAGCACCTGCCACAGCTTTGGGCAAAGAAGCTCAGGGTACCTATCGGTCCAGGTCTCTTACACAGGACTTTTGAGTTTTTCCAGCCAGAACTCTGGTTTGTATCAGGGGTCAATGATTTTTTTTTCTGCAAAGGACCAGAGAGTAAATATTTTAGGCTCTGTAGGCTACATGGTCTGTCACAGCTATTCATTACTGTTGCTGTATTGCATAACAGCCACAGAAAAGACAAAATCAAGTGACTGTGTCCCAATAAAACTTTATTTACAAGAACAGCCGGCCAGATCTGGCCCGGAGGCCACCGCCAGCAATCCCTGGATTATACAGAGCCAGCTCTATGACAAGACCGGCTCTGTAATCGACATGCTCACAAATGAGACGCAGGTCATAAGGCTTTGTCATATAAGCATTAATTGTGTTAAAGGATTTAGGATCCATACTTTCATTTTAAACATAAACATATTACCAACCATGAATTTTTCTTGCCTTTTGTTTTTAATAAATTTTGGCCATCTTTATCATTTAAAATGTTAAAGAAAAACAAAACCCATATAATACCAACTATTTACCAATTCTATAGCAAATCTATATTTATCCTCAATGAACATGCTTTAGAGCCACTACAGGCTTCCTGTTTAAGCGGACAGTGATTTTTTAATATGACTTTTTAATAACACCTACAGCCAGAAATTGGTGGTAGTGTTGGCAGGGGAAGAACGGCCTTTTAAGGTCAGAAAGAACACCAGGAGTTAAAGCAGGAGGAGATGATGGAGGCACCAGGCAGAGGAGGGAGATAAACGTCCAGCCTGGGAAAGAAGGACAACATAGTTCAGTTTGGCCAGGAGCTCCCGAGGTCTCCGGTCTTCCAGCTCAATGTGCTTCCCCTCTCCCGCTAGTTCTCCAATTAAAACTATTGCAAGTCAAAAAGAGAAAAAGGCACCGAGAGTGAATTATGGACATGAGGGCCACAGTGAGGAACATCACGGTGAGGAACGCGGTGGTCACACAACATGAGCTGACTGGACGACCAGCAGCAAATAACCCCAGAACCCAGAGCTCTCAGGAAACACGGACCAACCAGAGATCCGAAACAATGCCAAGTGCGGAACCAGCCATCCAACAGGACAATGTAATCACACCAAATGGTTTGCAGCGTTCACCCATTTCACAGCTCCATGTGGGTTTTCCACGGTTTCCTGGACTTCACTTCCACCTGCCACAAACTCCTCCCAACTCCTCCCCTATCGTGATGCCCAGGCAGCATTTCCTCCACAAAAGTTTCCTTCCTGTTGAGTTAGTCCTCCTGCTCTCCACTCCCACAGGTCACAGCGGGACACAGGAAACATCTCCTGTTCCTCACACCCCTGCCAATTGTACCTACACCACAGCACCTGAAATCCAGGGCATGTTCCTTGTGCATGTAATGATCCCCTATTTTATCGTGTGTCCAAATACCTAAAGCTCTGAGTCTCTGTCACACTCATGGAACATCATTTGGGGGCCAGGGGCAGAGGGGGAGTGAGCACTGCTGCTTTAGATCACTAAGCCCAAAGACCAACAACAGGAATTTGATTTCAGGTAGTCAGTATCATGAAGGTACCAAGTTGTGACCTTCAGCTCAAAGCAGAAAGGCTCCACAGTAGCATGCATCTGTCTCAATCTCTGGGAACACATCCCCAAGTGCATGATGGGGTCTCAGTACCAACAATAGGGCACCTTGTTACATTATTACTGCAGTACACAATAGAAGTGACAGTTACATTCTGAAATCCCAACTAAGGAGCCTCTTACAGCTCAAAAGAAAGACTCTGCTGTGCATATATTTCTAATTCCTATATGTCGGGTATCTAAAAGACACAATCCAGGCTTTTCATTAATCCAGAATGTCCTTCATAATAGGTTTCTATAAAGTAACCATTTCTCCTCATTCCACAGCTGTTGATGAAACTTTTATCACGCTAGTGAGGCGGCATGAGAAAATGACCTTCTTGCTTTAATACAAATGTTATTGTTACACAAGATGCAAAATAGGTTTCTACTGTTAAACCAGGAGGATAAGCTTCTGGAAGGTTTACTCCTAGGGAAAGGATGGTCTTCTGTGACAAAAGAATCCTAAGAAAGGAGAAAACCAAACAGCTTTCTCTTCTGTAAACAGAGCAGAGAAGTGTTCCTAGAATACTTATAATAAAGTCACTAACTTTTCCAGCAAGCCATTCAACTCTGGAACACAAGACACTTTTCCCAGTACAGAACAGGATCTAAATCTTTCATACGCTCTATGTGAGGTTTTCCCAGTACAGAACAGGATCTAAATCTTTCATACGCTCTATGTGAGGTTTTCCCAGTACAGAAAGGATCTAAATCTTTCATACGCTCTATGTGAGGTTAACCTTAAATATAAAAGCTACCTGCACACAGGATGTTTCTCCCTTCTGCTCAAACTATGCCATAAAGAAGCAAGCACAATAGTGGGGAAGGCATCAGGTATGCAGCTAGCTAGCATTTACTGAGGTTTTACGTCGTGCCAGCTACCACGGAGTCTTTCTTTTAATCCTAATAATCACATTAAGATCTACACTACTCCCATCTTATAAGCGAGGAAGCAAATTTTGAGTAACCAAAGTCAGCAGCCACAAAAAGTAGAACTACGATTGTAAGCCTGGTTACAGGATCCTGGTCCACAGCCGCACCTCTACACAACCATGCCTACCAAAATATGGATCAGCAGCACACCTGGGAGGTGGCAAGAATGCCAGGCCATCCCACATCACAAACAAATTAGATGGATCAAGGGAGAGCTCATGGCATAATGCTACCACTTCTCCCCCTTAAGAAAGTCTGAATTACTGGTAAATAAGGTCAGAAGGCAAATCCTAAAATACAGTGATCCTTGAACAGTGTGGGGGTCAGAGGCACCAACCATATGCAACTTTTGACTCCCCAAAAACTTAACTGCTAGTGGTCAACTGTTGACCAGAAGCCTTACTGAAAATATTTTATTGTGTCACATACTATATTCCTATAATAAAGTAAACTAGAGGAAAATTTGTTAAGAAATCACAAGGAAGAGAACCCTGAGTGGCTCAATCAGTTAAGCATCTGCCTTCGGCTCAGTTCACGATCCCAGGGTCCTGGGATCAAGCCCCACATCGGGTTCTTTGCTCAGTGGGGAACCTGCTTCTTTGCTTGCTGTTTACCCTGTTTGTGCTCTCCCTGTCTGACAAATAAATTCTTCAAAAAAAAAAAAAAAAAATCACAAGGAAGCAAAAATACATTTACAGTACTATTAAAAAAATCCACATGAAAGTAAATCCATGCTGTTCAAACCCATGTTGGTCAAGGGTCAACTGTATAATAATTTTAGTGAGACTAGCAGAATGAGATAATGAAAACAGCCCTGACTTAGATCCGCTAAACTTGTGTCCTGGTCCATGCTGAACATGGAGACTCAAGCCCCTCCTGATAAAATTGTATAATACAGCTCACCCTTTTGTTGTCACCAGAATAGTGAGAATAAAAGCGATAATATGCCAGCACTGTGCCAGGCAGAACACAGATACTACAATAGTTTATTTCATTTTTTATTTTCAAAACACAAGTAGGGGCACCGGGGTGGGGGCGGGGGCGGCGCTCAGGCCAGTTGAGTGGCAAACTCTTGATTTCAGCTCAGGCTGTGTGATCTCAGGGTCGTGGAACTTGGGTGCCCTGGCTCAGTGAGGAGTCTGCTTCTCTCCTTCTCCCTCTGCCCTTCCCCCTGCCTGTCCGTTCTCTCTAAAATAAAATGAATCTTTAAAACACATACACACGTAGATAGCTCCTGTCTATACTATAAATCCTCCCTGGACACCTCCCCCTTCTCTACCCTCAACATACCCACAGAGAAACTCCTTTTAGGTACATCTGTTTCTGTGAGAACATCATTCTATCGCTCATAATCTGTCCGCTTTTAACAGCACTTACGATTGCCTATTTAACAGTATTTTTGCCTTATTTCAGGCTTTCAATATACAGAAATCACAAGGTACTATTTAAGTACATGAAAGCAGTTTAGAAAAAAATATTAAAACAAGTAATATAGCAATTCAAAAGAAGTATTGAAATAGACAAGCACTGTATTTTGATCAGCAACTCAAGAGTATATTTGACTCAGGCTTTCTCCAGTCTTCTCTCATACAACATAAACTGGTAATCTAAAATAATAATAATGGGGCGCCTGGGTGGCTCCGTGGGTTAAAGCCTCTGCCTTTGGCTCAGGTCATGATCCCAGGGTCCTGGAGTCAAAGCCCCGCATCTGGCTCTCTGCACAGCAGGAAGCCTGCTTCCTCCTCTCTCTCTCTCTGCCTGCCTCTCTGCCTACTTGTGATCTGTCAAATAAATAAATAAATAAATAAAATCTTTCACAAATAAATAATAATAATAATTAGCACTGTACCAAACACTCATGTCTGCTTTTCTTCAGGAGGTACATTCTCAGACTGAAATCAGCTTGGTAGCTTTTAAAAACAAAGTAGACTGAGTAAAGCTAAGAGGTTTCCACTTTCAGTTTTTGTGATTTTTTTTAACAAAAAAACTTATTTAAGAGTAAACTGTCTATAGTGAAGAGTTCATAGTTCGGAGATATTGTTTTGCCACTGAAAAGCGAAAGCTCCAACCATAGAACCAGCAATCTTTGAAGTCGGAGTAAGTCAGGCGTCTCTACCTCCCCCCATCCCTCTCATTTCCTTACAGACTGTGGCTCTTGATCACAGATGCACAACGGTCCCTTCATTCCTACCAAACCACCCAGGTCTGAAAAAGTGTGAAGCATGTGTCCCTTAGCCACCTACAGGGAAGTTGCTAATCAACACCCTGGAGACGCCTCACCACTGGAAGGACAAATCACAAACTCCGTTTCCTAAACCAGAAAGCAGATGCTTCTGGTCCCCAGTGAAACTGAAGGCTCCTCCCACTCACAGAAGAACGTTAACCAGGTTTCAGTTCTTTCGATTCATTTTTTTAAAAAGACGCATTTTTTAAAAAGCAATTAACTGAGCACACGTGTCCTTCCTTCCCCCCTTACATATATTTACAGTCCCTCCATTTTCTTCAAGTTAGGTCCATGTACGTCCACTCGCTCGAAAGGCATTAAGAACTCATTTGGAGGACTGAGTTCTAGAAGACAGGCCGAGAGAGAGGTGAGCAAGCCGAGTTCGGCTGAGTTTTCTTTTTCATTCCCGCACTACCAGGCAATTACGCATGTGTTTCCAAACAAGAAAAGCGTTTGGAATGCACAACGATGCAAAGTAATGCGAGGCACAAGAAATGGGCACGATGCAGCTGGTGTGCTCCGTGTCACAAAGGCTGCTTGGGCACAGCACTGCGAGTCTGAGGCTTCCAGCTGCCTCCCATCGCATCCGGTCCCAGGTCCCCAAACCCAACGGGCTCCGGACGGGTGAGAGGGAAGCGGACAAGCACTGGGCGCCCCTCTCGGGGGGGCGAAAAAGTGAGGGGAGACGGCGGGGAGGACGGGTAGCGGGTCCCGCGGAGCCAAAGGACAACAGCACGGGGCTGGAAGGGGGCGATGTGACAAAGGCGCAGAAACGCCGGCTGCAGCGCAGGCCGAGGGAGGCGACCTGGGCACGGGGGCCAGGGATCAGGGACCGACGGGAGGGGTAGGTGGCTGCTGGGGCCCGCGGCAGACCGCGGCGCGTGAGCCGGCCCGGAGGGGCGCGTGGCCGGGGCGGGGGGTAGCAGGGCGCGTCCGTCACCTGTATTGTTTGAAAAGCTGGTCCGACTCCCTGAAGCCGTTGTTGAGCAGCATGTTGATGCCAGCCAGAGCCAGCTCCGCGTCCTGCAGGGGCGCCGCCGCCGCCGCCGCCGCCGCTTCTCCGTCGTCCTGCCGCCGCGGCCGCTGCTGCTCCGAGCCCGCCATGGGCGCGCGAGGCTGTGCGCAGGGCCGAGGCGAGGTCGGGCGGCAGCTGCTGCGGCCCCCGCGCGCCCGGAGCCCGGCTCTACCTGCCCCGAGCGGCGCGCTACCGAGCGGGGCGGGGGAGGGGTTGGGCGGGCCGGGGCGGGCCGGGAGGGGGGTGGAGCCGGGCGGGCTGCAGCGCGGCGGGGGACGTGAGCGCCCAGGCCGCCACCTCCCGCCGCGGCGGGGATTACTCAGCAGCCGCCCGCCCGCCTCCTTCTCCCGCTCCCTCCGAGACGCCCCCCTCGCGCGGGCACCCAAGTGGAATCCGTTTCCGGGTGTCTCTCACCCCGCCGAGCCGGGGCCCGAGCGGCCGCCGCCCCTGCTGCCTGCAGCCCCGCGCGCCGCACCAGTCCCTCCCGGCCCGGGTCCCCACCCCGCCGCCCTGGGCCGGCGCGCCGAGCCTGCTCGGACAGGACACTCGCGAGGCACCGAGGCCCAGACTCTGGACTCTTTCCTCCGAAAGAGCCGAACCCGGGGGTCAGCGGAGAAACAAGCGGGCTTGAAAGGGGGACAGAGAACGCCGCCCGGAGCGCAGCGAGAGCGCGCGGCTGGATACCACCTGGCCGCACGATACCCTGACAGGCAACGCCTGAAACCCAGAGCCACCTGCGCCGGCGACCCCGAACTTTATCCCGACCTGGGGGCCGACCCCCCGAGCCCAAGATAGCCAATCCCCGAGGAGGTGGGACGAGGGGGCGGGGCCCGAGGGCACCTGCGGGACAGCTGCGGGAGCCCAGCGTGGAGGAGGAATTGGATCGGAGAGAATCCGGGATCCTGGTACGCACCCTTTCCGGCCGCCACCAACATTTGTGCCCCATGGGGCAAGAGGACAAATGGAGGCCAAAGTGACATATACTTAAATATTTAAAGTTTATAAATTAAGCTCTTCAAGTGTTTTCTTATATTACCCTGACAATTACACTTTCATGCCAATGAAACAGAAAATAAGTATAAAGCTATGGTTTATTACATGACCGAGTATAAGGAAAATGTCAAAGATGACCAAACTCAGTCATTGTTGCATATGTCTGACTGTTCTAATGATGGGCTGGTAATGTCTGCGTGGGTAACACTATGGAGACAATTCACAAGTGATTTTTATGTTTTTCCATAAATTTATATTTTCACCTTTATTTTAGCAAAATCACTAAATCCGTTGTGACAATCAAGACTAATGTCAGATCAGACCACCTTTCTTAAGTCACTGTCGTTCTTAGAGTGTGTGTTTTTTTTTTTAATTTTTAATAAACATATATTTTTATCCCCAGGGGTACAGGTCTGTGAATCGCCAGGTTTACACACTTCACAGCACTTAGAGTGTGTTTTTTTAAATTGCAGTTTGGAGAAATGGCTCCGCTGAAGCACTTAGAACTGAAACTGTTTTTAAAAATTAAAAAGCTGTTTTGCATTGGAGATTCACCCGTTCACATACAGCATTATAACGAGGTCCATATGATAAATTGACACAGAAAATACTTCAAAAATAATTTTATTTCATCATACAAGTTGCTATCACTCATTGTGTGATTTGTGCCATCCCTTACAAGAATATCTAAACCCATGTAGTATTTCCAACATTCATATATTTAAGAGTAATGTGAATTGCTGTCATTCCTTAGCTGTCATTTGTCAGAACACCATGCTAATTCTCTGAGTACATCTGGAGCCACAAATTAGAACATCAAAAGAAGCAAGAAAAGGGATGATTCTCACCTCTCAGAAACAATACCACATGAATCACTACATTCATGTGATCTGAGAGGATCTGAAAGGTTTGCCAGGTTTCTTATCCAAGTACTCTTGGATGTAAAATAGTGTTAGATTCAAATATACTAATAATAAATAAAAAAGATTCCAGTATCAGCAGTGCCACAGATCTACATGGCATTCATAGGCTGTAACCTCTGTTTTTCAGATATTGAGCAAGAGGTAAGCTGCATTGCCTTCAGGTCTGAACAATGTTCATCGTGAGAATGAGTGTTCAGGGTTCTAAATTCCCTGAAGCCAGCCCCAAGTGCCAGATCCTGAGTGACAGAGGTGTCCTTGTGTTCGTTAACAAATTTATGTGTCTGTCTTTCTCTTAGGTACAGTACTGGCCATGGGACTCTTGCCAGAAAGTGTTCCCTGGTCACACATTGCCAGTGCTGACAACATGCCCAGTATATAAGCTTTCTGAACTTTGGATCTGTGGAACCATCTACCCTTAATCCTGAAACAATCTAGTCAATAAGGGAGAGAAGCCAAGAGGGCAATACCAAACCTAGCACAGAGCCTGTACCTCACCTCTCCCCACACACCTGGAGAAGGCAGCCAAGCCCAGTTCTCCATGTCTCTGACAAGGGGAGTCAAGGAATTGATGGCCCCGTGGGCATTAACAAGTTGGATCTGGGACCCTGCAGCTCAGAATGGGGGGTGGGGTAGGGAGAGATAAGCAAAATCAAAGCAATCTGTCTCAGAAACCTAGCACAAATGCTTACACAGACTTAGTGAAATTTAGCTGTTGAGCAATTGGGGCAAGATCCAGTGCACTTGCCCAGCACCCCATAATAGGCGATATGGATAGAGGCTGACTCTGCCATGTAATTTACACCAGATATGTACCGAATTGGATCCAGCCAAGTGCCACAATTAGATTAGCAGCAGCATCTTGAATGGACATTTTCAAATATTTGCTCTGCAACGAGGGATTCAAAGAGGATTCAAAAACGGGACTCACAACCCAGAAGTGAGGCAACACATGACCCAGTAATTAGACCTGTGACAGCTGTAGTTGACCAAGTTTCACCTGGTAGGCAGGGAATGAAGGCTGCCGGTGTTTTCTTCCCTAGATAACAACGGCAGATAATGATGGCTGTTTAAGAGGTCATGGTATATATTACTTATAAAAGGAAGGAAAAATCTAGATTACCAACACATTAGGGTGCCATACACCTGAAATGGTGAGATTCTCAGCACCCGTTCGTAACACTAAGGCACTCTTCAGTGCCCTTGGCCACAGGCTAATAGGATTTACCCAGTGTTCCCTTTGGCAGGAGGAAGGAGCAAAGAAGAAGGAAGGACAGGGAGAGGAAAAGCTCTCAGATGGAGGGAAAAAATGATTTCCTTTCTACATACCTCTTGTGGTATGTATCAGTATTTTGTGGTTCCTCATGAAATTTCATTGTGAAAATGAAACGCCAAGTCTAAATATTTATGAAAAGTTGTAGGTGTGTCTTATTTTTTACATGGTAGATTTTTCCTAAGTTAAGCCATCTTGGTTACAAATAACAAAAAAACAAAAAACAAAAAAACAAACAAAAATATCTGATCCAAATGGCCCAGAAAAGCAAATGTATTAGTTCACCAAGGGGACTTCCCCAAAGGAGGCTGGGCCAGGGCTGCAAAACTGTGAGTTGGATCCAGTTTCTCCAACTTTCCACCCCAGAGTTCTGCCACTTTGGTGCTTGGTTGGTCTATTCTTAGGGCCTTCTGTTCTGGTACCCAAACAGCTAGAAGTTTCCTGGGGCTACCTGCTTGCTTTTTCACATGCAGTAGCAAGGCATTACATTTTCAACACTTAATCCCAAATCCCCTAATTGAATCTCATTGGCTTTCAGGTGCTTTTTTTTTTTTTTTTTTTTAATTTGAGAGAGACAGAGCAGGGGGGCAGGCCAGAGAGGAAGGGAGAGAAGCAGACTCCCAGCTGAGCCTAGGCTGTTCCAGAACCCTGAGATCATGACCTAAGCCAAAATCAAGAGTACAAAGTTCTACCCAACAGAGCCACCCACGTGCCCCCAGGTGCTCATACTTGAACCAATCAATCTGGTTATAAGGAGGGGGTTCACTATGACTGCATTAAGCCAATCAGAGCCTGGTCCCGGATCTGGGAAGTGGAACCAATTCCCCTGACTGGGAAATTCTAGGTGCACTAAGAAAAGGAAGGTAGGAAATGGATGTCAGAGGGACAGCAAGCAACATTTCCTACTCTTGTCTTCCTAAACATGTTTTGAGGGTTTGGAATGGCTTTTTAAATGCATTTAGAGAATATGCTACCTTAAGAAATCTTGTTTTATGTGGTTAGGTCATATTAACATTTTTTAGGAATGCTGGTAACCATGCCTTGATGTATCTTTCTGGAAACCGGCACCATCCGTTGAAATAAATATAGGTTCCCAGAATGTCTGGAACTCTAAAATGGGGGAGGGCCGGGAAATTAATGTCACTGCATTTTCATGGTATGCTAGCATTGCTATCAAACTCAGCCCTGTCACTCTACTGAGGGTGAGGGAAGATTGAGTTAACGGCTTTTAATTAGAAGGCACATCAGGGCAAGGGTTGGCATGTAAAACTGTAGAGCAGGCTCCTTCCTTTTCTATTCACAGGTGGGCCTCGGACTGACCTCTGCGGAGAGGAGCACATGGTGGGCGGAAGGGAATCCAGCTGGCTGTTTCTCCAGCAGGTGGATGCCTCCAACAGGATAGACCACAGTGGGGACCACAAAGCAGGAGCTATATCCCCTTTAAGATTGGATGCCTTCTCGTCTGCTTTTCCCCAAACCGAATACCCAATGGACACTATATAGGTTTGAGCAGGTGTTTATTAGAGTTGAGATCATGGCTCTGCTGCTGTAGAGGTTGGGGGCACAGCCGGGGAAGGCATCGTATCCTTCCTCCAGCGGCTCAGCTCCCTGGGGTAGCTCAGACAAGGAGGCCTCCTGCCCAAGTTGGGACTGCAAGGTGTTTGAGTGGGAGTTCAGCTCCTCTCTCGGTCTTCACAGAGTTTTTCTCTTTCCCTCTTTTTCTCCCTTCCCATTCCTTTATGTTTCCTTCTGCATCCCCTGCCTTTAACCTGCCTCCTTGTTCTTCACTGACAGTTGCTGCTCCCTGGGTCTATAGCTCTCCTTGCTGCTTGCAGAAATAATCAAGTCTCCCTCTCCCTTAGTACCTTTTCATGATTTGCACACTTTACAGCCTCCGGTCCACGTCTGTGACTTCTCTGTCCACTGATTGCTACTCCGTAAAGGAAGAAGTAATCTCTGCTTTCAAGGTCTTGGGTTGGCTGAGTCCCTGGAGTGGGACAAATGTACTCTGGGCCTGTGGAGGAGGGCAAGGAGAGGTATCAAAAAGAGGTTTCATTTAGTACACTGGTGGACTTTCTCCTGGCATATCTGAAACCAAACTTACTGGAGTGCCTGAGTGGCTCAGTGGGTTAAGCATCTGCCTTTGGCTCAGGTCATGATCCCAGAATCCTGGGATCAAGCCCCACATTGATATCCCTGCTCAGTGGGGATTCTGCTTCCCCCTCTCCTTCTGTCCCTTTCCCTGTTCACAAGTGCTCTCCTTCAAATAAATAGAATCTTTAAAAAGAAATCAAAATTAACTTACCACTATGATTAATTTCAATCTGGAATTTCCATTTTTATTTTTAAAAAAATTATTTTTCTTCTAGCCATGTAACTTTACCTTATTGTTAACAATCCTGGCCTTATTATGGTGTAATTAAACCTTTCCCACATTAACTAATAACAAATGTCATATCCCAGTTCTTCTAACCACCAGGCTTCTCCCTGATTGAAGGAGAAAGGAAGAGATACCTTTCTGTTCACCTAACCACATATGTGAATCTATTTTGGGTGGAAGCAGCAGCCTTGACATTTGCTTCTCGGAGTAGATTTGTTTCCAGATCTTAAAGAGTAGTCAGACTCCTAGGACTGTCTAGGGCGCGTAATAGGTGCTCAACACCTGTTTGTTAGCTATGAACGGAATGAGTTGGAAGTACAGGGGGAAGGAGATTGTGCCAGGAGTCTAAATCAGAGATTATAATTCTGGCTATGCAGAACCATTAACTTTGTGATCTAGGGAAATTTTACTTAACCTCTTCAAGGCTTAGTTCTCCCATCTGTAATATGAAGACAATCAGTACCTTCGAGGCAAGTAAATGAAATAGTGGATAGTGAATAGTGCATGCTGTAATGGCAAGATATTATCTGCATCCCATACAATTAGTGTTCTAATATAAATTAAAGCCAGTTGATCCTTCTGTTTATATATTTACTTATCAACGGTATTATCTTGAAATATCCAGCTACAAAAAAAGTCTGTGCAAATAACCAGAGGCATCACATGGAGATGATTAAACCATTTCTACTGTAAAAAAATACATTTTTGCTGTTATTAATGCAACCTGAGGAGGACATGCAGATTTTCTTCTGAATGTATAAAACATAGAAAGTAAAAATATCCACGTTTTAGGGCACCTGGGTGGCTCAGTGGGTTAGGCCTCTGCCTTCAGCTCAGGTCATGATCTCAGGGACCCAGGATCGAGTCCCTTATTGGACTCTCTGCTCAGCAGGGAGCCTGCTTCCCCCTCTCTCTCTGCCTGCCACTCTGCCTACTTGTGATCTCTCTCTCTGTCAAATAAATAAATAAAATCTTAAAAAAAAAAAAAAGAAAAATATCCAGGTTTTAGACTTCTTCATTTGGATCTGAATTATCTCTATTGAATAATCTATTAATATGTTTCTGACATGCCCTGAAGGGTTGGACAAGGAAATCAATATTTGGCATGAAGTTTTAAAAAATCCGTCTTCTGTGTCCAGTGTTTATCACATGTTTTGCAGTCAGTTCTTACCTTTGCAAGGAGGGATGCATGGTTAATATAAAATAATGCCTTATTTATAAGTCACCTGGGTTGTGCTCTGGGGTTCCAATAGCAATCCAGGTGTTCCAAACCATAACTCGGCACTACTGAATTCACCACATTATCTTTGGGAACTAGTTGAAGAAAAAGTTTTCTAGCAGTACAGGTAATCCGTACAAGTACTATCTGTGCAAATTTCTGGACATCAGGGAGCTGAGTGCCCCGAATCTCTGTTTTTTCAAAGGGCGCTCACTGAGTGTTCCCACTGGGCCAGAACACGGGTGAATGCTGGCAACACTGAGACATACATACTAGCCTTCTCATTACAGAAGATGAGACAGGAAGCCTGATCCACATTGACAGCCCAGTATGGTAAGTGTCCTTGTAGACCTTGGTACAAAGTTTGTCAGAATCCGGGCTTTACTCCTTAAATGAGCACAAAAGATGTGCACTTTGTAAACTGATAGGTGCTGATTTTTCTGTTAATTTGTTGACTTTTGTTGACTCTTTGCGTCTTTAGAATTAGCATATGGACCACATCAGAACAGCTGTCTCACTCATTTATAGCCAGTTCCTGGCCTTTGAGTCCCAAATAGTGTTAGCCAGTTTCAGTTCCCCCATTAGTCATCAAGGGGTGCTAATCACCATTTTTGATCCCTTTCACATCTATTTTCAAAAGGAGATCCATCACAACTGCAGATATTTTTAAAAATGGGAATAAAATTTTGAAGACGATTCCAGAAAAGGAATTCAAAAGATGAAAAAAAAATATCTTAAAAAAGAAGGTATTTGTAGTCTCCCAAGGTAAGTAAAGGGAGATATGTCTGCTACACTGTATAATATTGTAGTTTCTTTAAAAGATTCTATTAAAAGAGCTGCTTCCCTAACACACACACACATACACACACACACACATACGCACACAACTCCTGCGTGTGCAAAACTCATCTTGAAAACGTTCTAAAATTATATAGTGGTGATGATTGCACAACTTTGTAAATATACTAAAAACCACTGTACACTGTAAATGGTGAATTTTTCAGTATGTAAGTCAAAATAAAGCTGTTAATATAAAATTTTAAAAAATCATTCTAAACCACAGGGTGCAAGACAGAGGGAGAAGGGAGTTCATGGTTTGCTTCCTTTATTTCACATACCTGAGGCAGAAAAACATAGTTAATGATGAAAAATAAACCCTCATCTTGAAGAGTCCCCATAAATCAGAAATGGCCATCAGTTGCCATCAATATATGTCTCCTACTAGATTAAGACTTTGCATATGTTGTTCTATTTAATTCTCCAAGTAAGCCTGTGAGGCGGGCTTTATCCCAAGTTTACAGATGTGAACATAAATATGAAGAAGCTGGATAATTTTCCCAACACCAGGCAGCCAGTGAGGGTTGAAGTAAAGACTGACTATAGGCCTCATTGCATGTAGTAAGTCCTAGTTGTTAAAGTAAAACCTAGTATTTTCTGGAGGCCTGACTGAGAAAGTACAGACACACATGCCCTTATGAATTTTATGTGACCATCATTATTTCTTCCTAAAAGTAAGAAAGAATATCACTTCCCTTTAGAAGGTATTTTGAAGACAGGTAGACATGTGATCTCATATATGATCTGAGTCCTTGAAACTGGGGTGGGGTCCAGGATCTACATTTTCCTCTGAACCCCAGAGGGGTCGAATATCAGCAAACCTCATACAGCCCCATGAAAAAGAGCTGTCAAGATGGAAACTCCTAGAAAGCAGAGTGCCTATGGCTTATGTCTGTATACCTGGCCTGATTTTTTAGCCTCGGTGTATGTTACAGAAATAGTTCATCAATAAATGAGTTGAAAGTATAACCTAGTATGTGATTTCGATGGTAAATCATTTTTAAATTGTTGGATATGAACAGTTGTATTATTAAACTGAGGATTAAGGTGATTATTTAGGCCTCTACATAGAAGGGATTTTATATAACATCTTAAAAAACTGTGCATTCAACTGGCTAGTGATTTATACATCCGGAGTTGAAAGTGACACGGTACAGAGGGTAACCAGTCAGAAGAAGACAGGCCCCCATTAAGGAGGGAAGAGGATGTGGACACTAAGAGATCACTTAAAGCCTAACTCTTGACATTTATTTTTAAATGTGGTTGTAAGACTCAGAACATTCAGCTGTGTCATGGCTAAAAATACACATTTCTTCACTTCTCTTCACCCTCTTCACCCTGCCATCTTCCCGGAGACAGAAACAGTGAAAACAAGGAGATCTGGGAGACAGCAAAGAGAAAATGAGAACACAGATTACATCCCCAGCTAGGGAACCGCAGGCCCAGACACCACAGGGACTGGTTTCGTCATTTCCAAAACCAGACCAAAAAAACACTAGTTTTCTGGGCTCAGGAGCAGCCTGACTTCCCTTACCTCTCTGAAAAGGAAATGACCTCTGGTGGGCAACCCCTCACTTCTGCCTAAGAGCAATGGTACTGCTTCTGCACCCCCACTCCACCATACTTGCCTAGGAAGCTAACATTGCTTTGTATAAAAACAAACGAACAAAAAAACACTTTCATTCCTCCACACCTAAGATAGCAGTTCTATTGTTTTCCTTTGTTCAATTAAGTAATTGAAGCGAATTTTAGAATTATTTGTCTGTATAGAATGTGTCATACTGAAACAGTAGGATAAGCAAGAGGGACATAACTCCTTCCTATAAAGCTATTCATCAGAGGCAGGGGTTAAAAGTTTCCATACACTTAGAGACAAATCCCTCCTTCTGGGAAAGCGATCAAACGAGAGATAACAGTCATCAGGGAGTCATGCTTGCCTGGGCAAAATTAGAAGTAACAATTTAAAGCCTGCTTGTACCAGTCTTTCTATTTTCCAGAAGCCCTAAAAGCACATCGACCATGGAGAAAGGCATCCTGTGATTGTCTTGTGTCCACCGAAGAGTAAGGATCACAGGATAATGACCGTGGGACTGAATGATGCTTGGCCCTTCCCAGCCCCTCACCCTTTGGAAAAGTGCCTTTAGAAGCCCGGCACACTGCCCCTTCGGAGAATGACATTCCTCTTTCTTGCTGGCTTCTTTGTATACAAGCTATCTCTAATAAACACTGCCTGCTTTCTTTCTTTCAAGTTCAGTGTTCATGTCTATGAGATTGAGACTCAGGAACCTGGTCTTCGGGATCTAGGAACAATACAAGTGGTCACAGGTACACTAGTGGTTCACTCCAAGAATGACACATTACATAATTTACAGGTTAACCTTGTTGTTGTTTTCCAGGATGACTTAATTATCAGATATGTCAGAAAGACTATAATATTTTACTTATATATAACAAGGTCCAGTTCAGTTCAATGATTTTTTTTTTCAAGGACTGCCACATGCCAGCCACTGTAAGCTGGATACTGAGGAAGACAAGACTGAAGAAAGTACAACCCCTGAATCTGAGACCCTTCTAATCTAGTGGATGACACAGACACACAAACAGATACTCTAACATTAAATGGTCGTAAGATAGAGATATATGTTGTGTGCTATGGGAGCACAGAGAGGGGGCAATATAGTCCAACCGGGGCTTCCTGGATGGTTTCCTGGAAGGGTTATGATAATGAGCCGAATCTGGAAAAAGGGAGGTAGGAAATACATCCCTTGTAAAGGGACCAGCATGTGTACTGGTCCCTGTACATCTGAAACAGCTGAAATCTGCAAACACTGCAGTTGTGCTAGAGTGTAGGAAGTGTCAAGGGCTGCGGCTGGGGAAGTGGGTTGGAGTCAGGGCACAAGAACTTTCCATGCCTTGCGAAGGAGTGCACAGGCAATGAGGAGCTGGTAAGGAATTTAGGCATGAGAATGACACAGTCACATTTGTGGGTAGATAGAAGGCTCACCTGATTTCATACGAAGGGTTAATTTAATGTGAATTTAATTTAGTATGATCTAATGTGAATTTAGTGTGAAGAAGACTAGAGACTTATGAGAGCCAATTGCAGTGAACCAGAGAACTTGTCACTCCCTAGTGTGTGAAACTGTGAATTCTGTCAAACAGGCTTGAATGGAAGAGGGGCAGCCCGAGATTGGATCTCCAGTATTTGAGGGCTTGATACACGTGTTTGCTTGCAGACACCAGGACTCTACGCCTCCTTATGGGTTGGCGTTTTTCTCTCCTGCAGTGAGATTGCAGGTAACAGGGACAATTCTTCATTCAGTAGGACTGTCCCCTACATTGCAAGAGTCTAGCATTCCTGCTTCGCAATGCTAAAAGCATCTCCCAACATTATAATGACCCAGAAATCCTCAAATGTTAAAAAGAGAAAGAAAGAAAATGTCCCGGGACTGGTACTACTCTCCACTTTGAGCCATCACTCTAGGTTTTTGAACCATTCAAGGTCTTTGTTGACCAGATTTCCATTTTCTTTAACACCCTTGGCCCTTATACCTCTAAATGACTGCTGGTCTACTCGATTTCTTTGGCTCTATGAACTAGTAACCAACAAAAAAGATCTTCTCAAACAGTAGTTTCTGAATCTAGATCCCACTCCCTGCTTGTGGTTTTTTTTCTATGAGCATTGGTCTCCATGCTCACTCACTCCCACAGGAAGTGAGACCTACTCTCTTCAGCTTCCACATGCCCATTGCCAAGGATGATTCTGATTGGTGTTGCTTGAGTCACATAGCAATTCCTGACGCAATTGTTTGAAGATAGGACACTCTGATTGGCCAGCACAGGTCATATACGGAGGCAGCTGAGGGGTAGGGCACCCCTATCAGTACCACCGGGCACACACGGAATGGGGAAGAAGTTCTTTCCAAAGAAACAAATGTCAGCATAAACTCGTGTCTACCTCAGAGGATGACTAAACAACAAAATATAATTACGGGACACCTCACCCTAATGATGTTCAATTTTGTGGTAAAGAAAATTTTTTTAAAAAATCCAAACCTCTTTCTACCTCTTCCAAACATTTTTGTGGGTTTGGAAAAGAATCTGTTTGCTTGGAATCCAAGAGTACATTAAGGGCAAAAATTTATTCAGTGTTTCTTTAGGACACTGGTTATATAACTGACTTGAAGATCTCCAGGGTATGTTGGTGATGCTGGGGACAGAGCTGTGAAGAAATGCATTGACTATTAGAAAATGATAGTAGAACAGGGCTGCGGGAAAAGGCAGGACCATCAAAGGAATGTCAAGGGACCAAGTTCATTGGCCTGCCGGAAAAGGACCAGTCACATAAGGACAGAGAGACAGAGTGAACATAGACCAGGAGACCAAGGGCACCCACCATCCCGTGGCCTGAGGTCCTTGGTCTGAACCCCAGCTAGGAGGATGGCAAGAACTCTGCTTCTTCAGAAATATGATATCTAATCAATAAATTAGTAAAAGTAGAGTAGAGATGACCAGCAAACAAAGACAGTATCATCAGTTGAGGCTGGGGAACTTCTTAACTAGGAGGCCAGGGATATTGAGGGCCATGGAGAAGATACCAAGCCTGGTTTCACGTGTTCTGTGTTAGCCAAGACCATAGAGTGAAGGCAGAGCAACCATGGCAAGGTTTAAGCTCCAAATTTTCTGTTTTTGGATGAGTTCTAGAGTTGCAGAATCTCAAAATTGGATGGAACACAGAGGTCACTGCATAAGAAACCTCAATTCCTAATTAAATCTGGGTAGCTCTGTTGGCTTTGGTCCAGCTGCTCATTCTCTTTGAGCTTTAGTTTTTTTCACTAAACAATACAGGTATTGAGAAGGTCCCTGTTTACCTGAGAGTTGTACTCTGATAACCAGGTGATGGGATCCACTATAAAATTAGTAGGGCCCTGTGCAAAATGAAAACGTGGGGTTCCTCCTTAAAAACTATTAAGACTTTTAAGATGGCGAAAGCAGACCATTAAACAGAGTGCCAGGTGCTTCTGAGAGCAGAGCGCTGCATGACGGTACAGGTCTCCTGCCATGAAGTCAGCCCTGCCACTAGGACGATGAGCATCAAAGCATTTAGCAATCTACAAAGAGTTCAACAGACCCCTGAGGGTTTTCCTCTTCCCTTGGCTCTCCAGCATTATATTAGTTCGCTAGGGCTGCCATCAAAAAAGAACCACAAACTGGGTAGCTTACAGAACTGAAATTTACTATCTCATGGTTCTAGAAGCCAGAGTCCACACTCAAGGTGCCAGCAGGGCTGGTTCCTCTCGAGGACAATATTTGGTCTATAAGACCCACTCTTCAGTCCCTTAAAGCTCTTACTTGCATACCCAATAAATTCCTTTCTGGCTTAAGAAAAGCAGAGTACGTTCTGTGGCTTGCAACCAAGAACAGTAACTGATACTCAAATGTTACATTAGAATTGGAAAGGATTTTTGTATTGGACTGCAGTTCTTTGTCTCTCCAGACTGGCTAGGCACCATCTGTCTCTTGGGCCCTGGCATCTTGTTCATGAGGAGCCCTAGCGTCCCACGGTGGCCTTATCTCTGCCACCCTCCGCAGACACAGCCTCCTCAGCATGAGGGCCAAGGGTTACAGCACAGAAGCCATAGCAGCTTGGCTGTCCGGGTACTACTGAGGAGACCTGCAGGGGCACTGGTTCTTCCCAGCACTCCCATGAAGCACCTTGCCACCTTGATGGGGGCATAGAAGATGGCTGCCATACGGCTGCCTGGAGGAGCCAGGTGACAACCCAGAACTGAGGGGTGGCTGAATCCCTGTGGGACCAGCTCTGAACAAACAATGAGTCAGGAGATGGAAGGAACTGGCAGGTAAGTTCTTCTCCCTTCCTCCCTGATGACTGATGATTCCAACCTGTGGTGGTTCCATTTGGCTTCCCCATGGAGTCCCGCTGCCTCAGCACTGGGTGTGGTTTTTGTGGCCCTTGGCCATCGTTGTCACTCATCACCCTGCACTTGCTCCCATTCTCTCCGTAACACCCTTCCCCTCACTCTTTGGCTCCCAGATAGAGTCTTCCCCACAACCCAAGCTTTGCCTCAGACTATTTTCTATGGAGCTTATTTTCCTCTCCTAAGTCAAGGAGCCTTGGAGGTAGCCTTGGGTATAGATCCCCAGAAGGGATAAGAGGAATCCAGTTCATCACACCCACGGGTCTGTTTGTCATCTTACCTGAGGCTCAAAGACATGAGATGGCAGACAACCAGGAATTACGAACAGCGCAAGCAGGCATATTATGAAACACCGATTATGTCAAAGCTGCTCAGAAAACTGAGGCAATCATCAGAGAGGTTTCAGAACGTCAGCTAGAGCACAGAAGAGCTTCCACCTGGACCAGCCTTATAAAGGTAGCTGTGTCAATGGAGGCCAGGACACCAAGTGTGTATTTAAAGGGCATGGCTTGGGGCGCCTGGATGGCTCCGTTGTTTAAGTCCCTGCCTTTGGCTCAGGTCATTGTCCTAAGGTCCTGGGATTGAGCCCTGCATCGGGCTCCATGCCCAGTGAAGAGTGCTTCTCCATCTTCCTTTTTCCTTGCTCATGTTCTCTCCAGCTCTCTTTCATCCATGCTCTCTCTCCCAAATAAATAGATAAAATCTTAAAAAGTAATATGAAAAAAATAAAGGGCATGGCTTCTCTGCCCTGGATTACAGGCTCCCGAACAGCAGGATGGAAATAACTTTTAACCCTGTAAGAGTTAGACCACGACTTCAGGGCTCCCAAGGGCTGCACTCTCTCCAGCAGCATGACTTCACAGTTCGGGTTACAGTATCACTCCGGAGAATGAGAAAGACGGTCTCCGCATGGCATCGATGTCTGTTGCACAAATGGTGACCGGTTAGGCTCACCAGGGCCATAAAAATCTAGTCATATATTCTTTTTTTAAAGTGAGGTTCAGATGCCTGTGTGGCTCAGTCGTTAAGCTTCTGCCTTTAGCTCAGGTCATGATCCCAGGATCCTGGGATTGAGCCCTGCATTGGGCTCTCTGCTCAGCGGGGAGCCTGCTTCCTACCCCACCCCCTGCCCCGGCCTATTTGTGCTCTCTCTGTATCTCTCTGTCCAATAAATAAATAAAAACTTTAAAAAATAAAAAATTAAAGTGAGGTTCAAGTAGGTCTGCTAAAACAAACAAAAAATGGGAGTTTGGGTCATCCAAAAACAAAAATAAAGGGAAATTCCAGAAAGAAAAATAGTTCAGTCATCTCCTAGCTTTATAACCTTGGGCAAAGAACCAGACCTCCCTGAGCCTCAGTTTCCTCTTCAACAAGATGGAGAACATAATAACCGCTTTCTATATTTTTACAAGAATTAAGGGAGCTTGGGTGCAGGAGAAACCTAGAGAATGATTAGTGCTCCATAAATATTAGTTATTATTATCATTATAGATTATTATTCATGGTTGCTTCTCAGCATAGAGTTATGATAAGCAAGAATGACTTTTGGAAGACCAGTTTGCAAATAGGCAAGCACCCTGTCCTAGCTTTCTCTGTCCCCCCGCAAACTTTTTAAAGATTTATTTATGTATTTGATTTATTTTTAAAGATTTTATTTATTTATTTGACAGAGAGAGAGATCACAAGTAGGCAGAGAGGCAGGCAGAGAGAGAGGGGGAAGCAGGCTCCCTGCCAAGCAGAGAGCCCGATGCGGGGCTCATTCCTGGGACCCTGGGATCATGACCTGAGCCAAAGGCAGAGGCTTAACCCACTGAGCCACCCAGGCGCCCCTATTTATTTATTTGAAAGACAGAAAACATGCACATGCAAGTGTTGGGGGGAGGTAGAGAGGGAGAGAGAGAATCTCAAGCAGATTCCCCACTGAGCAGGGAGCCTGACACGGGGCTCAATCTCATGACCCTGAGATCATGATCTGAGCTAAAAGCAAGAGTCAGCCACTTAACCGACTGAGCCACCCAGGAGCCCCTGTTTCCTACTTTCTGAAGGGGCACACAAGTTCTCTGCCCTCAAAGTGGCTCAAAGACATTTCTCTTGAGATGGTTTTCTTGATAGAAGGACATCCACAAGGCACCTGGATGGCTCAGTCAGTTAAGCATCGGCCTTCGGCTCAGGTCATGATCTCAGGGTCCTGGGATCGAGTCCCACATCAGGCTCCCTGCTCAGCAATGAGGTAGGACTCTGGTCCACATTTCCAGAATTAACCTGTGGAGTTCTCAGATGCTCTCTCAGCTCTGAGATACGAGTATAGGCAAACAACCTGAGCTCCCACAAAATGTTTCCAGTTCCCTTGCCTTGAACTGTAGGCATGTTTAATTAGCTAGTCCTGCCCCACCCCCAGACCTATTTTCATGTTAGCACTGGTGCAACAGCTCAAGTTTAGAGTACACCTGCATAGAGAGGTTATGACAAGGCAGTGCATACCAAACTTATCTGCATATGAGTAGCATCTGGGGAATCTTTTAAATTTATTTATTTTGTAGAAAAAGAAAGAGCACATGCATGTGAGCTAGGCATGAGGGTGAGGGAACAGAGGGAGCTAAAGAGGGAGAAGCAGACTTCTCACTGGACATGGATCCCACGGACTCAGGGCTCCAAGCCACAACCCTGAGATCATGGTGTGAGCTGAAATCAAGAACTGTACGCCTAACCAACTGAGCCACCCAGGTGCCCCTGGGGAAACTTTTAAATGCCACCTCTCTCACGCTCCAATCTGATTAGAAAATGAACAAAGGACATGAAAAGACATTTCACTGAGGAGGGTATACAGATGGCAAATAAGCACATGACATCACTAGCCATGAAGCGAATGAAAATTAAACCACCATGAGGTATCACCATATACCCATCGGAATGGCTAAAATAAAACAGTGATAATACCAAATGCTGACACATAGGTAGGGGAACTAGATCTCTTATACATTACTGGTGGGAATGTGAACGGGTACAGCTAATTTGGAAAATAATGTGGCATATACACTTAACATGTGACCTAGCAATTACACTCATAACATTTATTCTGGAGAAACAGAAACTCATGTTCACACAAAAACGTTTTATACAAATGTTCATGGTAGCTTTATTTTTATTTGAGCATAGTTGACATACAATGTTACATTAGTTTCAGATGAACAACAGTGATTCAACAAGCTTATACATTATGCTGTGTTCACCACAAGTATAGCTGCCATCTGTCACCATACATCCCTATTACGATATCACTGAGTATATTTCTTATGCTGTGCCTTTTCCTCCTGTGAATCTCCCACTCCCCTTCGCTCATTTTGCCTATCCTCCTCCCCTCCTCTGTCCAACATCCACCAGTTTGTTCTCTGTATTTGTAGGTCTGATTCTGCTTTTTGTTTATTTAGGTTTTTGTGGGGGTTTTTAGATTCCACATATGAGTGAAATCATATGGAATTTGTCTTTCTTCTTCTGACTTGTTTCACTTAGCATAGTATCTTCTAGGTCCATTCATATTTTCATAAGTGGAGTGATCTCATCCCTTTTTGTGGCCAAATAATATTTTATATACACACACACACACACCCCCCACATCTTCCTTATCCATTCACCTATCGATGGACACTTAGGTTGCTTCCATATTTTGGCTGTTGTAAATAATGCTGCAATAAACATAGGGGTGGATATATCTTTTCAAATTAGTATTTTCATTTTCTGGGCATAAATACCCAGTAGGAGAATTATTGGGTCACATGGTAATTCTATTTCTAATTTTTTGAGGAACCTCTGTTCTCTTTCACAATGGCTGCACCAATTTCCATTCCTATCAATAGTGCAGAAGGGTTCCATTTTCCCTATGTCATTGTCAGCCCTTGTTATTTCTTTTCTTTTTTAGGTATAGGTTTTTATTTTTATTATTATTTTTAAAGATTTTATTTTTTTATTAATTTATTTTCAGAAAAACAGTATTCATTATTTTTTCACCACACCCAGTGCTCCATGCAATCTGTGCCCTCTATAATACCCACCACCTGGTACCCCAACCTCCCACCCCCCCCGCCACTTCAAACCCCTCAGAATATTTTTCAGAGTCCATAGTCTCTCATGATTCACCTCCCCTTCCAATTTACCCCAACTCCCTGACAGAGATCACAAGTAGGCAGAGAGGCAGGCAGAGAGAGAGGAAAGGAAGCAGACTCCCTTCTGAGCAGAGAGCCCAATGCAGGGCTTGATCCAAAGACTCTGGGATCATGACCGTTCAGGCAGAGGCTTTAACCCATTGAGCCACACAGGTGCCCCTTATTTTTAAGATTTTATTTATTTATTTGAAAGAGAGCAAGAGAGATCACAGAAGGGAGAGGGAGAAGGGGAACCAGACTCGCCACTGAGTGGAGAGCGCAAAGCAGGGCTCGATCCCAGGACCATGAGATCATGACCTGAGCTGAAGGCAGATGCTTAACCAAATGAGCCACCCAGGTGGCCCAGGACACGTTATTTCTTTTCTTTATTTATTTTAGCCATTCTGACAAGTGTGAGGTGATGACTCGCAGTGGTTTTGATTTGTATTTCCCTGATGGTGAATGATGGTGAGCAGCGTTAGTGTGTCTATTGGCTGTCTGGATGTCTTCTCTGGAAAAATATCTCTGCAGGTCCTCTGCCCATTTTTTTAAATCAGTTTAGTTGTTTGGTGTTGGGTTGATGAGTTCTTTATATATTTTGAGTATTAACCCTTTATTGGCTTTATCATTTTCAAATACTTTCTCCCATTCAGTAGGTTGCCTTTTTGTTTTGTTGATGGTTTCCTTATCTGTGCAGAAGCTTTTTATTTTAACATAGTTCCAACAGTTTATTTTTGCTTTGGTTTCCCTTTCCGGACAGCTTTCTTTGTGATAGCCCCAAACTGTAAACAATCCAAATGTCCCATAATAGGTGCAATAAACAAACTGTGGTACGTCCACACTATGGGATACTATTTAGGAAAAAAAAGGCAAGAACTACTGAGACACACAATGACATGGATGGGTCTCAAGAACATTATGCTGAGTGAAAAAACCAATCTCAAAAGGCTACACACTGTATCATTCCATTAATATACATGTCCTGAAATGTCAAAAAGTAAAAAGATAAAGAACAGAATAGTGTTTGTTGGAATAGGAGGGAGAAGGGAATAGGTGATAGTATAAAGGCATGAGTACAAAGGCGATCTTTTTGGTGATGACACAGTTCTGTATCTTAAGTCCAGTGATGGTTACAGGAATCTACAGGTGTAAGAGAATGGCACAAAATAGGCATACATGTTGTACTAGTGCTGATTTCCTGAACTTGATATCGTAACTACACTTATGTATGATGTAATCATTAAGGAAACTTCCTTCACAACTTCCTGTGAATCTATAATTATATAAAAAGAAAAAGAAAGAAAAAGTCCTGATACCCAGCATGCCCTCCCGTCCCCCGATCAACAAAATCACAATCTTGAGGTGGGGAGCCGTCCACAGATCAGCATGTTTCAAAGCTGTCAGGTGATGGCTGAGTGTAGTTGAAGTAAAGGTCTACTGTAATTGGCATTTCATAGCTTCTACAGCCACTAGATTTTCTGCTGCGTGCCAACATGGGTAAATCAGTAAAACAGTCATCCAACACACAGCAAGGCTCTGAGTACCAACATGGGTTGCATAGTGATGAGGCTTTTTGAAAGACTTGAACCTGGGTAGCTGATAATATTCCCTGAGGAAGGGGCACCTGGGTGGCTCAGTGGGTTAAAGCCTCTGTCTTTGGCTCAGGTCATGATCTCAGGGTCCTTGGATCAAGCCCTGCATCGGGTTCTTTGCTCAGAAGGGAGCCTTCTTTTCCCTCTCTCTCTGCTTGCCTCTCTGCCTACTTGTGATCTCTCTTTCTCTGTTAAATAATAAATAAAACATATATATATATATTCCCTGAGGAATCTGCATATGGGCATGAGCTCCAGCAATGGGGAATGATGATTGGGATGGGAGCCCACGGTGTTTAACCTAGACTAAGGAAGACCCTGGGTTTCTTAACCCTCTGTTCCTCCAGATTTCTGGACAAATGCAAAATGCTCTCTTAGATTTCCGTTTTGAAGGTCGTGACAGATTCGCCAAGTGTTTTTAAAACATCTGCCTGCCGACCACACTGGCGGGCTCTGAGATACAGGCTGGTTTCCTCCCGCGACTACAGTGGATTTCATCTCCATAATTGTCTTCTCTATCATCTTACTGTAAACAAATGAAAGCCATTGCACCAAATAAAGTGATGGTTTTTTTGAGGGGAGTCATGTGTATATATTTTTCTTTTTGGATCTTTGGTTGAAGCATCGAAGGGCTGATCATAAAAGTAATAGAACAGCTTTTGCACTTATCATTTACCCCATTTTTAGCTTTCACTGATTTCTTGCTATTTTATTGCTACAGTTTCAAATTGTCTCAGAACCTCCTGTCCCTGATGCTTCTAAATGCTTCCCAAAATGAATTTCTCCAGCTGCATCTCAGATATGAAAGCTTTGTTAATTGTAACAGTTCATTTATGATTAATATGAAGCTTTCTGGTTGATTGTTGGTGATGTCCATGAACTCCCTAAACGTCTAATGCCAAATGGTATCCTTTCCCACTGTGTTTCTCGATATAATTAAACTGCTGTATCATTTTAAAAAGATGGATATTTGGTTTATAATATGCATAGTATCTTTGAATAATTACCCAGAATGGTATTGCTAATTGTGACCTTACTGAAATATTTATGAAAAGAGAACCTTGATCTATTTCACTCATAGTAGTTCAAAGACGGTGAAAGATGAGAGTCCAAACCTCACAGCTGGAGGGCTACATTTTGCTCTTTATACAAGCTTCAACTGATACTCACAGTGATTCTTTGGGTCATTTTTACATGTTCTCAATCAAGTAAATATAAGAACTATAAATGGGGGTCTACTAAATTATTTGATATCAAAAAGAGGCCACTAACGTTATAATAGTTGTTACAAATGCCACGGGCATTTACTGATCTCGTATGTATCTTGTCTGTGCAGACACGGTAGTAGATCTTTTCTGCTAACCTGACGTTAACACATGTCTTTTCACCTCTCTGTGAAGACCATGGGAATGCTTTAACAAGAAATACATGCTCGGGCGCCTGGGTGGCTCAGTGGGTTAAGCCGCTGCCATCGGCTCAGGTCATGATCACAGGGTCCTGGGATCGAGTCCCGCATGGGGCTCTCTGCTCAGCAGAGAGCCTGCTTCCCTCTCTCTCTCTGCCTACTTGTGATCTCTCTCTGTCAAATAAATAAATAAAATCTTAAAAAAAAAAAAAAAAAAGAAATACATGCTCGCCAGTATTGGTTCAAATATTAGCAGAGGTTTTAAGAATGACATTGAGGAAGTCTATCATACTTTCTGAAGTCCACTCTGAAAGCATTTTTCCCCCACCATAAGTCTTGTCTATTTCATAGCGAAAGGCCTTTTATTGTGTTGTCAAGGGCAGCAGTGTTGCAACATCAAAGCTGAATTGACCGGTGCGGTGAGATGCATGATCAAAACATAAAACGACAGAAGGGATTCTTCTTACCACTCCTGCAGCCTCATGAAGCCACTTTCTACAAAAGAGACTTGGGATTTTTAGGAGCGAGACAGTTCTTCCCAGTGACAGTGAGTGTAGCCTTAGGACTTCCTAGGTGTTCATAAGTGACCAGAGAAGAACCCAGAAATAAATTCCAAATTCTACCACTCTGGGAACAAATTTTCTCTTTTCTTCCTCAGCTTTGCTCAGAACCCACTTAGGGGACTGTGGCCCCCCTGATGTGTAGGAGACATTAAAAAGACAGATGCATCCTGGGCAGTCTTTTCTGTCTGGAGTCCCCAGGAGCACAGCCTATCTGCTGGAAGTGGCCAGTGGCAGGCTGGCCCCTGTGTCCGTGCAGCAGGCTGGCCTACTTGCCCATTACTCAGTGGGTATGTTGAGGGAGATGCGGGGCATGCTTGTCAAACGGGTTGATGCACTCTGAGCCCAGAAATGTCAAGTGCATGTTAATTACTGCTAATTTGAAAACACACAAAAGCACGATTAAGGGGGCAGTGGAGCAATGCCTTTCCTGTTTCTGGAGAGAACTGAAATTACAGCCGGGCAGCACTGTAAGCTTTCTCTGCCATCTTGTATACACACCTCTTTTTTGTTTATTACAATGTGTAATGACATATTTATTTTTTGATCTACCCTTTCCCCATAGCCTTCCCGAAGGCAGAGACCATGTCTGTTTTGTCTGCCATTATACACACCCAGGAGAGTGTAGGAATTCAGCAACTGTTTCATGAAAAGATGACCATAGTAGTACTTCATTGTGGGAAAGAACTTCTAAATACAGGCCCCCGCATTCATCCCCACCTCCCCTTATTCAATCATGTTAATTGCACACTCAACATAACGTCCACATTGTTTCTGTTGAATTCTTGGGCCACACGTGGGGGAATGCGGTAGTGGCCTAATGATGTTTTATGTAAAGAGTGATGGCCATGAAAACTTGCACATAAAAAGGACAAGGACGTTAGTTAGCTGATAATCTTTTCCATTTCTTTGTCTGTTGGAAGATCTGTCCTTCTCTCATGCTGTAGAGCCATATTCTGGGTCCAAATGATAAAGACTTCTTAGAAAGAGTTCACTGCTTCCTGTAATTTATTCTAATGCTTAACAGTCTTAAAGACGACACTTCACTGTTGACACATAACTGATGTTAAATAAATATTATTGTTTTTTGTGAACTGAACTCGGCAGTAAAAATGAAAATTGCAGCTACTGAATATTTAGTGTGAGCTACAGCAGTTCTCTTTAATCTCTGGTTTTAGTTCAGCTATGTTTGCATGAGTTAAATTGCCTTCTTTCTAGTACCCGAGAGCTACGTGTGGCTTTTCCACCAGAGGCATGCATTTTCCCGCCATTTTGATTTTGCCCTGCTCAGCATTTCAAGGTAGATGGTTCCAGGCATACATCAGATCTCCAGGCCCTGGCTGCACCATTGTGCAGGGTAGGGTTTACTAAGTCATTCCTTGGTTTTCTTCTGTGTGTTTGAGAGAAATACATGCTCTCACCAACAGCAGTGCTTCATAGAAATCACCTCTTAAATATAACTTATTGGAAAAATCACCTTTTAACAGTTCCTTGGTTAGTAAATTTTTAGACCCACATAAGTATAGGCATGAAGTAGTATTGCTACACACACTTCCTATGAGCCAGGGGCTAGAACTACAGCTATTATTATGATTAAAGCACTTGCTCATATCTTGGCTTACCTCCAGAAGTGAAGGTGATGTCGCTTCCTCTGCAGAGAGTTATATAGAAGTCATCTTGTTCAAGGTCAAGGGCTAGAAGGTAGAGTATTATTTGTGAATAATTTTTAGCTTAGTCTTTAAAAACAAAATCTTGATTTAGCTATAACTAACATATATTGCACATTAAAAATGAACTATTTGAAAAGTTTTGACATAGGTACAAACCAGCGAAACCATCACCACCAGTCCAGATAGTGAACACATCAATCACCCCCAAATGTTTCTTCCTTTGTCATCTTTGCCCCCAACACCTTCAGGCCCCAAACACTCCTTAGATAACCACTTATCTGTTTTCTATCATTATAAATTAGTTTGAATTTTCCAGAATTCCATGTAGATGCAATTTTATAGTATGTAGTTTTTGGCTTTTTTCACTCAGCATAACCATGTTGTGATTTACCCAAGTCAGCATAAATTAATAGTTCATTTCTGTTTGTTGCTGAGTAGCATTCCACTACACAAAGATAGCGCTGTTACTTTATTTGTGGATAGAAATTTGGGTTCTTTCTAGTTTCTCTCTTACAATTAAAGCCATGATGGGCATTCATGCACATGGATATGTTCATAGACACATATTCCCTCTCCTCTTGATGAAACACCTAGAAACAAATGGCTGGATTATAGGCTAGGTATATGTTTAAGTTTTAAAGGGTTTGTCAGTTGTCTTCCGAAGGGTCTGTACCATTTTCCATTCCCAACAGCAGTATACAATAGCCCTGGTTCTCCCACATCCTCGCCTATACTCAGCATTCGTTAATTTTTTAATTTTAGTCATTGCAATGGGTCTGTAGTGGTTTCTCACTGTGGTTTTAATTTGTATTTCCCTAATGGACAATGATGTTGAATGCCTTTTCATGTACTTGTTATCAATCTATTTTCTTTGGTGAAGTGTCTGTCAAAATCTTTTGCCCAAAGTTTCTGTTGAGTCATTCATTTCCTTATAATATAGTTTTAGGAGGTTTTTAAAAAATATATTCTGGATATAATTCATTTATCAGGCATATGATTTGCAAGTATTTTCACCCAGGTTGTAGTCTTTTTGTTTTTTTGGAAGACCAGAAGTTTTTCATTTTGATGAAATCTAACTTAACAATTTGTTATTTGGGGGGCTGTATTGTCAGTGTTGCTTCTATGAAATCTTTGTGTAACCAAGGTCAAAAGGTTTTTTTCTTATAGAAGTTGTATAACTGTAACGTTCACATTTAGATCTATAACCCATTTTGAGTTAATTTTTGTATATTATGCACAGATATGAATCAAAGTCCTTTTTTTTTCTTTGCATATGGATAGCTAATTGTTCTAGCCCCATTTGCTGAAGAGACTATCCTTTCTCCACTAACTGTCTTTGTGCTTTTGCAAAAATCTGTTGCCCAGGTTTTTATTTCTAGTTCTGGACTCTCTATTTTCTTCCATTTCACCGTTTATCTATCTTTACCTCCATACCAACTCTTTTGACTACTGTGCCTTTAAAATAAGTCTTGAAATAGGGTCACATTAGTCCTACAACTTTCCAAGTTCTTTTTCAAAATTGTTTAGACAATCCTAAGTCCCTTGCATTTTGGAATCAGCTGGCCAATTTCTATAAAACTCAGCCTTCTGGTATTTCAGCTAACAGTGAATTGAATCTTTAGATCAACTTGGGGAGAATGAAATCTTAATAATACTGATTCTTCTGACCCACAAAGATGCTATATCTCTTCATTTATTTATTATATATATGATATGTATATTATATATAATATATTATCAATATGGATAATATCTATTATATATTATTATTATAATTCCTATAAACAATGTTTTATAGTTTTCAGTGTAAAAGATTTTCACATCTTATGTCAGATATATCTCGAACTATTTCATAGATTTGACATACTGTAAATGGTATTTTTTAAATCTCAATTTCCAATTGTTTGTTGCTAATAGAAATACAGTTGATTTTTTAAATTTATTTTATATCCCATGACATTAGTAAACTCATTTATTAGTTCTAGCGTCTTTGTAGATTCCCTCACATTGACTACATAGACAATCATATTGTCTGAATAAACAGAGCCAAATTTACAAGCATATTGATTGTAATATTCTTCTAATTTCTACCTTAGGTTTTATTATCAGGGTAATTCTTGCCTCACCAAGTGATCTTTCAGTACATTTAGAGATACTGTTGCGTTGTCTTTTCACTTGCATTGTTTCTAGCAAAAAAAAATGTAATGCATCTGTGTTTGTTCCTCTGTGTTTTTTCCCCCCATTGGCTACTTTTAAGATTTCTCTTTCTATCTTTATTATCAAACTTAAATTTTTTTATTATTATCAAACATTTTAATTTTTTAAAGATTTATTTATTTATTTGCAAGAAAGTGAGCAGGGGTGGGGAAGGGCAGAGAGAGAGGGAGATAAGCAGACTTCCTGCTGAGTGAGGAGCCCAACACTGGTCTCAGTCCCAGGACCCTGAGTTTATGACCTGAGCTGAAACCAAGAGTTAGACGCTTAACTGACTGAGCCATGCAGAAGCCCCTCTGATCTGAAACCTCTGACTCAGAGGTAGACAAGTAGGCTGAGAGGCAGGCACAGGGAGAGGAAGGGAAGCAGGCTCCCTGCTGAGTAGAGAGCCTGATGCAGGACTCGATCCCAGGACTCTGGGATCATGACCTGAGCCAAAGGCAGAGGCTTTAACCTACTGAGCCACCCAGACGCCCCTGGAGTTCACTGATCTTATTGGATTTATGGTTTTATAGTTGTACCCAATTTGGAAATGTTTTGGTCATTATTTCTTCAAACTTTTTTCTCTATACTTCTATCTTTGTCCTCTTTCAAGGATTACAATTACACATATATTGGCCCAGCTGAAATTGTTTCCTAGCTCACAGATGCTCTGTTTGTTACAGAAATTCTCCCTTCTTTGTTTCATTTTGAATAGCTTCTATTTCTATGTTTTCAAGGTCACTAATCTTTCCATATACAGTATCTAATTTGCCATTAGAAAGAGGAGGAGGGACAGTAAAATATCCTCCAGACTGACAAGGCACTTTGAGACCAACAAATGACACTTGATACCATTTACACAGAGTTTTTTTCAGGTTAACTTACTGATGGGGAGGATCTCATGAACAACAGTTCAAGTGTCATACAGCTCTTCCCCATAAAGTCCAGATCTTACCCCACAGATTTTATAGAGCAATCGTAGTTATCTAATGTGACATCATCTATAGAACAGACAGGGGGCACCTGGGTGGCTCAGTTGTTGAGCATCTGCCTTTGGTTCAGGTCCTAGGGTTGAGTCCTGTATCAGGCTCCTTGCTCAGCTGGAAGCCTGCTTCTCCCTCTCCCACTCCCTCTACTTGTGCTCTTTGTCAAATAAATAAAAATAAAATCTTAAAAAATATATATATTATATATAAAATATATATATTATTAAAATATATATATACATATATGTGTATATGTGTGTGTGTGTGTGTGTGTGTGTGTGTGTGTGTGTGTGTATAGCAGACGGACAATCAGAACAAGGCTTCCTGCATTATGGTCAGGGCATATATTAACTTACAAGGGACTGGGAACATGTAGTCCCCAAGGGAAATTCCTGCACAGACAGGAACAAGATGAAAGGCTAAAGATAGAGTCTGTTTTGTCAGCACTCCTACAACCATTAATATTATTAATTGTACTTAACATCTCACACAATATAGTTTTCATCTCTAGATGTTTGATATGGAGATTTTTAAAGTTTTTTTGAAAGATTAAAAAAAATTTTTTTTTGACAGAGAGAGAGTGAGGAAACACAAACAGGGGTAGCAGTAGAGGGAGAGGGGGAAGCAGACTCCCCGTTGAGCAGGGAGCCCAATGCAGGACTCAATCCCAGGACCTGAAGATTATGACCTAAGTCATAGACGCTTAACCAACTGAGCCACCCAGGCGTCCTGATACAGATCTTTTTTTTTCTTTTTTAAGATTTATTTATTTATTTGGAGAGAGAGAGAGCAAGCTCAGGGTGGGGAAGGGCAGAGGGAGAGAGAGAGAGAACCTCAGGCAGACTCTGTGGTGAGCATAGAGCCCAATGTGAGGCTTGATCTCACAACACTGAGACCACGACCTGATCTGAAACCAAGAGCCAGATGCCTAACCGACTGCCCCACCCAGGTGTCCCAAGAGAGAATCTTTCAAGCAGACTCCTTGCTGAATGAGGAGCCTGATGCAGGACTCAATCTCTCACTGTAAGATCATGACCTTCACCCAAACCAAGAGTTGGTTGCTCCACCAATTGAGCCATCCACCGCCCCGGATTCAGACCTTTTTTTGATATCTTCCATGTATCTACTTTAATTTTTTGAACATACAGAATACTGTTACAACTATTTTTTTTTAAAGTTTTTAAAATTTATTTTTCTTAGTAATCTCTCTACCCAACATGGGGCTCGAACTCACAATCCTGATATCTGGAGTCACATGCTCTTCTGACTGAGCCAGCCAGGAACTCCCTGCTGTAACTATTTTAATATCATTGTCTGCTAACTCTAACACTGATGTCAGTTCGGAGTTAGTTCGATGCCTTGATTTTTTTCCTTATCATGAGTCACACTTTCCTGCTTCTTGCATGCCTGATACAAACAAAATTTGTGAAACAAAGTGAGAAGTAATTTGACATCAGGCAACCAAGAATTATGGTCTCAGAAGGACAGGAAACAAATGAGGTGAGCATAGGATTTTTTTTTTTTTAGTAATTTTTTTTTCTGGATTCCAGACATTGTGGGTTTTATCTTCTTGGGCTCTGGATATTTTTGTATTTCTATAAATACTGTTCTGGAATGCAAAGAAGTTACTCAAAAATAAATTGATCTTTTTAGGTCTTGCTTTTAAGAACCGGTAGGTGGGTCTGGAGGAATGCTCAGTCCAGGATTAAATAATTATTCCTCACAATTCAGCCAAAGTATTTTGTACTTTACCAGTGGCCTGAGAACCATAAGGTTTGCTGTCTGGCTGATGGGGACAGAGGCTATTCCTGGGCCTTTATGAGCACTGAGCACTGTTACTTCTCATCCCTTAAAGAGTTTTTTCCCTGGCCCCCGCTAGTCATCTCACTTGCATGCACTAACCAGTATTTAGCTGAATACTTGAGGGGGTTCCTCTTCAGATCACTGGAGTTTTCCCTCCCTGCACAGGTATCTCTTCTTCGGGACTCTGTTCTGTGAACTCAAGGCACGCTGGTCTCGCCTGACTCAGTTTCACCTCTTCAACTCACAGAATCTGCTGTTGTCTACCTGGATTCCCATCACTGTGCTGTGGCCTGGAAACCCTCTTAAGGCAATCCTGGGCTCACCTCATTTGTTTCCTGTCCCTCCGAGACCATAATTCTTGGTTGCCTAATGTCGAATTGCTTCTCACTTTGTTTCACAAATTTCATGCATCTCAGTGACAGTAAATCTGGTCCTGGTGGCTCCATTTGGGTCATAAACGAGTCTTAAAATGTTCTGAGTCTCTGAACTTTAAGCCTAAATGGCTAGTTTTATCTTGGCCTTTCAAATGCCGTTGCCCTAAACTCATCATGTGACATGGTATTTGGACTTATCGCTTGACTGTGCTTCTTAGAAAAGTTTGGATTGCTGTGATGGTGTTTATTACAGATGCTGTTCCAAACAGAGTTGGGCAAGAGTCATGTTAATTGGCAGAATAGCTATTTCAGATAATAGCAAAATGTTAACATTGTTATTAAACAGTTATCCTTTTTAGTAAGTATTCCTTGAGCCCCCACTCTAAGCTGGGCATTCTGCCAGACTGAAGATACAGTAATGAATAAACATGACCCCACCTGCAAGGAACTGATGCTCTATGGAGGGAGCTGATGGGTAACCTGGCAGAGTGGTCCCCAAGTGCAAGGGCCCTGTGCTGAGAGAAGGCATAGCACCTTTGGAAGAGAGTGATTGGTCCTTCATAGTTCACACTTTAGGAGAGAAACATACTCTTGCCAAAAAATATCTTCAAATGTGAGTCACGTGGTGGTAGGATTTGATGATGATCTTAACAACAGCTAATGTTTACTGAGTTGACATAATGTGTCAGTCACCACTTCATGAGTTTTCTCATTTAATCATCAAAATGACTCCACGAGGGGTAAGGACTGTCATCATCCCCTTTTTAATAGATGAAGAAACTGAGACAGAGCAGTTAAGTAATAAGGCCAAGTTCACACTCATTGATTTGCTCTGGTCAAAGGGCAAACTCACTTAAACTCATCCTTTGACCACACATCCAGTAACCCTCCAGCACACTCTACAGCAGCAGACCCTTCCTTTTGAAGAGTCAGACACATAATATATAGGGTACAAACCAAGTAATCTATACTTGAAAACTTAGCCCACAATCTTTTTCTTCCTAGAACACCTTCCGGAAAAAGGTCAATTCTCAGATGTTTCTATTTTTATTCCAGTTTCCTTTTCTCTGTGTTAAAGCAAAGGTTACCCTTCACTTTCACTGAGTAGTTAGTCCTCTGATTTTTCTCTAGCTATATTACTGGAATAATCACTGGCATCTGTTCTCCCCTCAGAATTTTCCTTTAGAATCTTGGATCTGCTCTGAAAAATGCTAAATTTTAGAGAATCGGGGATTTTACAAACCTCAAGAATTTTATTAAGTGTTTGCATTTCACTTGGAGAGTGCAGTTTGTTTCAAAAGACTTGTAATTTCATTATTAATGCACAATGTTTTATTGAGTGATTACTATGTACCTGGCACCAATGGAGAAGTGCACAACATAAAAAAATAAAACATTTCCACATGGAGCTTACGTTTGTGTGTGTGGGGGGTGGAGGGCATACAAACCACAAAAAATTAAAATATAGTAGGTAAAATGAAAAGTACAAAAAACAGAACCATCAAATGCAGCATGTATAGCACCTTCTTATATGCCTATAGTTCTTTCATTGTAACCAACAGCCATACATTAATTTGGACTTCTTCTGATCTCATATCTAGTTTAGGTGATCCAAATGACAATGTTTGAGAAATCTGCTTCTGGTAATGTTCTCTATTTGATTTACCTTAACATTTACCTTTATATTCTTATTTACCTTATAATGTTTTGTCAAAAACATTTTATAGAGCCTTTTTTGCTAAGTTCCCACCATCAGTGTAAAATACGGTGTTTGCTTTACAAATATATAATTGAAGACGAATTGCCCATAGATCACTTCAATGCCGGGATACTTTTGTCTATATCCGATGGGTCACTTGGATAGCAATTTTCAAGTCGCAATTCAGTTGAGGGTGGCCAGACTCTTTGAGGATGTTCCCTTCTTGAAGATTAAGATCAAGACTAAGAAAGGGTCATAAATATGAATGTATTTAACCATCCACTTTGGCTATGCAAAGACGAAGTCTTCTTGGTTAAAGGAATCAGCTACTTGAAATAGTCATCTAAAGAAATTTGGTACAAATTCCTCTGATATTTGTACTGTTTCAAAAAATGACATAAAACGACAACAACAAAGTATTCACTGCTGGGCAGAGGAAGGAACCCAGACGTGAAATCAGTGGTTGGTGGAATTTGTCTTTGATATTCTCCATATCGGTCTCTCTGGCCATGCCCAGAGCCCGCCGTCTGCCCCCATGGCATGAAGGGGCATCTGTGTTATGGCTGCAGGGGAGAGGAGAAGGTATAATTCTAACCCTTGCCCATCTGTGACTGATACCCAAGAAGCCCACTTACTGAATCTCTGCTACGTAGGGACTAAGATTTCAAGCAATAACAAGAATATTAATAGATAGTTCTCATACTGTATGTGGTAGGTCCCAGCTGAAGTACTTTACAAATGTTAATCCTTTCAATGATCACTACACCCTATGAGGTAGGTACCGTTATCTCCATTTTACAGAAGTGGAAACTGAGGCAGAGTTAGCGACTAAGTGGAAGAGTTTGGAGTTTTACTCAGGCAGTCTGGCTACAGAGTCCTACCCTCACTGGGTTATATTGTCCTTCAGACCGAAGGGCTAATGAGACACCACTGCTGCCTTGGAGGCAGACCTATCCCGCACTTACTCATATGTTCCTTCCTTTAGTCCATGTTTGTGATGTCTCTGCTCTACATCAAGAGCTATGCTAGTTGGGAGCTTGGCATACCCCTTGTCCCTTTTGATCACACAAGCATACAACCTACTGTAAAATGTGGCACATGCAAGATGGAGAAATCACAGAGTATTATGGGAGCCCCAACTGGAAGCCACTGACACCGTCATTGCAGGATAGGGACAGCTTGCAAGAAGGTGAGTTTCATTTCTAAGGATGGATTTTACATCTCCTGTTTAAAATATAACTCCTAGGAGAACTAATGTCTGGAATTGGATCGTTTCACAACTGTTTGGATGAATTCTTTCCTGATGCACAGAGGGTGAAGACAATGAGCGAGTGGTGGGTGAGAAAGGAATATTTCTGCCTTTGGCAGCTGGGGCCAGGGAGAGGGGTCCCCCTGCATAGAGGGGGAGAGGCAGAAACTTCTGAAAGGGACTTCTCTTGCTTCTCAATTTCCCATTTCTAACTCCTTCTCCAGCTCCAATGCTCACCTGCCCAGAGAATGGCTGGAGTTCCAGAGTCTTTATTCTTGGTCAGATTCTCAGTTCCTGAATGAGAAACCCACTCCTGTAAATCTGTATTTGTTTGTTTAAAAGTAGTCTGTTCTGCAGATGTGATCATCCCTTTGAAATCAGAGTTCTTTTTCAGAGTTCTAACTATAAAAAGGTAGAAGTCACTGAAGACACCATCTGTATTTAACTCCAAGCTGTCCATGGGTTGGGGACTTAGGCTGCCTGGAATATTCTTACTTTCTAAGGAGGAAGACACTGACATGGGGAGTCACCTGCTTGCATAACACATGTGGTCTGTCTCTTACAGGAAAGCATAGGAAACAGTTCTCTCTCCTGTGAAAAGAGAGCATGTGGCTTGTTATATGGAGCTTACATTCTTTATATCCCAGAAGGGCTAAAAGTAGACTTTTAAAACATCAGAATATTTGATATAAAATTAGGTAGTTAATAAGTAGGAGGAAAAGAATAAATATTATATACAATATATTGTAAGCTATATTATATATATTCTATATTATATATAGAATATTAAATATTGTAATTAATACCCTTACAAATAAAGGGTAAGGGATGACAGATGGGCAGGATGCAATTTTGGGTGGCGTAGACAGGTGGTATAGACAGGAGAGTACTTTCTGAGGGGGTGACACCGAAGCAGAGCCCTGCGTGAGGTAGGAGAGCCCAGCCGTTGCCAAGATGGGAGAGTGGAAGTCTGGGTCAGGCCAGGCCCAGGGTGGAGCCCCACTTGGTGTGGGCCCAGGACCAGAGTAAGGCTGGTCTGTGTCACTTTGCCTGAGGACAGAAACCACCTTCTCAGAGAGCTACCATCTTAGTCAGATGTCATCCCTTCTTTTTCGGTCCATCACCACTCTGGGGTCTGCAGGCAGACATCAGGGCCTGGAGGCCAGTTGCTGGGACACAGGACAGGCTGATTTGGAGAAGGAAATGTTGCCAGTGCGACCCGACCTGACTCACGAAAGGTGGCCACAGTTCTGGACCCTGGGCGGGTTCCGAAACACAATGAAGAGATGGGCGGGCAATGAAGAGAAACTGTGCATATTTCACAATTTTTCCAGATTCAGGAGCAGAGCTTCCCTCCTGCCTCCCTTCTCCCTCCCTCTGTCCACCTCTCCTTCCCTGCCTTTCCCTTAGGGACCCAAGCTTATGTAAGTCCTAACTCTTTCTCATAACACGGTCTCACCACTGGTCTATGCAGTGTCTTGGCGCAGAGCATTTTAAAGCCTGGGGATATCCCTGCTCCTCGCCTGGAAGATCTTGAGTCCATTCAGCTGGAGGCCCTCGGTAACCTGAAGGAGAGGGCAAGCTTTGCAGCAGCGCCTGGTGACTGTGGATGGGGGCGGGAGATGCAGAGACAGATTCCAGGCATTGGATTCCATGCAGACCCTAAGTCTCCTTTGGACAACCTGTGGTTTTAGAGCCCACGCTCTCTACAGACATGCTGTATTGAGCAGGGAGAGGAGGGGTCGGGTGCTGCAGTGAGGAAGCCTGGACTGCATCGAGGGCTCCCCTTGGGCAACTTTGTCCATCACTAATGCAGAGCAGCGGTTGGCCAGAGAGCGAGCCCCGCAGATAGCTGCCCGCCAGATCAACTCCAAGAGTCCCAGGTCACAGAGGCATTAGGGCTGAGCCCAGCTAGCTGCTGCCTGGCCTGCTATTTATAGACCTCCCTCTGATACTGTAGATACATAGACACGAGACGATTTCAGTGCTGGAGCTAAGTTTCCTATCACTTACGGCTTCCAGCAGCCCTTTGCTATTAATCCTGCTGGAGACTATGACCTGCCCTTTTTCAGTCTTTAGGAGAACAACAAGTAGTTATTAGAAAAGAAACATCAAGGTGCTAGGGGCTCAGTTATACAGCTAAACTCTTGATGCTGCCTGCCAGTAGACTGGCCACAATCTCTCCCAATCCATGCTGCCTTGTGAATTACACACAGCTCCCTCAGAGGGTTAGAATACCATTAAAGATGCACTAACATACTCTTGAGGATTTGAAAATGGAAAGAAGGTGAGTAATTAGACAAGTGTGTATTGTATAGACATACTTAGTAGGACCGGCAAAGCTCCCTGTGGGGAGATTTTGATGATAGTAAGGGTTGCTTTTTTTTAGAGAGACAGAGAGCACTCATGAATGGCTTTGAGGGTTGAGGGAGGGGCAAGGGTGGGGAGAGAGAGAATCTTAAGTAGGCTCCAGTGCAGAGCCTGAAGTGGGGCTCGATCCTACAACCCTGAGATCACGACCTGAGCTGAAATCAAGAGTCAGATGCTTAACCGACTGAGCCATCCAGGTGCTCTCATAGTGTTTTTTAAAATATAGATGATATTATAGGGGTGACGTAGGTAATATTATTTCCTTACCAATATCAATTTAATAAATGTAGTGGTACTAACACTGATAAGTATCAGTAATACCAATACAGGTAGTGATAATAGGTAATAAAAATACAGGTAATATTATTTCCTTAACAGTATGAATTTCATCACCAGGCAATGCAGACTAAGACATTTTCAAAAATATCTTAGTTCATTAAGATAGCTGAGCTCTATTTCATTTTAACAATGTTTAAGGTATTAAATTCTTTCCAAATAGCATAAATCACGGTGACAACATTAAGAAATAGTCAATAAAATACATAATTAAAAAATGATCACATAATCTTGAATTACCAGAAGCCAAGAACATGTAAATTATTCATTTGAGAAAGGTAGAGGTTTATTACAACTTACAAATTTGCCTAGAAGCCTGCAGTTTCAAGAATTTAACTGCCCTTGAATCCATTCCAGAGTCATTGAAGACTAAGTATATGGGTGCAGTGGGATGGGGAATACGAGAAATATGAAGGTTAGTAAAGAGGATATCCATTATCTTCGTTTGGGTGTCCCATAAACAACTCTGGAGTCAAGGACTTGGCTATTTGGAATTATCCTGGGAAGTAAGAGTTAAGGAGTGGAGAGACACAAGGAAGAGGGAAAAAAACAGTATAAGTCCACATTATTAAGGGGATAGAGTATATTTTTTATCAGTTGGAGTTTGTGGTTAGCTATTAACACAACACAACGTAGCACAGTTCAGCTGCATTATCTGACAGTTTTGCAGAGCGGAAGTCCAACTGAGGTCTCGGTGGGCTAAGATCAAGGTCTTGGCAAGGCTGTATTCCTTCCTGGAGGCTCTAGGGGATGATTCTTTCCCCTTCCTTTTCATTTCTAGAAGCTGCTGTCATTCCTTGGCTTGTGGCCCTTTCCCCCATCTTCAAAGCTAACAACATCACATCTCTCTGACTCTTCTCTGTCATCAAGGCTCATTTTGAGCACAGCCAGGAAAAACTCTCTGCTTTCGAGGACCCATGGGATTAGACTGGGTCTACCAGGGTTATCCAGGACACTCTCCTCAACTCTAGGTCCTCCACTTAATCCTATCTGCAAAGTCAGGAAAGGCAACATTCCCAGGTTCTGGGGTTTAAGCATGGACATCTTTGGGGTCATTATGCTGCTTCCAGCCTCAACAGGGGGCAATTGGCCCTAGGCAGGGTGGGAGTAGAGGGGGTGGGGAGGGCAGGGCTCTCTTCCACTGGTACTCCGAGGAGCATGCAGAAGGCCAGACCAGTCCACCTGAAGTTGAGGCTTGGAGAATTAATCTACCGGCTCCTGCGCCCCATCAGCTGAGGCCTTCACTTGGGGGTAACTTACTACACCTCCAGCTGCTCCCGGATGGTACAGCTGGGTTCTGGTGTGCTGGGGCACAGAGGTCCTGGAGACCAGTGAGGAGAGCTGGCAAGGAAGGGTCTCCCACAGCTGCTCTGAAAACAGAGGTTGCTGAGAGGGTGTGAATGGGACAGAGGGCAGCAGCTACATCTAGGGAATAATGGCCCTGGTGGCCTAAGCCTCACTTGGGTCTACAACTTGGATACTGGAGCCCAAACCAAGCCCCATCACTCACTCACTGTGAAGGCCTCACAGGTGTTAACCTTTCCCCTTAAGCGCTGGTTCTTCCTGTCTGTCTGAAGGGAGATCAGTAAGCACCACGTGGAGCAGTGATGGGTATTAAATGCACTAACAGATGCAAAACAGCTGATGTGTGGTGACAGGTCATACACACGGTAGCAGAAATTTTCACTCATCTACCCAAAGACACATATGTTGGTTGCCAGGAACCGGGGGTGCATCTGTGAATGAGACTGGCAAGGTCCCTGCCCTCAGGCAACTTCCCTTTGGGGGGTGGGGTGTGCATTGGCAATAGACAAGTAAATAAATAAATATGCAGGGTGTTCCGGATGACAGCTGCTGCAGTGGAGGACATGAATAGGGTGACAGTATAGAAAGTAAAGGGTAAGGATGAAACTGACAACAGAAACTTTCAGGCCTCCAATAATTGCTTGTTAGCAAAGAGTCTGAGGACTCCTTTTTCATGGGAAGACGAGGCCTGGAGCTATAAAGCCTTTTACAACCAGTTAATTGTTAAGGGGAAAGGCTTGCAATATTAGTAGGATACTGGACTTGGAAATCTTTAGACTATAATCCTAAACCATGTTGGGGTAAATGCCCCATTGTATCTGATTGACTTGTCATGTATTTGGTTGTCATGAAAATGTCGTAGTCAGTCTATAAGAATTATGTTGGAGACATCAGGACTTTAAAGTGTAATATACGATCTCCTTTAGAATGAAACCATCAATCCTAAAGCGACATAGTAATTGATTGGCATAGAAAATTACACTCGGCTCACTGTTTATAATTCCTTAGAGACATGAATTCTTCTTTTTAATCTTGGTTTTTTATTTGGTGGGGGGGTAAGAAAGTATCAAGACTGCAGCTGTCTCCCTTCTGGCCTGATTGAAATAAATGACTTTAACATGTTTATTGTAATAAGGGGCTCTAAGATTTCTTTCTTTCTTTTTTTTTTTTTTTTATCAGAGAGAGAGGGAGAGAGCAGGCACAGGCAGACAGAGTGGCAGGCAAAGGCAGAGGGAGAAGCAGGCTCCCTGCTGAGCAAGGAGCCCGATGTGGGACTCGATCCCAGGACGCTGGGATCATGACCTGAGCCGAAGGCAGAGGCTTAACCCACTGAGCCACCCAGGCATCCCTAAGATTTATTTCTTAAAAGAGAATTCTCTTAATGAGTTTATCTGTGTGGTGTGTTACCAAAAATCACTCAGACCACAATGGGCAGAATAATTTGTAAGAAGCCAGAGCTGATACAGGGTGATACAGGAGGCCCAGTGAGGAGGGTATCCCAGTAGCCCGGGAGAAAGCCTGACAGCCTGATCTGGGGGCACAGTGAAGACACAAACATGTGGACAGATCTGAGGTGTGTGTGGGAGGAGGAACCAAAACGACAGGCTGAAGGGACCCAGGATGAGTCATAGGGTTTTGGCTTGAGCACTGAGATAGACAGTGATACTATTTACTGAAATTGGGACATTCAGGAGACGAATCGTTTTGGGTGAATAAGCAGTATTTAGATTCAGGCATATTTCAGCTCAGGGTGCCTAGTTTGTTATCCAAGGGGGACGACGAAGTTGGAGGAACATAAGCCTGGGGTTCTGTGCAGAAGACAGTCTGTGCCCAGAGAAGGGATCTCAGGTGAGGGTCCAGGAGCAGTCCAGGATTTGCAAAAGTAACACCACCCCCATTTACAGGTAGGGAGTAATCTGTTAGTAAAAAGAATAATGCCCATGGATTTTTCCGGCTCAATCCTCTTTTGGAAGCCCCGCAGATCCGAGATGTGGTTGAGGGAGGCATATAGCCTATGGGAGAAACTGCAGCTCCATCCTTCCCAAAAGACCCTCTGCAGTTACTTAGGGACACATAATGGAAGCTCACGCTGGCAGTGAGGACCCAGTGTCCACCGAGGACAGCAAAGCCCTATTAACTGTGTGACTCAGAGCGTTGAATCTAGCTCTCTCTTGGGTGACTAAGATTCCTTTGAAAAGCACGCCTTTGAAAGCAGATGTGGTGCTTGGCGGATGTTTCAGTAGTTTGATGTTGGAGTGCTCTGTGCCTTTTCTATTCACGTGCAGAAGTCGCTTGGAGCAAGAGAGGAGGAGCGGGAGGAGGGCTGTGCTGAAGCCCGGGAGCTCAGCCCTGCGCTAGCTGCTTTTCCTAAACGTGGGACTGGGCCGAGATCAGCTCCAGCAAATGGACAGTCCTGTGTGTGTCCGCCCAGAACAGTGAGGTGGGAAACAGGATGAATAAAGTTATCTTGGGGATTAATTCCTACTTTCAACCGAAGTCTTTGGCTTAATGATCTGTTCTAAGTATGCTAATTTGGCCAGCTGGCCCTAGGTAGCTAACTTTACCCGGAAGTTAAAAGCTTCATCTGGGGGGGCGCCTCGGTGGCTCAGTGGGTTAAAGCCTCTGCCTTCAGCTCAGGTCATGATCTCGGAGTCCTGGGATCGAGTCCCACATCGAGCCCCGCATCAGGCTCTCTGTTCAGCAGGGAGCCTGCTTCCCCTTCTCTCTCTCTGCCTGCCTGTCTGCCTGCTTGTGATCTCTGTCTGTCAAATAAATAAACAAAATCTTTAAAAAAAAAAAAAAAAAGCTTCATCTGGCATGGAAGAGCACTTCTGGAGGAAGTAAGAAGGCCCACCCCCCAGAGGGAAGGAGGATTGTTTAGTCTCACGCTCTCAGCCTTTTCTAGCCCACTCTTGATGCATGTGCAAGTCATGGCCCCCAGATATTCTGCCACTTTCCTTCCCTGTCACTGCAATGCCATTGAAACTCATCAGGAAATGGAAGGCTGCTGGGGGGGGGGTGTCTAAGAAGGTTACTGGGTTAGACTAGTGGTCCTTCGTGTCCTGGAAGGCCTTCTTTTGTCTTTTGTCTTCTTTTGTCTAATAAATAGGATGGGATGTTTCCCCTCCTATGTTTCTGCTTTCATGACTCAGGTTAGTGCAGGGGTGACCCCAGGTGTGTGTATGAAAATGTAGGTCTTATTACTTTTCAGGTATGGTGAGATCAGATCAGGAGACAACGGCCTTTGAAAGCTTAGCTTGTTACACTCACAGATCCCAAATGGAGGGGACTCACCAGGCTGTGAGGGGGCAGGGGAGCCCATGAAGCGGCATCAAGGTCAGTGAGGAGGCAGGAGCAAAGGATCCAGATGGGGGCAAGAGCCTTCCTTGTGGTTTCTGTGAAAGAAACAGGTAAGGCAGGGTAAGCCGGGTGGGGAGAGGATGATTTGAATAATTTCAATGGACTTGGGGGCCATGGGGCTTCTTCCTAGCTATCTGGTACCTGACCCAGTGAGATAATGGTCCTGAGCTTGAGAGCCACAGGGTAGGTGCTGGGGTATGGGCTTTGGATTGGGGTGGGGGGCTATGTAGGGCATGTGCTCACAGGGGATTCTTTGCCGTCCGTGCGAATTAGCTAACCCTGGGAGATGCTGCCCCACCAGCATGAGCAAGCCTGCCCTCCCTCCCAGCCCCCGCCCCCCATGCTGGAGCATCCGAAGCACAGGGTTAATACAATGTGAATCACTGTCCTGTAAGGACTGACCTGCTTCTGATCTTTGACAGGGACGAGCTGGAGCTGCAGAGCACCTCGGGGTAACCTTGGCCTTACTCCCAGAGTCTCTGTTTCCTCCTGTGCTGAACAGAAGAGTAATACCTGACTCTTAAGGTAGCTGTTGAGATTAAAGGAGATCGTGTAGTCAGGAGGTTAGCACAGTGTCTGGTACTTGCCGCGTGCTCAATAAATGGTACATGTGCTTTTTGTTTTTTAATTAACAGCCAGATCCTGAGCTCTGGTCAGAAGCCTGACTTGTTCTGGTTCGAGAAACTCTCGGGCTGCTGTGTTCTTGCAACATCTGATTCTCCTTGTTGGAAAGCAGTTTGTATCAGGACCCACGGGATTCTTTTCTCTTTTCAATTATTTTAAATGCCCTAAGAGCTGCTTTGTGCGTAGGTGATGGTGTCACTTTGATAGGTTCATAGGCTGAACTGAATCCACTTACCTGGGGAAACGTTGGGCCCAGGAGAGAGGAAGTGGTTCCCTTCATTTTCACCCAATAGTCGAATAGCAAGCCGTTTCTGAGAGTCTTCCACTGATTGATTAACGGATCAATTTCCCATTAACCTTTAGTAATAGAACACGTGATGCTATGGAGAACGGGGTTTGGGAATCTTCACATTTTAGTTTATCTCCCACTTGTGCCATTTCTTTCTTTCCTTCCTTCAGAGAATATTTATTATGCCTGAGGCACAGGGAGGAAGCAATTTACATAAAAGAATTTAATGGGAGGAAGGAGGGCAAAGGAAGCTCAGGGCGCAGCACATTTTCTTGCGATGTAACCAAGTTTGCTTTTATTTTAGATCTTTTTCCATTTTTGTGCGTGTGTAAATGAAATTACTAAGAGAAGATGAAGTCTGAGGCCAGCAAATGCCTGCCCTGGACAGTAATTAGTTACCTCTCCTTTAAATTTCCCTTTCCTTTGACGTGAGGGCTTAATCCAGCTTCTAATTATTCTGCCGTGTCTTCAGACCAAATGATGTTAGCGCTCGGATTTGTGGAACAACTGACAGTGCAAAACGATGTGGATAATAGAATGTGAAAAACCCCCTTATGGGCCGACGCTCTCCGCCTTCATCTTTGTTGCAGCTTCCGCTCATCGTGGTCAAAGATCAGAAGTAGGTCAGGACCATGGGGCGCCTGGGTGGCTCAGTGGGTTAAGCCGCTGCCTTTGGCTCGGGTCATGATCTCAGGGTCCTGGGATCGAGTCCCGCATCGGGCTCTCTGCTCAGAGGGGAGCCTGCTTCCCTCTCTCTCTGCCTGCCTCTCTGTCTACCTGTGATCTCTCTCTGTCGAATAAATAAATAAAATCTTAAAAAAAAAAAAAAAAGGGGGCGCCTGGGTGGCTCAGTGGGTTAAGCCTCTGCCTTCGGCTCAGGTCATGATCCCAGGGTCCTGGGATCAAGCCCCACATCGGGCTCTCTGCTCTGCAGGGAGCCTGCTTCCTCCTCTCTCTCTGCCTGCCTCTCTGCCTACTTGTGATCTCTGTCAGATAAATAAAGAAAAAATCTTTAAAAAAAAAAAAAAGAAGTAGGTCAGGACCAGAATCGGAGGGATGATCTTTTAAAAAAAAGGCTACTGTCTTTCCAAACCTAGTCCCTCTGCCTCTCTTTATGTCCCCTGCCCCCGCAGCTTGGTCTTGCCAGTTTTTGTCCTCCTCTGGGACTCAGGGCCAGCATGGAGCAGGGGGATAGCCGTGCTTGGCATCTGAACACCTGGCTTCCACTCTGCACAAATTGCTCAAGCTTCCCGAGTTGAAGCTGCTCAGTCTGTCAGATGGGGCCGGTGGCCCCCACCTTCAGTCTGGGCTATGCCTGACTTTCTCGGAGCCTTCTCTGGGGCTGCTGGGGCATCCCTCGGTGTGTCGAGCACAAAAAAATTATGAGGCACATGTACACTCTTCTGTACTGGGCAGAGCTTTGACTCCATGTGAGTCTTTTTTTTTTTTTTTAAGGATTTTATTTATTTATTTGATGAGAGAGAGAGAGAGAGAGAGAAAAGCGAGTGCATAAACAGGGGGAGCAGCAGGCAGAGGGAGAGAGAGAGAAGCAGACGCCCTACTCGGGAGTCCAACAAGGGGCTTGATCTGAGGATCCTGGGATCATTGCTGAAGGCAGGCACTTAACTGAGTCACCCAGGTGTCCCCCATGTGAGTCTTAAGGAGTTTTTGCCCTCTTTGTCTTAGGACTAGGGGTGGGCCAGCTGATTTCTTTTTCCTTTTTTTTTTTTTTTTTTTTTTTGCCAGGTTAGGAAACCTGTCCAAGGTTATAGAAACCCAGCTGTATCAGAGCTTGGTCTCTAGCCCATCTGCTGAGTCCAAAACGCACACTCTTTCCTCTTCCTTTTCATTTTCTACCGAGGGCATGAAATCCCAAGGGACCCACTTTAGGGGTTGAGAGATTAGAGAGAGCTCAATAACAAAACAAACAAACAGCAGCAAAAACAAAACAAAACTGCTCAGCTGACACTGGAGAAAGTTCTCGAAGGGCTCTCGGCTTCCATCTCCTTCCGTGTAGGTGATCATGGCAGGTGGTGCCTACCTCCCACCATGGCTTCCAGAGCTTGAACCCCCGTAACTCTACTCTCTGGGCGCTCGCTGAAGACTAACCTCCTGTGGCCAAGAGGGACAGGTGGAGTCACACATATTTGAAGGAGTTCTTCTACCTCAAGACTTGGTAGAAATTCAAAAGATTTGATGGAAAAGGACGTTGCAAAACGAAAGCTATGTTAAGCTGTAACAAAATGAAGGCCGCAGTGAAGGAAATGTGTATAGAGCAAAGTTCAAAAGGGTTTCAGTGGCCACCTCATAAAATTCCACTTGTTCCTCACCAAGCGACTGGAAAGGACTCTTCCCTAAACATGGCTGACATCAGGGGATCTGGATCCCAGCTGTACATTAGAATCAGTCGCTGCTTTAAAAATGACTTAATGTCTCTCCTCATGCAAGGTCAGATCTCTGGGGATGTCTGGGGTACAGACAGACATCTGTATTGAAAAGAAATGCCCAGAGGCTTCTGCTGCACAGGGCAGACTGGGAAACCCCTGGACCAGAAAAGCCAACCAGGCTGGGAATGGAAGAGAGCAAAGAACTCTTGGCACCCAGAAAACTGAAACTAAAAATTGAAGGAAAAAAAAAAAGATCTGAAGCTTTATTCTTTATTTCTCTACCCATCTAAGTATTAGTTATGTGAGTCAGTCCCACCAAAAGCCTACTGAAAAACGTATCTCCCAAGAAACCCCACGTTCTCCTCAGTAACCACTGGGAGCTGGTCCTCATCCCGCCCACAATGCTCTTGACGTTTTGTCTCTTGTCCTCAAGCCTCCTTCCCCAGACCACCTTATTGCTTACTTCTCTGGGAAAATAGAAGCTTCCTAGGTTCCCCATGGGCGCTGCCCCTCCCCAGCCACCCTCACCTCCTCTCCTCCAGGCTCACAGGAAGAGCACTCCCTCCTCTTTTCTCAAGGCCTTACCTCTTGAGCAGCATCAAAATCCTCCCTCTGCCCTTCCCCTTTAACTTCTTATAAACGAACTTGTTGCCAGCACACTAAACACTCTATTCAGCCTTCTTAAATACAAACAAAACAAAGCAATCCACCTTAGGCCTACGCCCCCCCCCCCCAAGTTCTTTCTCCTTTTCATCACAATCGAGCTACCTGAAAGAGTGGTTTCCATGAGCTGCCGATACTTCCTCACCTCTCCTTCACCCTTCTTGGGTCTTCCAGACCCTGACTTTTGGCCCTGTCACTTCACTGAAATTTGCCTCACCCACTCGGTCTTTCTTGTGCTGTCCAATGTCTTGTAGCACCTAGCCCCAGGACTTGGTTCCTCACCACTCCCAATACCCTCTCTTGACCTGTCCCTGCCTCCTCTGTGGTCACACTCCGCCCACACAAGCTATCCAGGAATCTATCAAGTCCCTGAAGCCATGCTCACTCTCTTCTCTGTGCCTTAGCAATGCTCTTCCCTCTGCCTGTAATGTCTGTGCCTACCTTTTTTTTGCTCCTGGATTACACACAACTCAGCTTCGATGGCTCCCCACTCTCTTTTGACAGGAGGAGTTATTTCCCGGTTGAGACGAGAGGGGGAAAAATGGCTTCCGCTGGTGGGCAACGCCATGGGCTGATACTTCCTGTGTGACACTGATAGTTGTCCCCAACTTTGGCAGCTCAGAAGGTTGATTTTCATCATTCTACTATAAAACTACGCTAGACCCTTCTTTAAATGCAGATTCTCGATTAGAAGAGCACCTGGTTTGGAGGCTAGTAATAGGAGTATTTTCTAGGTAAACCTACGTATTTGTAGAATCATGATGGACTGAAATGTGGAGTCCTAGGTAATGCAAGTACATCTTCTATAATTCTGTATTTCCCATATTCCCATATTTGATTAGGAGAATCAACTGCTGTATTTATTAAGGATAAATTTTTAATAAATAATTTTTAATAATTAATAATTGTAATAAATGATTAATAAATAGATTTCTGGGTCTCACTCCTACCTTGGGACTCAGAATCTCCAGGGCAGGGGCTCTCTCATTCATGAGTCCTCAAATGTCTCATTATCTCCCAGAACATAGGTTTGTGACTTATGGATAGCAAGGCCAATTACCCATTGAAAATGCAAGAAAGACCTTGCAGGCAGAACTGGAAAAACTGGGACATTTGAGCAACATCTGAGATCAAGGCAAAACTAAATTTCCCTCATGCATGGGCTCTTGATGGGTACCCCTCACTCCTGCCAGGATTGGGCTTCTCCAAATGCGTTATCATTTTGCACAAGGCATGTAGGCAAGCGGGGAGGGGAGTTTTTGTGTGTCCCAGCAATCTTTTACGGTCTCAGCGTTTTGGTGTCATTGCAACAACTGTGGTTCGAGTTTTAGAACATCTGGTTCTCTGGGCTCTTTACACTTCCAGAGAGCACAGCCAAAAAACACAGAGTATGGTCAGAAGTCTGGACAAGATCTGTGGGACACGTGGATGGTTCAGTTGGTTAAGCGTCTGCCTTTGGCTCAGGTCATGATCCCAAGATTCTGGAATCGAGCCCCACATGGGGCTCCCTGCTCAGCAGAGAGCGTGCTTCTCCTTCTCCCTCGGTTTCTCCCCCGACTTGTGCTCTCTCACGGTCTGTCAAATAAATAAAATCTTCAAAAAAGAAAACTTAGGACAAGATCTACTCTTTCAGAGGGCATCTAGCGTTGGTGGTATAGTGGTGAGCATAGCTGCCTTTCAGAGGGCATCTAAAGTTTGGGGTCCCCTGAAGCCAAGCCTGAGCAAGGGTTTGAGTACAAGTAGTTTATTTGGGAGGTGACAGAAACACAAGTAACTGGAAAGGGAGGAAAGGAAGACACAGAAGGGAAGGCAGCCAATGAAGTGAGCTCTCCAAGCTGGTTTCCACTGTGGGTGGAAAGAATTTTGCCGGAGAAACTAAGGGAACCAGTATAAAACCAGTATAGAACATGTGCTTCCAGCAGGGATGGGTAAAAGACACCAAGTCCCAAGAGTCATTGATAAGGGACACACCCGGGGCATTAATCCCGCATAGCTGACTTCGGCAATCAAACAAAGGCCTCAAAGAAATGGGGGTGCTGGCATTCGGAAGTCAGGGCAGCCAGCCCTCAGGGGTGAGAGTGAAGGGACATGAGCTGGCGATAGGCTGCCTCTACTACAAAGGATTTTTTCTTCCCCTGAAATATATCTTGCTTGTGTACATAGCACACATGGTAAACACAGGGGGACACTGACTTCCTCCAACGTCTCCCCAAAATGGCAAATCAGCAAAAGGGATAAACATAAGCCACAAGTAGAATAGGAAACTTCCTCATTAGGTTTCTGGCTTTCATACTTTTGGACATTTGAATTCCTTTCCTAGAAAAAACTAAAGGCATAAGGAAGCATCAGCTTCTAATACGTGTGTTCCCGGTTTTACATTAATAGTAGGTAACACCCACGACGACTTGCTACATCAGCTCATTGAACTTCTGAGAAGTCTTGTGAAGGGATATAATTTTTTGTCCCTCAAACTTCTAGAATATTCTAAACCATCTGACAGAAAGCTTGCATGCCTGAAACGCCATTGAAATAACAGGCCCAAGAGGGCAAAGAGTGCTCAGATTCAAATGACTTCCAAGGTTTATCCTGAAGGTGGGGACTGTCTTTCCTGAGGGGCTTCCCTCTAATTGTGGGGTAGTGGGAAGAGACGGGTTATGGGGACCAGTAGAGCAGGAGATAAACCCTACTGGGATCTGGACTTGACAGAAGCTGTCAAGCTATCTCGGCAGCTGCTGGACATTTTGGTGCAGGAAGCAAATAGAAATCCCACAGCACCTCCGTCCGTGAGAGAATCCCCGCACTGAGGACATTGCTAAAACATGACACTAAGGATTGTATTCTCTGATGACGGCACTGTAGTTGAATACCAGACAGGCTCACTTATTTTTCAGGGCACAGACCACTTCTGAGGAAGCTTATTTCCTACAGGAATAATAAGTACCTACTGAAATTTGTCTTTTGAATGGACAGCATGCCAAGCTATGCCACTGGATACCCAGCTCTATTAGATTTGTCCGGGAACGCACATTCCTTGGGTGTGAAATGATTAACATTACTGAATAATTAGCAAAAGCCTTTTGAGCAGGGCATGGCTTAATCAGTAAGCGTACGCTGCGCTGTGTGTGTTGGTGATGAGCAAAATGCTGTAGAAAGTTCCAGGCCTTTGCCTTCTAAAATTCTCAATTCTCATTTTGACAAGGATTCTGTGTAGAGTAAAATAAACCACACATTCAAAATTTATGGGGACTAAAACCTTCTGGCAGTGGAAAGGTACACTTCACATTCTGAGGTCACCGAAGTCTTTACGAACCAAGGAGAAAAGCCAATTTTCAGTAAATAGTATTCAATGTCTCAGGACCCTGCCCTCTAGGAGAATAATTGTTCCTCACCCCAAGGATGATTAACAGAGATATTCCAATTTTGTCTCCGCTTTTCACACTCAGGCATGCAGACATTATGCTAGCATTTCAATGCTGAGGAATTAAGTTATATTGTCTGGTCAATTAAGGAACTGGAAACAGGACACCTCTGTCGCCCACCCCTGGTGTTATTACTGTGCTATTATTACCATTATTAGTCATGTTGAGTGAAAAGAACCTACGTCTTGGATTTCTCTATTGTGGGGTGGGGGAGGGCAGGGTAAAGAGCAGAATGGGAGCTTGAACGCTAGACATTTTGCCCCAGTGAAATCTTTAAGTCTCAATCACAAAGAAAGCAAACTTACAGGATGGAGGAGGAGGGAGCGGCCGGCGGGACCTGTGGGTGAAGCGGGGCGGTGGCCCGGAGAGCAGAGTACGTTCTCCAGGTCCTTGGGTGAGGGCCTTGCTCCTTCCTGGAAGCAGGTCCCAGGCCCAGCACTGGTTTGGAGCTCTCCGATGGCAACATGTTCTGCAAACCTGGCTCTCTGTGGCTTGGCACTAGTTCTTAGGGGCAAATAATAGAACTGCCTGTGTTTTTAAGGCTTCAGGTGTTTTGCAGAATTACCCATCAGAGACTTCAGCTGACTGTGCTTGCCAGGTGCTGGGATTTGGGCTCAGATGAGTGTGAGCAGGGTGGCTGTCTGTGAGCTGGCGTGCTCAGCTGCTCCCTGTCTGTCTTGAAGACCAGGGGCGGATGCTGGCAACTTTATATTTAGTGGCATCAGACCCTCAGGCCAGTTCAAAAAGATTTGAATGTAAGTGGACATATAACCTTTGAGGAACCGATATGGGAATAGTTAGCTACAAACATAACAACGTTCTACCCTTTGACCTGGTAGATACCCTTTGATACTTCTAAGAAAATAAAGAAATGAATTTATCTTCCATGACCTAGCCATTCTTGTGTTGCTTATAATCACAAAAAGTTGAAGCGACCCAGTTGTCAAAGTGACTGGAGGTTCGTTAAATGCATTATGATAAATTCATTTGATGGCATGGTCTATAGTCAAAGACCTGGGAAAATTCACTATATAGTTTTGAAAACATATAAAAATATATGGGGTATAATTGCAATTTTGTAAGGAAATCCATGCGCATTTAAAAAGAATGCAGACATAGTACTAAAGACCTACAGGTTTCTGAGTGAGGAGCGATGGGTGATTATTATGCTTTTCTGCATATTCTGATTTTTCTATAGCGAACTATATAGATGCCAGTTGTATTCAATTACAATCATGCTATTTACAAATGGAAGTTCTCTGGGTAAGTGAGACCACCTCTCACCTGGGTGAAAGGAAATGTCCGCATGTTCTGCCCAGAGCCATTGCCCTCTGACAAAAACTCAACAACCCTTCTACTGAGAAGTGAGTTCAGGAGGTACCCTGGGGGATGGGGGGGGGGGGTGTTGGGGGGTTTGGGGTGGGGAAGGTTGCTGAAGGAAGCAGCCCATGAAGGCACAACCCTGGTTCATAGTCCCGTGATGGCCCCAGAGTGACTGCTGTCCAGATTGCTGGGCAGTGCTGTTGGTCTTCTCCCAGTGGGTTTCCTCACAGTCCAGTGTTCTCACCCTCCCCCGCACTCCTGGACCAAAAGGAAACCAACTGTGGACCTGTCTCAAACTGCACCCAGCCAGCCACCGGCGAGCCCACGGTCCCTCTGGGGCCTCCCACCGCAAGGTCAGCCCAACCCGTGAGGGACTTTGAGTCAGGAAGAAGACAACAGGGACAATATTTGTATGGCACTTTACAGTTTACAAATAATTTCCACGATGCTTCTGTAGAGGAGCTGTAGACATTCCTTTCAGAGAACACACATGGGCAGTCTGAGAAGAGGCACGCCGAGGGCTGTTTCCTTAACTGTAATTCCATCTGTGACACTCTCGGCTGCCTTCCGGTGACTGGGGGGACACTTGGATAAGGTGGGGGGACAGCTGTTCTTCAAGCTACTACCAAAGGGAAGGAAGATCAGTGGTGTAGGTGAATTCGTTATCCCTTTATAATGAATCTAGAAGTGCTAATGAATAATCACTAATAAATCACTTAGGTTAACACCAGGAAGCTGGACGAGAGAACCACACGTTTAGTGAAGCTGGTGCCAAGGCAGGTAAAATGGAGGCTCTTCGTGCAGACTCAGTGTCCGGGTGGTGATCACCTGATGAAGATTTCACTGGAAAATTAAATGTTCTCAAAAAACACCCAACTTAAGTTCATGCAATTCAACGTCTGAGTCAGCACAGTATCCCAAATGCCCACCAGTCAGCCTCTGTTGAATGCCCTCTGTGATGGAGAACTTGCTACTTCTCCAGGAGAATATTCCACGGTTGTACAGCTATGGTTGTTAGAAAACATGCCCATAGGCCTGCAGTGTGAGGGTCATCAAAGAGTACTGGGTTGAAGGGAGTGTGACTCTGTTTCAGAGAGAGAGAGAGAGAGCAGGGAGCAACGTGGATACCATATAGGATTACTATGTCCAAATTTCAGAATTATTTGTTCTTTTTCTTCTGAGGGACAAATACCATGTAGAAGACAAGTAAGACAAGCAAAAATGCTTACTTAGTCTTCTTCGTTAGGAAGAGTGGTGCTGTGTAATATTATTGGCCTCGTACATGGCTCATTATTTTGTAGATAAAACCAGAAGCAGGTCCTCCTTCCTACTAACTTCTGTTAGCTTGCCATGCAAAGCTTTAATTACAGGATGTAGAGCCATCTCAGTTCTCCTCCGAGTCTTTGTCCTCAAGGAATTGATAATCATAATTGAGACTTGGTTGGTAGCAGACTATACGTGGGAAACCAAAGGGAAATAGAGGTTCATTAATTCGGTTTGTCAGTTATTTAAAAATTTTACGAATACTGCGTGTCTCCCCAGTTGGACTGCGTACTCATTCAGGGCAGGATTTACTTCTTGTGCCTGATTATATGTCCAACATTGGGAACACAAAGTACCTCATTGCTATGTGCTTCATGATTATCTGCAGAAAATTATGTTGTAGGTAGCATGCCGAACATGTGCTGAAGAATTAGTATGATTAACAATGCCCATCAAGCCATTGGTTTAATGCTAATAAAACATCATCATTTAAAGAATACACTGCCTTTATTTAACCCCATAAGTTATAAGCCTTAACACATGTACAATTTGGGTGTTTTTAAAGTGCTTTAAAAGATATTTATTTTTTTTTTAACCAGGTGGAAGATAAAGTTCTTTAAAAGACATTTCATTTTTAGTGGAAGAGGAGATTACCAAAAGCGTGTAACAATTTGTTCAACATCTGTGAGAAACGGGATTTTTATATAAAATACACATGGGGCACTGAATGCCCAAATGATGAGTACGTGTGGTCAGAATTCAAAATGAGACTTGCTAGCAACCTCATCTAGAAGGTGTCTTAAGTCAAGAATGATCCTGTGGGGAGAGAGGGAGGTGTGTTGGGGAGCTGTGCTCTTGGAGGTCTAGTGTGTGGCTTCCCCTGTTGTGTGATGGGTTTGAGTTAGTGATGAGGACAGCCACTCAGATTGACAGTCCCCTGGATGTCCAGGGCTTCTGTGACAGGGATGGGAACATGGTTGACTTGAATGTTCTTCAGACAGCCAAAAAATGATTCCCACACTGGGAGCTTCAGGGTCTTCAAACCAGCTTCAAGAGAAAAGAAGAGGCATTCAGTGGGTAATTCATTCTTTCAAGTGAATGTACCCAATTTAAAAAAGAGTCTTCTTAGAGCTCAAGAGACTGAGGGACTTGGGCCACCTGGTGGCCTCCTCCTTTGAGCTGGTACCCCACACCCCCACCTGCTATGATCAGTCAACAACAAGGCTATTCTTTGAGTTCTTCCAAGAAGCTGATTCCACAGCCCAAATCAATAGATAATAACTCTGAACTCCAGTGCTTTTTATGGGTCATGGAAGACCCATAAAATTAACAAACTATTTGGAGGAACATAAAAGAAGGAAGAATGACAAAGCTCCTTCCAGGCAGAATTCCAGAACCTGCTTGCTCCTCCCATTCTGGCCCCCCAGAGCTTAATAACTCACCAGGAAATCTAAGCAACTTATGAGAAGAGACCAATTTCTTAGCCCCTTTCCTGATTCTTTGCTGATACCAGACTTCCAGGTTAACACAGCCTTGTAAGAGGGGCTTATTATAAGTGATAGGCCTGGGACAGAAGCAGCAGCAGGAATGTGGCCTGGGCTATACAACATGCCCATTGCTAGCAATTGAGTTTTCCCATGTGTTGGAGCAAAGGGCTTCACTGTCTCCACCGTCCAGCCAACTGCTGCTCATCTAACGACCCCTGGGCTGGGGCGTTGGATTTGCTGGGCTAAGACGAATATGTTAAGAGCTGACGTGGGGCAACATGGGTGTAGGAGAAGTCAAGACCAGAGTTACCTGGGACACCTCCAATGTGAAGTGGCTCTCGAGTGTCGGCAGGTGGGAAGGGGAGCCGTCCAGCTGTGTAGCTGTTCTCTGCATCCAGCTCCAGGTGCAGGATGTGCTGTTTGATGGTGACTGGGGGGGAAAGGAAGCTGGTCAGGTCAGTCACCCAAGGAGAGCCCTGCCCAATATTTAAAGTCTACGCTAGTGTGTCACCACGGGCTTCTGCTCAACTCATTCCGTGGGAGCGCTGCTGGTAGGAATTCAGTCGACCTAGACTCAAATCCAACTAATTTCTCAATGCCAAGGGGGTATTTAGGTATTCTGCATACATTACAGAATTCAATCCTTAAATGCATCTGTGAGGAAGATATCTCACTCTTCTTTCCGAGAGAAAAGACTATGACTCTCAAGGCATTGAGGAGCCTGACAGGACAGTTACAAGTTGAATGGGTTGGGATTCCGAGCCCCGTCTCCAGAGGTCATGTTTATTTCATGTGATCTTAGCTTCTTTCCGGGAGACGCTGACTTCTGAAACCTGAGTCGCTTTTTGACCCTCCAAATAAAATTCCTCCAATGTTAACAGTCGTCCCTAATCGCTGTGGAGTTAGCATTCCAATTAGACAAGCAGACACTAGCTTTTTTACAAAAGACATTTTAGCCAATGCGCTTTAATGTATCTCCAAGCTCACGCACACAGGTTACTCATAAAACAGCAGACTGGCTGCGGGAGGCCAGGCCCTTCTCCACCCAGTGGTAAGTCTACGTCCCTTGCAGGGAAAAAAAAAAAAAAAAACCCAGCCCAACAATAAACTTTAACAATAGTAAGAGCAAATACTTACTGGGCCCTTGCGACATATTGGACCCTGGGGGGCACTTTGCATACATTATCCCGTTTGATTTTCACCCTGGGAGGTGGAGGTTACTTTTTTTTACCTCCATTGTGCAGAGGAGGAAATGGAAGATAAAGAGCAATTAAGTGGCTAGTTCAAGGTCACTTAGGTAAAGGCCCAAACTGAGATTTCCTCTTTGTTCTTTTTTCTTTCAGAGCCAAAATCTAAATCACAATGTTATACTGCCTTGAAAACAAACAGCTTATCAGTTTTCCTGAGCTCAAAAAAAAAAAAAAAAAGAAAAGAAAAAACTTCTCTGTCGGTGACAGAGGACCGAGGACGGAGCACCGGTTGCAGTCACCCTGAACTGCGTCCTCACTGCTGGGGTGGGTTGAGGATGGTGGTGTTCGCACTGTGAACCCGGAAGGGGGTGGGGGGCGTAGCTGAGCTCAGCCAGACTCGAAGGGATTGAGTTGCTGACCAGGCCTCAGGGACATTCAAGTCCAGATGGAAAGGGAGACAGCTTCAGGGTGTGAACAACAGGCTACTGGCCATCATACCTGTCACAGAGTGCCACCGTCCATCACACAGAGACCGCTTTGGTGTGACCGATGCCAAGATGCCCCCTGCCTCACTGTCCACAGAGGCCGTGACCTGGAACACACAGGCATTTTCCTATGGCCTTCAGAAGGGCTGGTGGAGCCAACTTCCCAGGCTTCCTGCCTTCCCAGCCCCTGCCACCCCGCCAACCCGAAGCACTTTAGCCGTAAGCCCCCTCCCACACCGGGAGATGATATGGGGGCCAGCTTTGCAAGAATCTCTCTGCTGCACCCCTCCCAGACGAGCAAGCTGCAAACCCGGGGCCCAGCCTGACGTCGCTGCCAAAAGCCACGAGCCCTGTCCTCCCAGTCCAAACCCCTCCTCTGGCAGGCTCCACTCAGAGGACACTGGGTAGCATGGTAGAGCCTTCTCAGCTGTTAGCATGTGACAGTGGCAGTTTAGAAGGATGTGAAATTTGGAAGGCAAAAATGCTGGCTGAGGGGTATACCCTGCTGCAAGGCCCCGACAATGATAATAATTCCATGAATGCACGCCTTACAAGGGGCTCTTGTTCAACAAATTCAGCAAGCTCATGGATTGCATTTGTACTGGGCACGCGCCAGGGGTCAGGTCCTCATGCTATCATATAGAATCCTGAATTCCCCCTGAATTCTGGGCCAGGGCCAAGGGCTGAAGCAAGGTGAAGGAAGGCGAGGACTAAAATCAGCAAGCTGGTAACTAATTTGCATTTAATTTGCATGTAGCTAGATCGTGCTGCCAATTCTCAGGCAATTTTCCAGCTAAACAACGTCACTGCCCTTACGGAGGTCATCAGGTCTCAGTGTTTGTGTGTGTGATGATTTCCTCTCTAGAAGGCCTCCTGGAGCCCCTCCCGCTCCCCTGAAAAGCCGGCCTTCTCTCCAGGCCAGCCAGCAAGGGGCTGCTTGTGCCTCTGGCCTATCTGAGGCCTTGCTCACACTTAAATGCCACATCACAAATACAAAGTGTTCCAGGAGTTTGGGCTGTTTTATCTTCTTCTGGGAGTTTACCCCTCATGGTTAATAAGCCGTGGAAGGGTAGAGGTGAAGGAAAATGGCATATTATGGCTAAATAGAAAAACACAGGCCCCAATTGGAGCCCCCTAAACCCCATTACCAGACCAGGGCTGAATACCTAACCTAAGTGACCTTTCAACCTCCCCCAGAAATGGAGTCTTAATAGATCAGTCAGGAATTTTCTGAATAGCACCCATGACATTATAATCTGTCATATGGGTCTTCTTCATTCCCTGCCCTCCCCAAATCCCACCCCAAAAGTTAGGTGAGGTAATCCACCCACTTAGACCCCCTGCCCTTGCCCTAATGGAAGGTGACCTTGCCTGGAAGAATCTTTTCTTTTCCTTTGCTTATGACTGCCTTGTCCTACCCTCGCTCCTTCTGTACAACTCCTCAGAGCTCCCCTCTGCTTGCTAGATGGGATGCTGCCTGATTCATGACTCAAGTAAGGTCAACAAGATCTTCGAATTCACTCAGTTGAATTTTTGCTCTTTAACATTATCATGATTTGTTCTTTGCCTTGAGGTCTTCCTGGATTTTTTTTTTTTTTTAAAGAGTTTTTGAAAAGGAAAGAGGTAGAACCTGGTGGTGAGAATAGGATATTGACCAGGCCCATGAGGGATGGGCAGGAGGGAACAGTAGAAGCCTATGCGGAAAGAGGAGTCCAGGTCAACCCAAAGGAAGCCTGGGGGGCAGACCGAGGGGCCACCCTGGCTGTGGGGGCCGCAGAGGTGGGTGGGTGGTGTAGGGACCATAAGGGAAATCCAAAACTGACTCCGTGGACACCAGGCCATGGGCATGACACGGTGTAGATAATTGTTGGGAACATCTATTCCATGACTCCTGGTACTGCCCTTATGAGGAAAAGTGGAGATGTGACAAGGGTGAAGGGGAGGAGAGGAAAAATGGACATTTATTGACTATATGACAGTTTCTGTTCTCTTGATAAAAGCCCTAAGATATCAGCATTATTACCCACATTTTAAAGATAAAGAAAGTGAGTCTGAAGTAAGTTAAGTAGCTTCCCTAGGGCCATGTAACTTAGCGCAGCAGGTAGAATTCAGCCCAGCTTGTTTGAGTCTTCCCAATTTTAAAGATGATGAACAGGAAACACGACCAAATGATTTGCTAAAGGAAAACACTAAGTTAGCCCTGAAATCAGGTCTCTTCAAACAAGATGGAATCCCGCTCCCTCACAACACCCCCACTGCGGTCTCCAGCAATGAAACCCACAGACCCTGTCCTCACACGTGCGCACCTTTCCAGCCTCCAGATAAACACATAAGTGCCTCCCTGGCCGACTCCCGACGTGTATTAGGATGCCAGTAAGGCTTCTTGGGCGAATGCTGAAGACCAGCTTAAATTCGGGCCCCAACAGCACAGAGTTAGCTTTCAAAAGGAAAGAAAAAAAATTAGTTAAAATATCATAATTCAAGAAAAAAGGATCGAGTTCTTCAAACTCCAAGACCTAAACTCTTCACAACTGACCCTTACCTAGGACAACATGTCCTCCTTCCTGGGAGAAATAAATGCCTTTCTCCAAAGAGCCACCCAAGCAGGGGGACACACCAACACTCAGAGAAGGGGTGTCCAGGGGTTTCTGATCCAACTGAAAGTTCCTCAGGCATCCCACAAAGCTGTTTTGGGGGAGACTCTGCAAGAAGAAAAAAGCAAGCTTCATTAAGTTAAGCTACACTTCCCAGAGACACAGGGGCAGCCAAGGTTAAGGGCAGGACACCTGTCTGCAGAAGGGGACAGATAGGGGGATTCAACCATCCTCCCTGAGTCAGGTGGGCCTGATGGTTTCATTTGGCTTCCTGTCCTCACTGCCAAGAAAAGGCTGCACACCAGCTGTCCAGTGGGTGGCTGAAGTCTGAGGGGTCACCTGCGTGCAGGAGGCGGGGGTGGTGGAGGCTGCTGGCCAGTGCTGGTCAGGGACCTGACCCAGGTCTGCAGACGGGGCTACAAGAGGGGAACCTTGCCTTATGGTGTCCACATCTCACCGTCTCTTTGCAGGTGCAAACCCCTTCTGATAGTTTCGTGAGCCTATGTGATTGCTTAATGCAAGGCAGCTGACTGAAAAAGAGGCCAAAACATTCCAAAAATAATAAAGTGTAAAAAAGCTTCCTACGTTGTTGGGCTCAGTGTACCACCAACAAATCATGAATGCCGTGGAGTTAAAGGAAGACACGAGGCCCAGCATCGGGGGATGCAGACAGCACCTCAAGCAGCCTATCCAGAAGAAGGGCTCCTCCCTGGAGGGCCCAAGGATGTACCTCTGGGGATTCTGTGATCCCTTAAGTTACATACCGGATGTTCTCTGCACATTTTTCTGGGGAGAAAGACTGTAACTTTCAAGAAGTTTTCAAAAAGAAATGGAGGACTCACTGAATAAAATCCTTAAACTTCCTTCCAGAATAAGTGCTTTTAGGACCCTGGAATCCTACACAACAGATGCAGGATAGGCCAGTTTTAAGACATGGTGACATTAGAGACGCATATTAGAGATAGTGTCAGTATCAACGGTAAACTACCCATTGGACTCACAATGAAATTTTTAGTGTCTTAAGATTTACTACCTAATCCAATGAAGAGCCTGTCTCTGAAACCAAGCTCAGACCGTCCAGGGGAGGTCACCCCCTAACACTGAAGCCCTCGGGGCCGACTGCAGATTTTGGTGATCAGAAGAGACGGGGATTGGATGTTGCCTGCCCTCTGAAAGGTTATGGAGGAGAGAGTAAGCGTTGGTTTGCCACCTCAAGCGGAAGGAATGCTGCAAGGAGAAACTTGGTTTGTAAGCGTGATGCAATGGAGTACTATGGGTTGTGCCTTATATTAGGATCCTGAGTGTGACGTATCCAGGACCAAAGAGTGCCCATATTGTGCTTCGGAATAGCTACCCCAACCTGTGACCTCGATGAGAGGGAAATGGGTACAGAGGTTACAGAAAAGCAAACATTAACATTGAGGGTTCTCTTTGGCAATTAATGTTTTCTATTACATATGTACTATATGCTATATCACATATATATTACACAGTATTATATACTATCCATTATATATAATGCACATGTAAAGTTACATGCAGTATTAATATAAACTGAATATATACCTATATTATATGTTATAAATATATATGCATATTAAATGTATAATAGGAAATAAAGCAAAACAATATTTTATGACTTGCTGGGGCTTTGACCCAAACCCCAGTACAAAACTCAAGTGGACCAGGCTGAGCCTATTCCCAGGCTGAGACACGGTGGCCAAGGCGAGGTCAGCCTGACCGCCTAGAATCCAAGTTGCCTGAAATTTCCTCTTCTAATTAGGCCCAGATATGGGTCTTGGGCCTTCCTCCTGCACTGTAAGCAAGCATCATGGCAGAATGGGCCAGCAGCCCGAAGGGAAGGGGCAAGAGGGGCTGGGCTGGGCTGGGGCAGCACGTTCAGGGGAGGGTGGTTCTAGGCCTGAACTGTGCAGACGGCCACCTTACTTCACTGTGTGGGAGCAAGAGACAAATCAGGGAGAAGACAGACAGCTGGGTGTAGCACCCCAAGTAATGCAGATGTAATGGGGGTTCTGCTGGTGTGGCAGGAGAGAGGAGCAGCAGGGTGCTCACCGAGCTCAGCCCCGGAGCCAGGGCCACCTCGAAACCTTTGCCCTTGACAAACGTCGCACACATCCCTGCTTCCCGGGACAAACGGACTTGTCTCTTTCCCTTAGCCCCAAGTTTTCCTAAATTTGGTTCTTGAGATAATTTTATTTCAGGCACCAAATAACATGAAAACACATATTCACTTACCAAGTTTGTCCATTTTCACTTCCCTTTCTAACCTTCTGATTAAGACAAGGAACACATTCTATTTTTGCACGAATATGTCTTAAATGCCACTTGTAATTATGCACGATGTATCGATCGGTTGTCAAACTCTTTTTTCTCCAAATGAAGGGAGCATAGCCACACTATCTGGCCAGACTTTAATAACACTATTTTGTGTTTAAAATCACTATTATTGGGGTGCTTGGGTGGCTCAGTAAGTTAAGCCTCTGCCTTTGGATCAGGTCATGATCCCAGGATTCTGGGATCAAGCCCCACATTGGACTCTCTGCTCAGTGGGTAGCCTGCTTCCCCGCCTCTCTCTGCCTACTTGTGATCTCTGTCAAATAAATAAAAAAAAATTTTTTTAAATCACTATTATTATTATATATTAATAGGTAAGTATATATATTACTATATATTTTATTATATATTTATATATCTAATATAAATATACAAATATATATTAATATACACAATAATGTTATATTATATTATTAATACCATTATTTTGTGGTTGCCTACTCTTTATGGCAAAAAATATTGGGTTTCCATGCATGGGGAGACAAAAATATGTTTTAAATAAACTTAACTTTGGGGGTTGTGGGTGGCTCAGCTGATTAAGTGTCCCACTCATTTTCAGCTCAGGTCATGATCTCAGAGTTGTGAGATCAGCCCCTACCTCTGGCTCTGTGCTGAATGTGGAGCCTGCTGAAGATCCTTTCTCTGCCCCTCCTCCCAACAGCACATGTTAAAAAAATAAAATCAACACAACCTGTGAGTTGACCAAGAGCAAGCTATTAAATAATTTTTTTTAAATCTCTGTTTGGCGAAGATGCTGAATGTGACACAAATTGCTAAAGTTTGGAAAACAATATCTTAATCAAAAATCTCCATCTATAATCTAAAACCTATGTTTGTGCATTTCCTGGAAGAGAAACTGACAGATTTATATTTATAAAGCTATGGAGTAGCCCTAGATTCATTCCTTCAGGCCAGTGTGTCAAGCTGAACCTTGAAAGTGAAGGGTTGGGAGGGCACCTAGGTGGCTCAGTTGGTTCAGTGTCTGCTTTCAGCCAAGTCATGATCCCAGAGTCCTGGGATTGAGTCCTGCACCAAGCCCTGTACTGGGCTCCTTGATCAGTAGGGCGCCTGCTTCTCCCTCTCCCTCTGACTGCTGCTCCCCCTGCTGTGCTCTCTCTCTCTCTCTCTCTCTTTCTCTCTCACTATCTCTCTGTGTCAAATAAATAGAATCTTTTTTTCTTTAAAAAGTGAAGGGTTGGAAAGGGGGAATATTCTCTGTGGGCTTTAGACATCAATTAGGGATTTTATTTTTTAAAGATTTTATTTATTATTTATTGGACAGAGAGAGGGAGAGATCACAAGTAGACAGAGAGGCAGGCAGAGAGAGAGAAGGAAGCAGGCTCCCCGCAGAGCAGAGAGCCCGATGTAGGGCTCCATCCCAGGACCCTGAGATCACGACCTGAGCCGAAGGCAGAGGCTTAACCCACTGAGCCACCCAGGCACCCCTCAATTAGGGATTTTAAAAATTATTTAAAATATTTTGAGATTCTTGAATACTTTATGTAATTATAATGATTAAAATGTGAGACGTAACTGACATATAATATTTTCAAGTGTAAAAGCATAGTGATGTTCTCTCTCTCTCTCTCTCTCTATATATATATATATAAATATACGTATTTATGTATATGTATATAGTGGTATGATCACCACAATAAGTTTAGTTAACATCCATCACTACACAAAGTTACAAGTCCCTTTCTTCTTGAGATGAGAACTTTCTTTGCAACTTTCTTTGATCGACTTTCTTTGCAACTTTCAAATATATAATACAGTATTATTATTATTATTAACTATGGTCACCATGCCATACATTATATACCCAGGACTTAATTGTTTTGTAACTGAAGTTTGTGCCTTTCCACCACCTTCATAATTTTATTATAAGGTGAATTATTTTTCTATATGGTTCTAAAGCATAACTATTTTTTTGTACCAAATGCTCCCCATGCTAAGTGTAGTAATGATCCATCACCACACAGTTATTACAGTATCACTGACCACAGACCTGCTGTACTTTTCATCCCTATGACCTATTTATTCTACAACTGGAAATCTGTATCTCTTAATCCCGTTCTCCTATTTGGTCCCTCCCCCACCTCTCCTTCTGCCAACCTCCAGTTTGTTCTCTGTATTTATGAGTCTCTTTGTTTTTTTGCTTGCTTGTTCATATATATATATTTTGAAGATTTTATTTGACAGACAGAGATCACAGGTAGGCAGAGAGGCAGGCAGAGAGAGTGGGGGGAAGCAGGCTCCCTGCTGAGCAGAAAGCCCAATGGGAGGCTCGATCCCAGGACCCTGGGATCATGACCTGAGCTGAAGGCAGAGGCTTTAACCCACTGAGCCACCCAGGCGCCCCGCATATGTTTTGTTTTTTAGAGTCTACATATGAGTAAAATCATATGGTATTTTTCTGACTTATTTCATCTGGCAAAATAGCCTCTATGTCCATCTCTCTTGCCATGAATGGCAAGATCTCATTCTTTTTTATGACTAATGTTCCTCTGTGTGTGTATGTGTGTGTGTATCACATCTTCACATCTTTATCCATTTCTCTATCAGCGGACACTTGGGTTGCTTTTATGTCTTGGCTACTGTGAATACTGCTACAGTAAACACAGGAGTGTATATATCTTTTGGAATTAGGGTCTTTCTTCATTTTCTTTGGGTAAACTCTCACCAGTGGAATTACTGGACTGTATGGAATTCCCATTCTTAATTTTCTGAGGAAACTCCAGACTGCTTTCCACAGCAGCTGTACCAATTTACATTCCCATCATCCGGTCATAATGGCTCCCTCGTCCCCACATCTTCACCAACACTTGTTATTTCTAAGCCTTTTAATAAAAGCCATTCTGACAGCAGTGAGGTACTCTTTCCCGGTGCTTTTGATTTGGATTTCCCTCACGATTAGTGATACTGAGCATGTTTTTGTGTGTCCGTGAAGGGTAACTACTTACCTTTGGCTTCCCCGAGTGAGAGGATCCCAGGTAAACGGGTGCTCTGAGGCTGACGGTGGAATTTCCAGGCAAACTTCCCTCCCGGGCCCTCAGACCATCCACAACCAAGTGCCCCTTCTCTCCATCTTGCCCAAACACCACCTTAAGAGTAAAGAAAATATGTTAACATGTTTTATCTTTGACAATTGGTGATGCATTTCATTACTGATCACAGGACATTTTTTTAAAACAATGTTTTTCTGTTTCTTCAAGGAGCTTTAAAAAGTCAGAAATTTGGGGGCTCAGCCATTAAGTGTCTGCCTTTGGCTCAGGTCATGATCCCAGGATTCTGGGATCAAGGCCTGCATCGGACTCCCTGCTCAGTGGGATGCCTGCTTCTCCCTCTCCACTCCCCCTGCTTGTGTTCCCTCTCTCTCTGTATCTCTGTCAAATACATTAAAAAAATCTTAAAAAAGAAATCAGAAAATTTTCTCCATACTTTTGTCATCGTCATCATGATTTTGTGAGATCATGTTAGATACTGAATAGAGGAAGCTAGAAAAGTGAGCTTTTTTTTTTTTTTTTTTAAAGACTTTATTTATTTATTTGACAGAGAGAGAGAGAGAGATCACAAGGAGGCACAGAAGCAGGCAGTTGGGGTTGGGGGGGTGGGGTGGGGAAGAAGGCTCTCCGCTGAGCAGGGAGCCTAATGTAGGGCTCGATCCCAGGACCCTGGGATCATGACCTGAGCTGAAGGCAGAGGCTTTAACCCACTGAGCCATCCAGGCACCCCCAGTAAAGTGAGTTTTACAAGGATTCCTCAGTGTTTCCCGGGTGGCTCAGTTGAGCACCGGACTCTGGGTTTGGGCTCAGGTCATGGTCTCAGGGTCCTGGGACTGAGCCCCACTTTGGGCTCCACGTTCAGTATGGAGTCTGCTTGAACATCTCCCCCTCCTTCTCCTCCCCCACTTGCATTCTCTCTCTCTCATATAGATGGATACAATATTTTTTTTAAAAATCCTTTGGCAGGGCTCCTGGAGCAAGGGGCCAGTGGCTACTTTTTAACTAACAAGGGAGCACCTATTTTCAACTCTTTGCTAAAAGTCAAGACCCCTGGGCTCTACAGTGCATTCTGCCATCTCACGGCTATGAGACCTCTGCCCTTTACTCTCTAGAGCAGTGGGCTTGAATGTCTGGCAGGCAACTCAACCCTAGGAGGTTCACAGCAGAACCCTGACTCTTGCCCAGCTCTAAACTGCTCCTTCCCAGCCCACATGCCCCTATTCCCCATTTTCTGTGTCTCAGTAGCAGTCCCTCTATTGTCCCAATTGCTGGTCCCAAATCACAGGACTTGATATGGACCCCTCTTTCTCTCATGCTCTACATGCGAGATCCTTCAGCAAGCCCTCTCGGTTTGGGGTGCAGATGCTAGACACGGTAATTCTGTCCATGTTCCCTGTGGCCTCTTGAAGCAAAGGCAGTGGCATCCATCTGGCCACTCATCCCCATTTTAGCTCTTCAGTTAAAGACAGCTTTGAAAATATCCACCTATTCATGCAATGCTCGTTATTTAGTTGAAGAGTCTTAAGAAGCTTCAGAGATACTCGGAATAAAATCCAACTCCTCACCTTGGCTGCAACACTTGTATGATCCGGGCCCTGCCTCTCTCTTGAATCCCAGCTCTGATCCTTTCTTATCCTGTATCTCTTGCCATCTGGAATGCCTTCAGGCAAGATCTGAAAAGCTAGGGATGTGGGTCTTGAAGCTTGTGTTATGCAGAAGATATTCTGGGCTCAGGAAGGAGCCCCAGAGACCTGGACATTATCTTGACAGAGAGAAATGGTCCAGGCAGCAGGGATGGGAGGGGGAGGGGACAGAGCCAGGGAGGCACGGTGGGGACTGAAGAAGCAGTGAATCGAGCCTATCTTGGCATCGAGACATTGATGCACAAGATCCTTGCACGGTGTACACAGTGGTCTTCATGGCCAAGGTGCTAGGGTGCTTGGTACCTCTGAGCACACAAGCTCTGTCTGTGCTGAGCTCTGCAGCTAGTAGGCGGCTGAGACGCCTGTCCAGGTTCTCCACAGGGAGCTCCATGGCAATGGGAGCTTCTCACACAGCCCCCGCAGCCCCCACAGCCCCGGCGCTTACCGTGTGCCACTGCCTATCGTTGCATTTCTCCTTGCTTTTGAGTTTCAGTTTCTTCCCGTCTGCCCCCAAGACAAAGACCAGGCGTCCCTTTGAGAGGTAAAGAGCCATATAAGACTGCTGAGTGCCCGTGAAGAACACGAGGCCTCTGGAAGAAGCCGTCTGCACATCCACAGCAAACCGTGACCTGTCAGGAAAATAAAGCAACAGGCAAAGAAAGAAAGAGAGGTTTTTAGTGTTTTCCTGAGTCCCTGAAGCTGGAAGAGAGGGTGAGGCGCAAACACCCCAACCCTCATTATTCAAATGAACAAACCAAGGCATGTGCTGATTAAATGACTGATCTCTTTGAGAATTTATAAAAGCTGTATGTGTGTGCAGGGGGTGAGGGGGCATCTGGACTAACAAGGATTTGATTCAAGCATCAGGTGAGACATATTTAACACAGAGGCAGAAAAGTATGGAGCCACTTTCTCCCACCCACCTTTCTATTTCTTGGACCTTAAGACCCCACCTAGGATAGAACAGGAATTAAGCAAGCATCATGCAGTAAAAGAAGAAAATGAAATACTCCTTTGCATGGTGGTTACATAGTGTATGCACATCTGGCTGAGCAAGATGGACTTTGCACGAGAACTTACGTTCACTCTTTTACCCACCTACCCATGCATCCAACAAATACTGAATGAGTATGCAGCATGTGTAAAGGCACTGTGGTGAGCGCTGGGAATGCAGAGATGGAGGTTTTGCTCTTAGGTGTTTCTGGTGAACAGGTGCACTGATAGTGGTGCCTAAACGGCAGCATGCAAAGGTAGTGGGGGATCCTGGTATCAGCAGGCTGTTACCACCCACTCCTTGGGTTGACAGAAGGCAGAAACTTGGTCTCTCCTGCTAAAAGCTGTATCCCCACTGGGTGCCTCATACACAGCAGGCACTTGACAAACAGTTGAGTGGAATTAAATAATGGAATAGTTGAATTAAATGATAAATGAAAAACTTGGAGGCAGTATCAGGAAGTGGAAGAGAAAACGACACTGTCACTTCTCTTTGTTTTTTATTACCGTGAAGCTGAGCAAATGCAGAGATACTTGAATTTTTTAGATGAGGGAGTTTCCTTGAGGACGGTGTTCTTCAAAATGGAAGGGAAATCTATATTTGTTAAATTAAACCAACCAGATGGTGACACTGCTCAATATTTCTCTTGGTGGAGCTGCGTGCGGAGGTTTAGAGGATGAGGGTTAGCCAATTTAAGGAGGATATTCGAACCTGCTACAGAATTAAAGTACTTTACATATGTGGGCTTGGTTATCAGGCTTGACATTTGCTTTCCAGAGTTATTTCCTAAAGCAGCTCTCTTTCATAAAAGGCTAACTGACTAACACCCAAAAAAGACTCCAGTGGATTCAAATCCCCGCGTACGATGCTGTAGCTCAGACGCTTCATTGCTGGTGGATGGGAGAGTCAGGCAGAGAGTGAAGTGGCTTTTTTATACATTCATCAGCAGGAGAAAATAGTGGTGCAGCATTTCAAAGGAGAGGCAACGGATTGCTAGAATATAAATTCGAAGGAGAGCAATGGAATAGTCCATATTCGGGACTTGCATAACCCTGAAAATATGCTCATCTATATACCATGCAAAGGAATATCAACCATATACTCTAACCAAAATATATTAACCATATATTTACCACTTCCCCATTGATTACATATCCCGTGGTGTGACAGGGGAAGGTGCTGGGGTTGAATCATCAGAAGCCAGAGAACTCGCCACACTGAGCATGCTCCGGGAGGAGATGCAAGACAGGAAGGGGCTTTGCAGGGAGGAGGAGGGCAGCGCTGGTGGAGGACAGCCAGAGCCCAGGCAGGAAGGTGGGGAGGCTGGGCAGCATCTGCAAGAGACTGCTGTCCCCAAGGTCAACTTGAACAAGAACACAGTGATGGGGAGTAGGCCTTCCTCCCAAAGGGTAGCCCCAGGAAGGGCTAATAACTGAGTGGGACCTCATTTCTCAGTCTCCATTGGCAAGTCAGGGATCACCTGCCTTTCCGTGGCACAGATGGAGATGAGGAGCTGCTGGCATAGGGTTCTCCTTCCGAACTCCACCCTTCCCCTTTCCAGCCTTCACAGATGCCCGTGAATCATGCACTTGGCTTACTGAGTGGGCCTCCAAGGGCCCGCTCCTTGCAAGCTACTGCATCCCTCCCTACAAGGAAAGCATTATCAGCTCCATTTAAGTGATGAGAAAACTGTGTTGCAAAGAGATGTCGCAACTTGCAAAAACAATGTTGTTGCCAAGTTCATGGAGAGAAAGCTGAGGCTTAGAAAAGTTGAACAACAGCCTATGGTACCCATCAACTTGCTGCTCCAAACCCCCTTTGAGTGAACTGGTGTAGGGCACCGTCGGTGGCAGGTCCCAGTCCCCGTGCCCTCGATCTGCAATGGCATATGGGTGACTCCCAACCAAGGACCGAGCTCAACAGCAAAACTAGACCCAGGCCATCGATGCCCAACATTGGATTCTTCTAAAGGGCGACCCTCGCTTGCGGGAGCTCCATCATTCACAGGTGCAGGGCCCCTGTCTTGGAGGAAGGTTCTTCCCACCAGCCCCTGCCCCCTCCACCTTTATTTCCCACAGGAACAGAACATCTCTTGCAACATCTAATCCCATCTTGACATCTGCATCCCAGAAGACCCACCTGGCAAGTGGCCTGAGGTCACACAGCCAGCGAGTGGCTGAGTGGGGACTGAAAGCTGAGTTTTAAACCCAGGCCATTTTGACCCCAGGAAACTCTGCTTCTGTACATAAATCATAAAGGAATTTTGGCACCTTGTTATTTATGTCTCCAAATCACATGAAAATGACAAGACTTGTTTTCTTACTTTTTTTTCCCCTGACATAATTAACATCTCTGTTCACTCCCTCCTCCCCAGAAGAGATGCGACTTGTTAGCACAAGAAATCCAAAAGTGCTCTCTAAAAATGATCTATGTGGCGTTGAGTCTACTTACAAGAATTATTTCTCTCTGACTATAGAATGTCAAGAAGAAAGGTGATTTATCATAGAAATAAATAGCAGCTTTGAAAGGAAGTATCAGTCGTATTTTTAGAATGCCGTCAATTCTACACCAGAGCCCAGCGGACTGTTTCAGCCCTGAGCAGCACATGTCATGTGTGCCTTCCAGCTGTGGGGACAGAGCACACTCACGCAGTCACAGGCTGTGCCCTGCGCGGCCCAGCCCCCCTTTCCCCAAAAGTGGTGTTGCCACTTCATTAGTGACAGGAACATGGTGTCCTACTGGCTGACCTGCTCTGGGGTACAAATGCGGGGTCGGGTTCTGAGTCAAAATACCTGTTTGTCACCAACTCCTGGGGAATCGTGAACAGCAAGTGGCTGGTGGGCCTGTCCCCAAATCTGAGGGCTCCATGACTGGCCTGGGCCCCAGGAGGTGGTAGGCAAGACTGGGCCTCTCGCCATATCTCCATTCTCCGTGGGGAGGCCACTGGTGTGTCCTGCAATGGCTGCAAGGCAGAAAAGCAAAAACTTAGGAGAGCTCAGTATCAAGGGGAAAGAGTAAAGAATACTTATCTTGCTAAGTGCCTCGCTCAGCTTTTACTCTGATCCTAGGAGATTTACTCAATAGAGATGAATTCATCCGTGGGGACGATGCATGTTCTTCCCATCCTTGACACAAGTCTGGCCTCTTTCCTGACAAGCGGTCGCCCCTGAGGCCAGTGGGTATCCAGAGCCCCTCCCCACCATGGAGCTGTGGGAAAAATCATGGCATCCTTGAGAGAGCCAGCATTTGGCCAGCAGCATGAGCCTGCACAGCCCGTCAGAGGGACATGGAGCCAACAACCCGCTACCCATCTTGGAGCCAGCCATTTCCTTGGGTTTCTGCAGCAGGGCAGTGCAAAAACAGAGAGCAGGAACCAGAAGGGGTGAGTGTGTGAGAGAGAGAAGGGGCAGGGCATGGGGGTAGGAGCAGCCTGTCTTCACTTTATTCAGAATTGAACCATACACAGAAGTGCGTCCTGAGCTAGACAATGCGATGAGCTTTTGAACAGAACAAAGTTTTAATGCTCAAAAACAACTGTAATAAATATCAAGTAAGAGGAGGAAAAAATGTTAGAAACTGAGCCTCTCCAGCTGTTCCTCCCTTTTTCCTGGCTAGGGGGAGCCCAGATTTTGATCCTGTGCCCACAACTCCCCCAAGACCCAGGGCTCAGCTGGCCTCTCTGTTTGTTCAAGGCGGAGGGCATGGATTCCCTGTGCCAGGGACTGGTTGGTTGAGGGATGAACATGTGACCTCCCTCTTAGCCAGTGAGCTTGGAGGGGGAGTAAGGGGCGGGGCCTCTGAGAAATACTTCTTTACTAATAAAGCCCAGTGGATCCTTGGATGTGGTGTTGGGCGCTGCCCGGGTGAGGATAGGAAGCCCTGAGCTACACAGGATGGAGCTGGGATGAGCTTAGCCGGGCCAGGCCTCAAGTCCTACTTGCTCCCTAACTGTCTATTACTTGACTTCATAGCTCCTCTTACTGTTTAAGCCATTTTACACTTGGAGCTAATAGCTAAAAGCTTCCCAACAAATTTAAATTCCTTCAAGATCAGGTTTTCTGTATTTACCCTGAAGGTACAAATCTAGCGAAGGGAAGGGGCATGTGCACCCGAATGTTTATAGCAACAATGTTCATAATAGCCAAACTCTGGAAAGAACCTAGATGCCCATCAACAGATGAATGGATAAAGAAGATGTGGTATATATATATATATATACAGTGGAATACTATGCAGCCATCCTGCCTCTGGCTTTGGGCTTCTGCTCACACAGTGGCACCACTCACGTGTCTAAATCCAGCCCATTCTCCAGACCCAGCTGGTGTGTCACCTCCTGATCTCTGGGGCAGGAAAATCTCTTCCACCCCAGGTCTGGTGCATGTTTTGTGCCTTTCACTTAGGTTGTTACAGTGTATGATGACCACAGCTGATGCTCACTGGGTGCCAGACACTTTGCTACATGGTTTGTGTTTATTACCCCCATTTAACTCTCACAGCACCACTATGAGATATTACTTTATATATACTCATTATGTTGCAGGAAATAGACCCACAGAGAGTTTGTATAATCACCCAAGGTCACACACTTAGTAAGTGATAAAGCCTGATGCAAACCCAGCAAGTCTGACCCCAAAGTCTAGTCCTTAACCACAAAGCTTTGTTGCTTGTTAGCTTTCATTCTGTCAGTGAGCTTTCGGAGGCAGGATTAACGCCTTATTCCACCTAATCTGGGGGCTTGCACAGAACAGGGGCACAATTCGATACAGTGTGTTCGCTGGCAGCTCCCACACGGAGGGTTCCAGCCCCCTCCCCCACCATCTGCTGAGGCCCCCTCAGAGATACCTGACAGGCCCATCCAGCTTTCTCCCTGGAGATGTCCTGCGGGCTCCTGTCACTCAATATAAAACACACTCCCCTCAGTCTCTTCCTCCAAATACTTGTCCTTCTCCTATCTCCATGAACGGCACCTCCAACCATCCAATAAACCGGACTAGATGCCTTAGATTGATATTAACTCCTGCCTCTCCCTTGCCACCCACATTCAATTATTATCCAGGTCCCGTACATTCTATCTTCTCAATAGCTTTGGATCCATTTCCTTCTCTCCATCTCTACCATCTCTGGGTTAATTCAGTCTCTCCATAGCCTTCAGCCTTCCAGTGAAAAGAGGGAACACATGATCTCATTCCTGACGGAGCCATCCTAAAAATGTTCTTCTCCTAAGAGTAAAATGACTCCTCTCTACCAACTGTATTTCTTCTTAATAGCATAGAACATTTCGGACGATGTGCTGTCTGTTCAACTCTTCCAAGTCACTGTGCCACAGGGAAAACACTGGCAGGCGAGCGGCATGGGGCTGATGGGGTATGGTAAAAAGTGTGTTGAAGAGAAGCGTGTTCATGTTAAGAGGGCATGGACTGGGGTAGGGGGGCTGTCTGGTTTTGAATTCCAACCCCGCCTTCTGTCTGTGGGAACCTGGGCCAACTGCTTACCTTTCTACCCTGCAGCATTTTCTCCTGTTAACATGTGGCTAGTCACAGACTCCCTGGCTACTATTACTTTAGGATGGTGATACGGAAGTTTAGAAGCTTAGTAATACTATTTCCCACACAAGGTTACTTGCAGATTTAGTAAGAAAAGCCACTTAAAGGGCTTAGCGCGATGGCTGGCACAAAGGAGGTACTCAGCGTTACCCATTAATCGTTTTAATTGTAACCTCCGGACGTGGGGAGGTCAGACTGTTGACCTCGGGCACAGCAAGGAATTCTTTAAGTCCTAACCCTGTGTCCAATTCATTACGATGCTTCTGCTCCTTCAAATCAGAAATTGTACTCCTTCCAGACTCTCTTAGCACTGTACCTTAGAATCACCTGGAAGCTTTACAAGCTCCTGCCACTTGTCCCCTCCATCCCCAGTCAAGAGCATCTGACCTGATTTGGCGGGGGGATGCAAACTGAGCCTTAGGCTTTTAAAAGCCCCCCAGCTGTTTCTAATGGGCAGTCAAGGTCAAACCACACTGGTCTTGGTAAGGCCTGGGGGCGTGCATAGATGTCATGAGAGGCGGGGTGGAGGGCTGTCTGTGGGCAGGGAAGGGGCATGACTCCTGTATATATTGTAACCACTGGAGACACAACAGAAGTGTCAAAAGAGCAAGACATCCTCTGTAGGACTTGAGAAACTTCAGATTCAATTTGTTCTGTCAGCAAAAATTGCCCAATTTTCACCAAGGTACAAAGTAAAAGAGAGGAAACCTTTTTTTTTTTTTTTTTTTACATTTTGGTATAATCCAACTATTATCGACCCATCAATCCCACTTCCTGGGGGCCCCGACCACCAAGGGATCAGGCGATTTATACCCCTCGCTTCACTCCCACCCCTTCCCCAACATCTCACATGAGGCAGGATTTGCTTCTGAGAATCCTTGGGGGGTGGGGGGAGAAGCAAAGCCAGTGTTGGGGATCCTTACCTGGTTGATATTGAAAGTGTGGGATTTGTTAAGCCTTGTAGAACCTCTAAGCAACAGGAGGAAAGGCGGTGGGTTTAAACTGCAGCCTCCCAGGGACACATCTCTCTTGAAAGTTTTATTGGTCAAGTCCAGGACCGCAGGACTCTCTGATTGCCTGGAACGAGGGTGGAGAAGAAAACCACTGTCCAACTGTGAAATCTCAAGGAAGATACGCTGGCAGATAGAGCTTGCTTCAAAGCCACACCCTGGCAGATAGAGCTTGCTTCAAAGCCACACATTCTTACTGTTGGGCTTTAGGCAAACTTTCACTTCCTACCTGCACATTATACCTAGAGGAGGCTCAGAGAGGAGGCCAATGTGCTGTGAAACATTTCTGCAATCCCTAAAATTCCCAGCACCTTGCCTTGCTCATGCGAAGGCTTAAGAAATTTCATTGGCTTGCACGGTTAGGGCTGAGGCAAAGCCAGAGGATGATAGTGTGTTCTTTGAAACAGGTGTCATTTAGAAATGTGAAAATGAACTATGCACAGAGGAGAAAAGTCGGCACTGATGACCTAGGATGATGGTGAGCATCAGGAAACCTTAGAGGTGAGTTTGCAGACGGGTTGAGCTTGCTTCATTTGAGCAAGGGAGTCTCACAGATAAACCTGCTTGTCTCATGTTTGAGCCTTGATGGACAGTAGGAGCCCCCAAGAGCCCCCAAAGGTTGCCAAGGCTCCTGATCAGTCCTGGGCCTTCCTTCAAGAACAGCTGAACATTTGCCTGCAAGCACCAGGCTCCTCTCTCTATGAAAAGTCACAGTCTGGTTTCCGAGCAGTGCTGGCCCATGCAAGTCCTCAGCCTCCCCAAAACAGAGGAGCGCTGATGAAAGCAAACTGCATGACCTTGATTAAAATGGAGTAAAATTTCAGTATGGAAAATATTCAGGGCCATACTCTGAAAGGTAACTTTCAGTAGACCTTTTCTAATGTTCTGTGCCAAAGCTGCTCCTACAAAGGGAGGCTGGGCCCCAGGCAGGAGTTTATGGGAGGTGGTTTGTTTCTAATGTGTGTATCTTGTCTAAGAAGGTGTTTGAAAGTTGATGCCATGAGAGCCTCATGCAGCACATGGTGAGAAACCCAACTTCATTACTAGAGCAAGGAGATGCCCTCCTGCTCGTCAGGTCATGCTCGTCAGCCACACACGGTAAAGGGCACGCACCTCCGGATGAAAACATTGCTGATACAACCCTCGAAGTGACTCCCGCCCAGATACAGGGGATACTGGGAACCTGACAAGTCTTGTAGCCTTTGGTTGCTTTTCAGAGTCTGGTCGTCAATGAGAAGCCGGAGTCTGGAAGAGGAAGAAAGCAAAACAAGAGTGAGAATGGCAGGGAGGGAAAGTTTCTCACCCCAACGCCGACTTAGGGTCTTCAACTCAGACTCTGTATCTTTAACCTAAAATAACTTGTTCAATGAGGTTTATTTTTAAAGAGCACTGAAATTGTTTTTCATGTATTTCTTTTTTAAATTACATTTTTATTATTCTATACATACAGAAAGTGCACATATCCTGTGTGCTCAGTGGAGTTTTTGCCATGTGACTACACCAGTGACACCAGCGCCCAGCCAAAGAAGCAGAAGCGACCAGCACTCAGGAACCCAGCCATGTGCTCCCTTTTCCCCGTCAGAGGGTATAACCCCCGAATCCTGAATTCTGATAAAAGAAATTAACTTTGCCTGTTTTTAAATTTTATATCAATGAAATCACAGGAGATGAATTCTTCTATGGGCAACCTCTTTGACTCAGCAGGATGCTGCCACGTTCACGCACATCATACAGTTGGAGGTCTTCTGTGCTCATTATTCAGTTTCATTCCCACCATCTGAATAGACCACAGTTCGTTGATCCAACCCCCTTTTGGCTGATGGATTTTTATCCATGCACTTTTTAAATAAGGACATTGATAGAGAACCAGGAAGAAGGCTAAGACTTACTGGTAGTATAGTGTTAGCATCAAGACACATACTTCACAAAAAAGATACTAGAAAATTCCATCAAACTAAATAAAAGTCTTAGGAATCTGGCAAAAGTGCTGTCGCACTCACCCAGAGTGGTCACTTATCACAGATACGTAATGCAGTGAACCATCCGTGTATGTCTGTGGAGTTTTAAAAATTGGTCTGTTGCTATCCCTGGTGTTGAGTTCAATGTGACCTTCTTCCAGGGAGATCTGCAGGCTCCGGGTCTGAAACCATCATAGAATATACCCATCAATGTCATTAATTTCCACTGAAAGATTATGGTGATATCAATACTGAAGTTATGGTCAACACTATGGATAAGACAGTCAGGATGTTTTGACCCAAATGTTTTGACTTCACTATTTCAGTTTAAAGATTATTTTGGAATATTCTGACTCTATGTTTATGAAAATAAAAGTCTTATGCAGATTATTTCAATACTGATGAATCTGTCAAAAGCCTCTTATGGACCTACGTCCATAAACTATTTTTTTTTAAAGATTTTATTTATTTGATAGAGAAAGAAAGCACAAGGAGGCAGAGCAGTAGACAGAGGAAGAGGGAGAAGCAGGCTCCCCAATGAGCAGGGAGCCCAATGCAGGGCTCGATCCTAGGACCCTGGTATCATGACCTGAGCTGAAGGCAAACACTCAACTGACTGAGCCACCCAGGCTCCCTCACCCTTTTTTCTTTTTTCTTTTTCCAATTTAACTTCTCCATCAATGATACAAAACAGTTTTTTTGGTTCCGTTTTTGTTTTTGTTTTTTTTTCTGAAGTTATTTTCATTAGGATCAATTCTTTTCTGAATCAATTTTGAGATGAAGACTTGATTCATCCCTTTCTTAAAATATAAGATTATAGCAATGATATCTTCTCTTTAGTTATTATGAATTTTTAATTTTCTGGTCATAATTTCTAGGAAGTTCAATTTTCTAATGTCAGACTCTACAGATTGAAATTTTGGCACGATGATTTGGTTCTGTCAACTCTTAATAAAAAAATATGTGTTGTTTTTGCAGTTGTCATTTTAATTTTGTTGATATTTTTTCTATCGAGTACAATTTTTCCAGTTTTCAACAAGATGTTATCATTCAGTGAGCTTTTAATCCCAAACAATTTTTATGGGGTCGCTGAATGGCTCAGTGGGTTAAGTATCACAGATACGACTCTTGATTTCAGCTCATGTCACGATCTCAGGGTCCTGGGATCACACCCCACACTGGGCTTTGCACTCAGCAGTGAGCCTTCTTGGGGATTCTCTTTCTCTTTTTCTCCTTCTGCCCCTTCCCTCTCTCAAATAAAGAAATCTTTAAAAAAAATAGAACAATTTTACCGTGTATGGTTGGCACCACTGTCAGTTTTATTTTTATTTTTTTCAGTTGGTAATTTTCATTACGAACTGGATAAATGCCAGTTTATATGTATGCCTTAGCTCACCCACTAGGAGTTGCAGGCAGTGTTGCTGGGATATCTCTAGGATCCCTCCACTGTTGAGGAATGATCCCTCTTTTGCTAAGTCAACTCTTCTGCCAGCCTTTGACCATTTTGTATATTGTGTACTCCGAGTCCCTACCCTTGGCAGGGGAAACAAGCACTCGAAGTCAAAAGAGCTAGGTTGAAACACCCTACTTTGATAGGAAGGGCACTCTTGCAGTCAAAGTGCTGGCACGTGCTTCCTCAGGGGGTAGTTAAAAAAAAAAAACTCTAGCAGAATGGGGGGCTTGGAGGGTAGAGACAGAAAAAAATGAAACAAGTTGGGATCGGGAGGGAGACAAACCATAAGAGATTCTTCATCTCACAAAATAAACTGAGGGTTGCTGGTGGGGGAGGGGGTAGGGAGAGGGTGGTTGGGTTATGGACACTGGGGAGGGTATGTGCTATGGTGAGTGCTGGAAAGTATGTAAGCCTGATGATTCACAGACCTGTACCCCTGGGGCAAATAATACATTATATGTTAATAAAAATAATTAATTAAAAAAATCTCTAAAGGCTGATGAGCAAATATATATCAAGAGAGACGAGGACTTCTAATATGACATCACCACAGAATCCGCTACCATTCTTCCTTCTGACAAATACTAATGTTTGTTGTGCAGACAATCCTAAGGAAATAAAGCCAAGAATGTAAATGTTCTACTTCTACACTAAAATCTGCTTCATTCTACAAGGGGATTTCTAAACATTAGTTAACACTTATACCTACATAATGGCACAAGGGAAATCCTATGAAGCTGTAGAGGGTACCATCTTGTCACTCTGTTGTACATGAACAAAGAGCCAAGGACCCTATCTTCTCTCATTCCCCAGACGTAAATATTGTCCAACCAGCTACTGCTGCAAGAAAGGAATCTGAAGAGCTATCTTCTGTGGAATCAAAAAGGAATAGTGGGGAGGCATTTGGATTTTTTTCTTCTATCAAAAACTTCAGGCTCCATTATTATTTTTAACAGTTATAATTCACCTTAACTCATGAAATAAACCCAGGAAGAATGAAAACGAGTCCATGAATACATACAAATTCAACTCTGTAAACTCGAATGTACTTTCTTGGCCTTATTTCTTTTAGGACTTGCCCCACAATGAGGAGTAACCTCCATGGTTGAAACAGGCAATGTCATTTACCGTGTGATGATGGATGAAATACCCAACTAGTTTACCTTCAAAATCTCTCTATCGTTTTTGACATCAAACTTGATTCAGGTTTAAATCTTATTCAGTATTCATACAATACTTCATACCTGTGCCTGGAGATTAAGTAACATGCCACTGGGTTGAAAGGTCTGAAACCCAAAGGAGGCCTGGAATTCATTGGGCAAAGGGAGGTCCACATTGGTGAACCTCAACTGTCCACCCCTGGAGAATGAGGCAGATCGCACGAGCTGAAATGCAAATGTGGAATAAATTACTGGCATTGGAATGGTTTGATGGCTGACATTCAGGATCTTAGCCTGTATCACTTCACCCGACCTATCTAATGTGGTTTCCGTTGCCTTAGAAAGAAACATAGTTTGCTTTTCTGCATGAGTTTTGTGTGTCAAGTTGGTATTTCTTCTTTCCTACAAAGGTAATATGCAGACCAGAGGGGTTCTATGTCTTGCAAACATGGGGGACGTAGAAATGAATCAGTTCACCATAATACTGTGTGCTACCACAAAAACTCAAAAGTTGGTCTGTAAATGAATACAGGGCTGTAAATGAGTACAAGACGGGCTGGCTGGGGAGCCGCGCTGCCCTGCAAGGTTTTGAATTCTTACCTTCCAGTCTTCCGAGCATTTTTTGGTGACTCCCACAGTGTCATTCAACCTAACAACACCAGTGGTTTTCTTCAGATTTTTCATGCAGCCTCGGAAAGCAGGTGTAGAAATGTTAAACCTGATTTGGGGTACAAAAAAGAAAGAGATGTACCAGACCAGGCTTGTCTGAGACCTGGAGCTGAAACTCTCCGCATCATCTGGTCCTTCTCTCCCACAAATGAGTACGTGTTTTGTGGGTACCTGTTCTCACGGGATTTCTATAACACTACTTATTTCGTGAAGCTGAGAAAATTGACTTCCTTTCTTCACGATCCCACATTCTCAGCTTTAAAAATGAAGGTAATAAGGTTGACGGAAGAATGGCCAGTGTCTTCAAAAAGTACAGAGACAGAAAAGGTAGATCTCTAGAATTGCTCTCTGCTCTCCTTCCAGAGTCATGGTGATACAGGTGACTAGGAAGTGTATCAACAAATGAACAGACCACAAATATTAGATAAATACATATTAATAAACACATTATTTATTAGAGCCGAGAATGCCCTAGAAAAGGCTTTGCTTTTTTTCTGTCCACTTTTAAGTTAGTTACTGTTAAGTCTGTAGAAACAAACGGTTGCATTTTGGGTCTAGTCAGTGATGAAAAAATGTGTCTTGGTATTTCATCCATGCCACTTTGGAACAATGGAAAGCACTGTGAGGATTAAACAAGTTAATACACAGGAATTCTTGGCACTGCGTGTGACTGTGACAGCTCAAGGGCTCTTTCCGGGAGCTCAGGGCTCTGCACCCACACTGCCTGGGTTCAAGCCCCATTCTGGTGACGTAACCTGTGACTAAACAGTCACAGTCCTCCTTCCTACAATGGGAATGTGTTCATCTGTCTCATGGGGTTGTCGTGAATTTAGACGGGAGTTAAGATGGTGCCTGGGACAGAGTGAGGACCCCATGTGGGGTGGCGGGGTAGGAACTCCCCACCTTATGAGGAGAGTCCTCATAGCAAGAGCGATTTCTTTCTACAGCAACTCTGCCTTTGTGACTACCTTGGCATTCTGCCCCCCACCCTTTTTTTTTTTTTTTTTTTTTTTTTGACATTTCCCCTTTGATTTGACTTGGATCTGTCTGGAGCTGACTTCACATAAAACATCAACACAGATGAACTGAATGGAGTCCAGGCAAATATTTGTGTTTCTTAAACAAATGATGTACGGAGGAAAACACAAAGCTGCTTTTCTTATAAATCCCCAAGGTGGCTCACCTTTCTAAAAGGAAAAGTATCTGCATTCATTTTTATTCAAATCATTATAAATAGTTGAGCTACAGGTAATGTGCATTAAATTAAATTTCATTAGAAGGAAAAGGAAGAAATGAATCCTCACGGGCATGGCAGCTTGAGCGTAATTATTTTATGAAGATGGCTTTTTGCCTCAGAAAAGAAGAAAAATTCCTATTAACTGCTGGAGCTCATCTATTTACACATATTTTAACATCCATTCTCTCTTGGGTTTCCATGGGGTTTGGACCCCTCGCCATCCCCTGAGGTCCTTCTTTCCGTATAGTCTGGGTCAAAGGTAGAAGAGAAGCAGAGGGGGAGGAAAGGCAGCTGGGAGACCCTCATGGAGCCCTATTCTGTGTAAGGCACTGTTATTCTAGCCTCACCATGACCTTTCCAGGGAGGTATTTTCCTCTCCAACATTCACCAAGCTCTTACCACATGCTGGCACTGCCCTAACTCCTTGACTTGCTTTGAATCGTCACAGGACCCTGAGAGATAGGGAGCTACTCTGCCCATGTCCCGGAGGTTGCATGGGGAGGTGTGGGGACACTTAGCAACTTGTCTAAGCTCATGTGGCAAGGAAATGGCAGCTCTGGGATCTGAGTGGTCAGCGTGTCCTACCAACGAGGGCAACCTCAAGAACTTTAAAACAATATTAGTTTGTCTTTACTAGAGATGGACAGATGCCCAAATATATAAGGATTTTTGAAGACAGACTACCTTTGTGCAACACCTTGTAAATCACATCTAGTACTCCTTCCAACTGATTTATAAATTAGAAGAAGGGTTAACTAGCCTCAGATCTCATATAAGAATGATCACAATCAAATAAGGTGAAAAGGCTCTTCACTCAGTCACGAGTCTGTACTAACCCTTTCAGAAAATCTTCTTCCCACACATTAACATAAGCTGTTTAAAAGCCTTTTTGGAGGGGTGCCTGGGTGGGCTCAGTGTGTTAAAGCCTCTGCCTTCAGCTCAGGGCATGATCCCAGAGTCCTGAGATCAAGCCCCGCATTGGGCTCTCTGCTCAGCGGGAAGCCTGCCTCCCCATCTCTCTCTGCCTGCCTCTCTGCCTACTTGTGATCTCTGTCTGTCAAATAAATAAATATAATCTTTAAAAAAAAACAACAAACCCTTTTTGGAGGATACAAACACATTTAAATGTAAAAGTTATTTTAAAGTGCATTCTCCAAGTAGTGTTGTTTTTTTCTCACTCAGATTAAGCTTTACTTCCTTTCCAATTAACTTAATTCATCCGTGTATTCATTATCCAGGAAGCAGTTATGCACCTGTTCTGTTGATAATACATAAGGGGCAGGTCATACAGACACGCCTTAGATTTTAGAGACACTTCCTGAAGGCAGCAACCCCAACTTTCAGTGCCTAGTGCTGCTTTTCAGGCCATGGAACTGCCGCACTCTCCAATGCTACCGTTAGGGACCCCAGGGCCACAGCCTCTGTTCTTAATGGCAGCATTGTCAACACCAACCATATCCCCTATGGTTTCTCTCTCCCTGAGAATTACACTTAGGGGTGACCCATGGCTCCTTCACTCTCCTTCAGTGGCCAGTCCCGTAATCCGGTGTTTACAATCTGTTTGACTCTGTTGGTTAACATTGTGAATACTGAAAAGTTAAACTTTTTGTATTTGTTTCTTCCTAGACTTTAAAAAGGCAAACTAATTAGTAGCAATCATAACCATAACCACTCAGAGAGGTAAACTGCATCTTTGTTTTTTTTTTTTTTTTTAAGAAACATCATCTTACCTTTCCCTGATTGAAATTGGAATTCCTCCCAGATAATATGTGCTGAAATCAAATATGTCACCGTGAATTAGGCTTCCAACCAAATCCACATTTATTCTCATAAGTTTTTGGGTTTTTCCAATTATGATCTGTATCTAAAATGAATGAGAGATGAGTCAGTAAGCAATGGGGAATTAAGGAATCCTATTCAACATGGGTCAGGGGTATTATGTTTTTATTTCCTTCAGATTGATTATACACGTGATAGGAAGACTTTGAGCAGCAGCATTTATGGATAAAAATATAACATTGAAACATTTTAATAGAAATGTTTCATTTGAAATTAATCATGTCTTATATATCCCATATACATATTTCATGCCCAGGTACTCAGATTTTGAAAGGAGGTGTCCCTCCTCTTTTAATAAGTTAGTCTGGGAATAGAAAAATGTTCTGGGTGCTGACTTAATTTTAAAGGACTGAGGACATTTAATAATTCACGTGAAAAGAATGAAAAGATGTACCGAATGGTCTTTTCCATTGTTGACAACCTGTGTAACTTCTTTTTCTTTCGGTGGCTCTGAATTCAGTTTGTATCGCACCAGGAGCTTGCCATCTTCTATATCTAGAGATATGAATTGATCCTAGGGCACAGAGACAATGTACATTTACCAGAAGATTCCACAGGAGAAGACCTAGAGGGCTGGAACTCAAGTTACTCTCAAGTCACAAACTACTCTCAGCCGCCGCCCCCTCCTCAGTTAACAGGAGCAACCGTGCTGTAATATCCAGCTGCCAGGATGGGCACCATGGGTAAGTGTTCTAAGTCGTGTTCCACATTGTGCCCAGTAGCGGCACATGGGAAAGGTGTAATACATGCAACTGTGATCACGATTTTGTTTCATGTGATCCCTAACCAGCAAGCACAAATGGGAAGGAAAAAGACACAGGTCATTAATACCATTTGAAAAGATGGCCGCCACATATTGGAGAGCGGTATGGTCTTAGTGAAACCCCCAATCGTTGCCTCCCTCTGTTCGCTGGCGGCTCGCTGTCTCAACCTCCTTTGCTGCCTCATCTCCCTCCAGCCCCCCTCCTTCCATTTGAATGTGAGGGGTTCCTCGAGGGCCCACAGAGGAGCTCTTCTCCCCTGCCGCCCTCTCTTTGACTCAAAGTCATAGTCACTTTCTCAGGCCCGACCCAGGTGTGGGCCCACGAAGCCCAGATGCTTCTCTCCAGCCTAGACTTGTCTTCTTGGGGCCAGGTCCACACATCGGGTAACCTTATTGTGACTGCACGTGACTCCTGGATCCCTCAAATTTGAATCCCACAAGCAGAGCTTGTGGTCCACATGCCTCTCGGCAGTTAAGCCTTTCTCTCCATCCTTCCCACTGCTCTCTCTTCCTTGCTCTCTCTCACTAGTAAGAACCCTGCTAGGCCAGCCACGAGCCTACTAGGCGTCACTCTTTAACATTCCTCCCTCTCCCTTCCTGTCAAATCTTGTCAGTTCCCCCCATTTCTTAACTGTCTCTCCGTTTCATGCCACCCAGGGTCAGTCATACTTGACTAGCCAGACTACACAGCACTAATGCCCCATCCTCCCCATGTCCACTCTGTCCCTTGGTGAACCCACTTGTCACTCTACAGCCAGAGCATTCCGTGGGAAATGCCAGCGTGAGCACATTATATTACCCTCCTTTGCTCTTGGGGGAAGCTCCGACTCCCCAGCACATGTTGTGAAGCCCCAAGCTCTCCTTCAGTTTCTTCTGCCTCTCTTTGCTCCAGCCATGTGGGCCACCATTTTGTCCCTGAGCACTCCCTGCCCTTCCCACCTCCAGGCTTTCTTTATGTCCCTCTCCCCACAGGGATCACCTGTCTGCCTTTCCCTCCAAATGCTGTCTTCTCTTCCCTCCAGGTCTCAGAGTACCCATCCTTTTGTCTTTTATTCATCTTCATTCACCTCAGACTTTTCCTCTATACCGCTCATGGCCATTGTGATGACTTAATTAATCAACTAATGAGTACAGCTTGGTTAAGTATTTCTTTCCCCTCTAGAATAGAACGTTCTTTTCTTTTATTTTTATTTATTTATTTGACAGACAGATATCACAAGTAGGCAGAGAGAGAAATTGGAGGAAGCAGGCTTCCTGCTGAGCAGAGAGCCCAATGTGGGGTTTGCCCCTAGAATAGAAGGTCCCTGAAGGCAGCCACTGCATCCTTATTCCTGCGTAAAGCACATACTTGAAGCAGCCCTTTCCTTAGAAAGATATGCTGAGGAGTTTATGATGTAGGGCTTAAATGTTTATTCTTCCACAGTCCCTGGATAACAAGGGTTCTCTTTGATGTCTTCAGACAGAGTCCTTACATAAAAGTAACATCAGTCCATGGGGCACCTGGGTGGCTCAGTGGGTTAAAGCCTCTGCCTTCAGCTCAGGTCATGGTTCCAGGGTCCTGGGATCGAGCCCCACATCGGGCTCTCTGCTCGGCAGGAAGCCTGCTTCCTCCTCTCTCTTTCTCTGCCTGCCTCTCTGCCTATCTTTATCTGTCAAATAAATTTAAAAAAAAAATCTTAAAAAAAAAAAGAAACTAACATCAGTTCTTATCTGGACCCCACATCTTGTTTTTGGGAACCAGTTAGCATTCATCACACTTGACAACTGCTGAGTCACGTCAGTTAAGTAATGAGCCACTCTGCTCAACAGCGTTGCTCACAATCATTTTTCCCTTATCTGGTTACTAAAGGCGCCATAAATTTTCTTCTAATATGAGTGGTACTTCTGGCTCTTGGTCTCTGAGAACTTCAAAAGGTAGTACAAAGAAGACCATTTTAGGAAACAACCACCTGGCCCTGAAGATGCTGTGTGACTTCTCAGCTCCTTGAATTCTATTGGCAGGTCAGGACCTTCCCAAACCCTCAGAACTGGTTCAGCCTTAGAATCTCCCAGAGGGTCAAGACCAGCCTCAGAGAGAAGAGTTGGATCAGGTCTGTGTCCCCACCCTGCAGGCAGAAGGGGCTGGTCAAATCCCAAGCTCCTTATCAATCCCATGTTCACAGAGATCCCATGGGCTGATGCACATTTCTCCAGAAATGCTCCCTGTAGAGCAACCACCGAAGGCCCTACTGCTAGGACCAGTCACTCCAGACCCATCTCTGAGCAGATGGCGCTGTTCATCACTTATACACTTTGGATTTCCCAAACTAGACTTAAGAATGGCCTCCAGAAACTTCAGTGGCTTAAAAACAGAAGTGCTGGGCACCTGGGTGGCTCAGTTGATTAAGTGATTGCCTTTGGCCCAGGTCACGATCCTTGAGTTCTGGGATGGAGTCCCACATCGGGCTCCCAGTTCCATGGGGAGTCTGCTTCTCCCTTTGACCTTCTCTCCTCTCAAGCTCTCTCTCTCTCTTTCTCAAATAAATAAATAAATAAAATCTTTAAAAACAAACAGACAAACAAAAAAACAGAAAAGCTTCCAGGTCTTGGAAAGCCGAGGGTCAGGCTGAAGAGACATAATTCCACAGAGCCTGGCAAGAGTGGGACCAAGATGCAAACAGCAGAAAGTCAGTCTCTCAAACACCCTGGAAGGTTGTCATGTGATTCCAGGCAGACTAAGTAGATTATCAGGCGGACCGTGGTTTTCGAAGAATACAAGTGACAATGGCATGTTTGGTGGCATGTTCTCAAATTCCCAATTACTTGCCTCATTAAAGCACACACTCCCATGGACAAAGAAAGCAGACTTAGGCCAGGAGAAAAGATGCAGCTAACATTTGCACACTTTTTCAGATCTAGTTAGTTACTGATAATAACCCAGTTATCCCAAACTTGCTTAATTGAGTGGACATATTTGGTTATTTGGATGTTTGTTATAGAATACCTTGTTTTCTGCAAAGAACAGCAGTCCTCTATCCATGGTGGTCTGAATCACCTGTCCGAAGGTTGGGATGGGAGCATTTGGTTGAGTTGGAACTCGAGCATAGCCTGTACCTTCAAAGTAATTTCTGTCTGACTCTTCCTTTCTCCTGTCAACATCAATGACCATACATTACAACACAGCAGCAAAGGACCACCACTCAAATGTGCTCTCTGAAAACTGAGAAAAACCCATGCAATGTAGCTGCCATGATTTTGTTCAAGAAGAAACATCTTTAGAACAGGAAAATAGCCAACTGTTTCTCCTGGGTATGTGCTTAGGCTCTATGGTAATCAAACCCTACCTCGAAAAACATAACAGTTAGGAATCCCCTTTGAAAATATCTTCTTAGGAAGATGTGGCCTAGCAGCTGAAGACTGTGAAATGTAAAAAATTATTAACTTGAAATATAATTTTATTTGGAGCCGCAGTTTGCCCAAATCCTTTTAACTATAGGGAAGGTCAGGAGCTTAAGATAACAATTTCCAAATAGTTTCAGGTGTCAGCATACCTAGAAAGTCATGGTGTACTATGTGGACTAATTTTTTTTTTGAAACTTACAGTAAATATGTAATTTGTGCCTGAATCAGGTGCCATCTAATATTGAATATTTTGTGGTAGGAGGCACCAAAAATTTAAGAAGTATTGATTTTTTTTCAAAAAATCAAAAATTGGGAAAACTCTATCAATCTAATATTTTATGCAAATGAGGAAATTTTAGGGGTGGGCTAGTAGTATTGCATGCAATCATAATTTAAGATCTACTGGCCCAAAGCTATCCGTGACATCAAAAGCAATCTTATTGGCTCATTCCTTTATTACACGTAATATAACTGCAAGTTACCAAAAATCATAGTTACAGAGACGCTAGTTCCTGGTTGTTTTGTTGTTGTTTGTTTGTTTGTTTTACCTTCTACAAGGCTCTACTTCCGTTGTGTTGAGATTGAAAGTTTGTTTGAAGTTGTACAAGCTCAGAACATTTTCATTGAGGTCATCTAACTCAATACAACCTTTGTATGGAGGGAACCTCAGTCTAGCAGGAAGCTGAAAAAAAAAAAGAAACAAAAAATCGAATTCAACTAAGGACAATGATCAGGTTGGGCAAGAAATAGTATGAGCCCATCACTTTTAACTGCCATTGTAACACAGGGTTAAAAATGGGGACCCTGGGGAGCACCTGGGTGGCTCAGTGGGTTAAGCCTCTGCCTTCAGCTCAGGTCATGATCTCGGGGTTCTGGGATCGAGTCCCGCATTGGGCTCTCTGCTCGGCAAGAAGCCTGCTTCCTCCTTTCTCTCTCTCTCTCTGCTTGCTTCTCTGCCTACTTGTGCTCTCTCTTTGTTAAATAAATAAAATCTTAAAAAAAAAAAAAAGAATGGGACCCTGGCGCCAGAGGCCCTGGTTTTGTTATTTACCAGCTGTCTGACATTGGGCAAGTTATTAAACTACTTTCTGTTTCTTCATCCATGAAATGGAACAGTAATGATGCCTATTTAAATTCATAGACTTAAGTCTAGATCACAGCACACAGGAAGTACTCAAAAACGGTTAGCTTTTATCACTAGATATGCTTTAAGAATATATAGTGAAATCCATTTTATATATAATGGATAATTGAAATAGAGACCTGAGGTCCTTATGCCAAAGTGCAATGTAAATATTTTTGCTCAGTGAAATAACATTCACACTTACTCTGAAGTCAGGTGGGTAACCTCCAACATAAAATACAACATTTTCAGGATCCAGATTGAGGAGCGTGTGGCTGCTTCCACCATCCATTTCATGGAATTGGGATGTTCCGGGTTTAATGGATGTGGCTTTTTTGGTGTAATTTAGACTTGCAAACTGATAAATTCTGTTTAAAAATAAGTTAGAATTATATGTAAAAGTTATAGAAACACTGAAGAAGTCAAAGTCAAGATACTGAAAACGGGGTTTAGCAGTACATACACAGGGAGTTCCGTGAGTATGGGTCAGATTAATAAACAGCAGCAGGCCATGGGAGTCGTACCTCTGAAATTTCACCCGGTCCATAACTGCCTCCTGAGTTTCGCTCTTGGTCACGCTCTGGTCCACCTGGAGTTCCGACTCCTGCTCTCCCAAGTTGTAGACACACGAGAGCTTGCCGTCTATAACTGCCATGCCAATGTAGTCCTTGGAGGCCTGGGGACATCAAGGCCACTTCAGAACATTTTGCAATCACACTGTTCCTCTCAACTTCACATCCCAAGAGAGTGCATTTCAAATAACTAAAGGGTTTTCCACAGTATGCCTTGGCCAGACAGAATGAATGAGGTACCTCTTTGCACAGAATAATACAGACAAAACACTTAATTAATAATGTCTGCACTGTCTTTGCTCCCAGATTATTGCACTCAGATTCACTCCCCCTTTCGCTCAATCTGTAAATATTTGCCAAGCACTTGCCATTAAGATGAACCAGATATAGACTCAGGTCTCTATTAGATTTTAGTCCGGAAATAAGCCATTTTTGTTCTCCCTGTAGCACATAATGATCTCTTAACACTTTGTGCATGCTTTTGTTAAAACACCTAGAACCCTCTGTTATCACGTGAGGTCAGTTACATATGCATCTTTCTTCTCTGTTAGAATACTAGCACCTGAAGGTACACACGGAGTTTTAAAGTTGTGGTAAAATATACATAACATGAAATTGACATTCAAGAAACAAGTTTCTGTTTATCATAAATACAGGGTGGGGTGCTCTGCAGGGAGATGGTTTAAATTTGTTGCAGGAATAAAGTAATGTGCATTTTGTCAAAATACACAGCAGAAAGTCATGTCCTAAGAAAGCGACAAATAAAGAACCAACATTTTAAAGCATTATAGAGTGATTAATAATAGTGTCAATTTTAGGAATCTTTAACACCCACATACACAAATGATAGCCAATTACTTCCTAATTGGTCAGAATTTTCCAGAACCATGTTTCAGACATTTTCTTTTTCTTACCCATTATATCTTAATGCAGCCAGCAATTACCTTTTCCTCTGACACTTAAGTTGAAGAAATGTATTTTAAGAGGAGGAACTAAAGGCTACAATCAACTGGTCGAATGAACTGTTGCCTAGGTCAGGCTCAGTCGGTTGAGCGTTGAGCTCTTGGTTTTGACTCAGGTCGTGACCTCAGGGTCGTGAGATCAGGCCCTGTGTTACGCTCTGCACTGGGAGTGGAGCCTGCTTAAGATTCTCTCTCCCTCTCCCTCTTCCCCACTCCCCTGCTCACTCTCTCTCTCTCTCAGGAAAAAAAAGAAAATGAAGTGTTCACAATGCCTGTAACAGTCGGTAGTGGTTTGAATAATTGAGAATGAGAAAGAGTAGGGCAACTACATGCCTTATTAATGAGGCAGCAGAGGCCTCATTCCACTTCAACCCTCATCCACAGATGGTCCCACCCCTGCCCACTTGGGGAAGGGTCTGCAGCTTGGCATTCTGAGGGGGAGGGCAGGGTCACGATTTTGTGAGGAAGAACCACGGCTGGTTTCCATGAAGCCTTGATATTATTGCCCTGGTTGTTTAGGGAGGGGTGCCAAACTTTAACCCCTAGTGTGCATGTGCTCGCGTGTATACACACATATGTCATGTGCTGAGCCCACTGGGCATGTTGCACTATTTTTACCAAAATGCATCTATCTATAAACTGTAATTAGTCTTATTTCTCATGTTTTAAACATTTTATCTCCATCGGATAAGGCCAACAGATAACAATCTGCCCCTTGTGATGTCATCAGAGGGGGTGGAATCTGTTGACATACCAGTGGGATTTCTTCCTGCTGTGCACATGGCAATGACACGTTTGAAACATGTGTCTCAAAAACCATATTCTTGAGCACCTGGGTGGCTCAGTGGGTTAAAGCCTCTGTCTTCAGCTCAGGTCATGATCCCAGGGTCCTGGGATCGAGCCCCTCATCGGACTCTCTGCTCAGCAGGGAGCCTGCTTCCTCCTCTCTCTCTGCCTGCCTCTCTGCCTACTTGTGATCTCTGTCTGTCAAATAAATAAATAAAATCTTTAAAAAAAAACAAAAACAAAAACAAACATATTCTTCTGGGCCACAATTCAACCCACAAAGATGATGGTGGGTTGGTGATGGCGGCATGGTCACCCCAGCAACATTCCAGGGGAAGCCTTCTGCTGTGTCATGTGGACACTTAACAGCCCTATGGAGAGAACTATGTGGCATGAAAAAATCCCTCCTACCAACAGCCAGTGCTAACTCACAAGGCATGTGAGGGAGCCAAACTGAAAGCTAATCTCCAGCGCCCGTCAAGCCCTCAGATGACTGCTGCCCCAGCCCACACCTTGCGAGACACCTCATGAGAGCCCCTGAAAGAAGCCATCTGGCTAAGCCATTCTTGAACATCAGACCATAGAAAGTGTGAAATAATAAAATTTTACTGTTGCTTTGGGCCACTAAATTTGGTGGTCATGCAGCAAATATATAACCAATATTCAAAAAAAAAAATCCTCAGGCCATATTGTTCTAAAAACAAGAGAAATGTTGAAGGAATACTTACATCTTTATTTCCAAGGTACATCACAAACATATTCTCCGTCCTCCCATATTCTCTTGAGTCAGGTCTTTGGAGAAACAAAGAAAGAGATGTGTATCCTTTCAAGTCTTCTAGGTCATTTGGCACCCGGACTTCAACTCCAGATTTACCATTGAACCTCATGGGGATAGCGACCTGTGAGGGAAAAGATCTATGCCATTAAAGATTATTCTGTGAGGGAAGAGGGTATGCTCAGAGGGCCAGCCTGGGACTCTGCCACGACTCCTTTCAGCTCTACACCAGCATTTCCCAGTTGTTATGATAAAGGGCAAAGGAGTGTGCATGTCTCTTAGATCTGGCTTATACACTCATGAAGGTGTTTCAGGAGCTGGGTAACAAAGCATTCATGTTCTTCCTGTTTGCCAGTCAGGGGTCTTTGAGAAGTGCATCTAGTTCTCTGCACCAGAAATGATAATCTTTATTATAATCATAATATAATTATGCTGCAGCCCTAGAAGGTTTTGTACAGATGACCTAGCATGTATGGAAGCACTTAGCATGGTGCCTGGTGTGTCGTAGATATATAACACATCAAAAATATTTTTTAAATAAATTCTTTAAGGAATCATTCCTCATTAATATATTACATGTTAGGGCGCCTGGGTGGCTCAGTGGGTTAAGCTGCTGCCTTCGGCTCAGGTCATGATCTCAGGGTCCTGGGATCGAGTCCCGCATCGGGCTCTCTGCTCAGCGGGGAGCCTGCTTCCTCCTCTCTCTCTCTGCCTGCCTCTCTGCCTACTTGTCATCTCTCTCTGTCAAATAAATAAATAAAATCTTTAAAATATATATATATATATTACATGTTACGGTTGCATTTACTATAGGCATTCACTCCTTAAACATGAATGCATCAGGGCTCTCTAAAAACAGTGCTTCTCAAATTCAGTTGGTGAAGGATCATTTTTCCCCCTCTCTAATCTTCCCTGGAACAATACTTTTGTAAATATATTAAAAATGAAATTATTAGAGAAATGAAATAAAGAAGGTATGCAAAATACAGATCTACTGTATCCCAAGCTTGAATTTTGAGGCAATTCAAATTCTTAAAAGTTTTTAGACATATACCTTCAGCTTTATATTTATATATAATGGACCAATAACAAAATTTCTAATTTTTCTGATGAGTGCTGGTCTGTGGACCAGCTTGGGTAGATGGTATTCAAATACAGAAAATAAATATTCCTTAATAATCTAAAGAATGACTCCTGGAATGATACCTGCACCAAGTATATCTTGTCTATCAAGCATTTAAATATTATGGAAAACCTGGTTTATGCAAGGTATTATGCTGGAATGGCGTACTCAGCAGTAGTGTGGGCTGTCATTTCTCAAACGTGCTGTGACTGAGCACCCCTCATCCACTTTACAGGCTCATTTGATGCCTCTATGTCTCCTCCCCTCTGCCCTTGAGTCTACCCAACCACAACCTGAGTCTTTCCTGGCATGTCCTTTGTCACCTGGAAAACTCTCAGTCTTTTAAATTTTCTTAATTAAGAAACCATCTCATGTATACATAAAACGATGTAGAATATACCTGTATATTCACTACATTCTTAATAAACTACACATAAGTTGTATAACTGAAGCTCCTTGCAAATCTCACCTTGTCCCCGTTCCTCTCTCCCACCTCAGAGGCCTTCAGAACCTGAATTTAGATTCCTATGCATAGGAATCTAATGTTGTACTATTTTCACCAAAATTCATCTATTTATAAACTGTAATTAGTCTTATTTCTCATGTTTTAAATATTTTAATATAAATGGTATCTCTACACACTCATCTACTACTTGTTTTCTTGGCCTCCCTCTGTTTGTAGATTTATCTATGTTGACATACCTATTGGCTCCAGCTCATTTACATTTATTGTGGCATGCATACATTGATCACATTGTATACATTTGTATACATTTATCACAGTTTTAGCCATCTCCTATTGATGAACATTTGGCTTTTTTTTCCAATTATTTTTTGTGATGTCAAGCTGTGTCACATTGGACATTCTTCTACATGTCCTTTGGTACCATTCTGAGACTCTCCAGGTAGAAATGAGTGTTGTCAAGACCTTCTCAACACAGCTTTATCCAGCTTCTTAGCCTGCTTACCAGCTGCAGCACTTAGCAGCTGGTGAGTAACCTGAGGCCAGGACTATGGCTTCCTAATCTCTCTGTCCTGGGTACCCAGAAGAGCGCCACAAAACCCAGGTGCTCAAAAGTGCTGGCTTTTTTTAAGCTGTATTTTATTATTTCCCACTTACATGGTACTATTAGCCAGGGCATATTTTACATTACATAGTTTAATCTTAAAAATCTCTTGGGGGCCATCTTATTATGTACCCTCCTCTACAGATGAACAAAATAAGGCACAGAGAGGTAAAGTGGCTGGCCCAAGGTCCTACAGCTCATAAGTGACAGAGCTAGGATCAAAACCAAGGCACTCTGGTTTGGTTAACAAGTTCTTAACCACGGTATTATACATTTCAAATTTTGTTGGACAAATTAGTGAATGAACATAGAAGGGCAAAAGCTAGAAACATACTATTTCTCATTTTGGTTTCTATAAAGCATGAATGGGTATGAAAAAGTAGTGTCTTCCAACTGCGCCTTATGCTCTTTTTCTACTAGAGGTTTTTCTTTTGTTTTGTTTTTTAAGAATTTATTCATTTATTCGACAGAGAGGGGGAGAACACAAGCAGGAGGAGTGGCAGGCAGAGGGAGAGGGAGAAGCAGGGTCCCTGAGGAGTGCAGAGCTGGATGTGGGGCTCCATCCCAGGATCCCAGGATCATGACCTGAGCCAAAGGCAGACACTTAACCTACTGAGCCACCCAAGAACCCCCCTGCTAAAGGATTTACGCTAAGAGTTCTTCTCTTTTCCCAGACGTTAGGACTCAAAAGAAGTAATAGTGAGCTTTGGAATCAACCAGTGTCCTTAGGGCAGTGATATTCTGACTTGGTTTCTCGACCCTCTGTCTCCAAATATCTCACAAGGGGGTGGATGAAAAATGCAAGCTGTTTCATTAATATTGTTTTAGGACAAAACAATTTCTTGAGAGAGAAGTGTCAGGAATTCAGGTAAATACTGTCAGGTTTAAATGAGAAAGGCTGATGAATTTGTGTTCCAGTGAAGAAAATCTGCTATCATCCTCTGTCCTCAGTAAAGGTGGATTCTACAACTTTCCACTTATAATAAGAAAGTAGGATCTGTGCAGTATCATATCAGCATATTCTGATGATAGAACCCTTACTTGAACTTGCAGTAACACTTCACCAATGGGCTCTGGAAAACACTTCATCCCGCCTGCATAAACTCAGTGGGGAAGAAACTGCTTCAGGTCTCTGACATACCAGATCATTTAGGGCATGAAGGTAATGTGTGCTTTTGAAGGTTGACAGAAGAAAGTCATCTTTCACTTTCCAAACCACCAAAGAATTAGAAGAAAGACAACCATTTCATGTGTAAACAAACATCTTCCCTTTCTTGGTGAATGTGGTAACTTCTCAAAGACCGAGCCTTGGTGCATGATGATGTGGGACACACCTACCTTATTTGCAGCATCTCTGGCCTGCTGAATTAGCTCCCGGATACGGTCCACATTATCAGAGATGTTGCCTAGTGGCAACAGCTGTTGGTTGATACTCTCAATCTTGCTCAAAATATCAGGCAGTTTATTGGTTAATTTCTTTACTGTTGGTGAGATGACAAAACAAATTTATAAATGTGAATTGAGAAAAGGTTAAATAGGATTTTCTCATTGACAATATTTGTCAAGAGTTATGATTGGTCCCCAAATATTGGGTAGGATGACTCAGAGTCAGGTAATACCTTCCCTAAATACATCATGGATTTTTACCTACAATCTAGTTATCAAATCATCTTTCTTGACCACTACAGAAGAAAATAAACCTCTGTTTTTGTTTTTGTTTTTTAAGATTTTTATCTATTTATTTGACAAACAGAGGTCACAAGTAGGCAGGTGGGGTGGGGGGAAGCAGGCTCCCCGCCAAGCAGAGACTCCCATGCAGGGCTCCATCTCAGGACCCCGGGACCATGACCTGAGCCGAAGGCAGAGGCTCAACCCACTGAGCCACCCAGGTGCCCCTAAACCTCTGTTTTTTGATCCTTAGTATCAATTATAACTTAATACCTCATGATTAAGGGATCTGTATCTCTACTCTATAAAATGGAAAATCAATAACAATGTTAATGAATTAAAAAAAATCTTACCTAGTCTAATTAATAGAATACCATATTTTTTAATGTATTATGTGAAACTATTTTCTAATATTAAAAAAAAAAAAGATTTTATTTATTTATTTGACAGAGATCACAGCAGAGAGGAAGGCAGAGAGAGAGAAGGGGAAGCAGACTCCCCACCAAGCAGAGAGCCCAATGTGGGGCTCGATCCCAGGAACCTGAGACCATGACCTGAGCCAAAGGCAGAGGCTCGACCCACTGAGCCACCCAGGTGCTCCACTTTCTAATATTTTAAATTTCTCATTTTCGGCTTTACCAGGGAAGAATTTAAAAAAATCGACCAAAGCATATAACAATGCACAAAATGGATAAGATGTCCTGGCCAAAGGACGCCTGATACCTGAGTTATCCGCATCAGTGAGAGCCTTGTTGAAGTCTTCACGCTGTGTGCTCCCATACGTATCTTTAATTCTCGTCACATCTGTCTGAATGGGGCCGAGCCCATCTAGCACCTCATTTGTGATGTCATTGGCATTTCTGACCATGCTCTTTGCACTACTGATCATACCACTGATGTCATCTAAGGCACACACAGAGGGAGGTTTAAGGATCTGAAATGGTGGAAAAAAAGAAGCCAAGGACCGGGGGCGGGGTGCGGGGGCGGCTTAGGGAGATGCTGACCTCTCTGTATCCCACGAAGGTCATCACGGATGGCGGTGATATTGGTGTCAATCAACCCTTTCTGAACTGTTATAACCTTCAGAGTCTGTTGTAGGTTGTTGAGAGCAGGGCTGATTTCTACAATCAAACAAAGCATCAGAAGGCAATTACCTATGGTTTCTGATCTTCCATTGGTATTGGTGGCGCCTGAAGTAGCCAGCATTGGCAGAGCAGTGAGCAGATGTGCATCTCAGAGATACCCACTGTAGGTGCCTAGACCCACAGTTCCAGGGCACTCTGCTTACAGAGGCCAGGAACATTCCCAAGCCTGTGGTATCAGGCTCCTCAGAAGAAATGGAGAGGCTTAATCTTTTAAGGGAGGTTTAACTCCCTTAAACTTGCCTCTGCTCGGGGCAAATGTCTCTTAGTGTAAGAAAAAGAGGTGACTGTCCTCTTCATTGCTGTGTCACAGTGCATTGTCTGGCAGTAGTCGGAGCTTGATATTAGGGCATACTTATTGAATGAATCAATGAATGAATGAATAATGCAGAAAGAATGCCTCTTCCGTCAGAATATAATAAAGAAGTGCCATTGAGAGAGCCTTATCCAAGCAAATAGACACACAAAGGAGGCTTTGTTTGTTTCTGTTTGTTTCCAGACTGACACATTTAAAACCATTTAGTGAAAGGGAAGGAGTTCACAGACATTCCTCGCTGATAATATTGCCACTTGGGGTCATGGGAAATGACCAGTGAATGCTTGAAGAACCAAGTGATGATATATGGTTTAAATTGTGATTCTAGGACTGATTTAAATAACAATGTAGACAAATACCACACAATCTTTCTTGTATGTGGACTCTAGAAACACCCTCAAAACAAAAACAACAAGCTCACAGATACAGGGAACATATTAGGGGCTGCCTGTACCTGGGGGTGGGGTTGGGGAAAATGGGTGAAGGGGATCAAAAGGTAAAAAGAAGCAATCAAGCTTGGTAGAAAACAAAAGAAAAAATACCGATGTCTTAGTATTTTAATCCTATTTAAAACCAAACCTCACCTCTTAGCTCAGATTTTGTAAAGGGAAGAGATGTTATACCAGGAAATTTTAATTCCTGCAATGTGCGAAGCAAATCATTCTATGTCACTACATATTTTTTTTGATGTGATTTTTCATGTATTAGGGTTTTTTTAATAAAAAAAAAAGAAAAATACATTTGTTTACTGTCAGAAGGCTATCTAATCACTAAACGGACTAAGATGACTTCTTGGCTATGAAGGAACAAGAGAGACCAGAGAAAAATCAAGAGACAGCATTTTCAGAACACTGGAATTTGGTGAGATTGAGATGGTTTAATTGTTTTATAAAAAAAATTAAGCAAATGGGAACTTTTCAAAGATAAAATTTATGATTCAAAAATTCTCATGCTTCACAGTAGTAGTAATTTGGGTACTTTTACCTACTAAGACTCTAGGATTTAAGAAACTTTGAAGCCCCAGTGACCTGGAATTATTATGTGGGCCTTGAATGAGAAACCAGCCCTGCACATTGTGTACATCTCCAATGTCATGGTCACCTTTGGATTAAATGAAATAGGCCCTCAAGTCCCGGCCCAAAGAGACCTGTCACTTTTAAGATTTATGTATACTCATGAGGTTCTTGTTATTTTAGTACATGAGAGAATGTTGGGTAGAAACTTCAAATCTATAAAATAGACCTTGGATTTACAAGGTATCATCTGCATTGACACTGAGATTCCAGGAGAGCATCTGCTTCTAGAATTTGCTACTACTCCTGGTCTTATAGGTTCTTCTCAAGCCCTTGGCTATCCCAGCCACCCCCTACCCACCAACCCTAATACCTTGTCGCAGCTGCTTCTCTGTTATCTTGGCTTGCTTCAAGAGTTTATCACTGTCAGAACTCAGGGTTTTCGCTTTTCCAGGAAGATCTTCCTTTATCACTGTCTGAAAGCAAAGCATTCATCAGCCTCCAGCAAGTAAGTGGCACACGGTAGGAAACCCAGAGGGAGATTTTCATCCTACTCTGAAAAGTCTTATCTTCAGTCTTTAAAGGATGAGGTTCAAAGGTGGGAAAGAGGTTTAAAAAAAAACCAAACTGTTTCTTAAAAGATATAATTAAGGCTGTAGGGAGATAGAGAACTCGAGGCTTAGGGAAGCAGACCTTTCCCTGGTGACCGACTGACAACCTATGTAACACCTATTTCATTTTTCTCCCTGTCCGCACAATACCCTCTTCAATAACTGAGACAGAACTGAATTGCTTTTGGGTGTTCAATATTTGGGAGAGAAATGTCTTTAACCTTCCAAGAAGGCCTGTCTCCTAATTCTCTGATGTCTAATATTCTGTTCTTTATTTTTAGGTATAGGAATATTATATGGTGCAGAGAAGGCCCCATAGGACGCTAAGGCATGCCTAGGTGTGAAGACAAATACAGGAAATAAATGATCACCACATTGTCCATAAAATCTTTCTCTACCTTGGGAAATGTCAATACTTAATCACAGCCTAAATCATTCCTAGAAAGGGGCAGGATATATCACCCATCTTGGTTCAACACTGACAATCAGTGTAATTTCCATTTGGCTTTACAAATTGTTTTTTCAGCAGTGCAGCACAGATCAAGACCGTCAAGTGAAATACAGAAATGGTCCGCATCTAGAGCAAGTTCACGTCTATTCTATACAACGAATTCTGATTTACAATAATGCTTGTTTATATTTCTCAGTGCATACAAAAAGAAAGGGTCCCAGCGCAGGTGCCCACCTGGAGCGCAGACTCGGATGCGCTGGTGGCCTTGTTGGCGGCGTCCTCAGCTGCTTTGATGGCGTTGAGAATGTTCTCATAGGCCGTGGCGGCGTCCACTGCACAGCGCACCAGCTCATTCCCGCTGGTGTTCCTCTTGATCCTGAAAGACAGTGCGGGCCAAGGGCTCCAGCAGTCCCCACTGCTTGCAGCGGAGGCCCTCTCCACCCGCCTCTTCCCCCAGCTTCCCAGATTCATTGGGCAAATGGAAGACCAGAGGCGGCGTGCACGCAGCTGGGAATCAAACCCCTGTTGCAGGTGGGATTGGGTCCAGGGCCCTGGGTCCCACCCTCCACCCTGTTCTGGAGACCCAGTTGTCAGGCAGGCTTGCACACTAGGCTCCAGCTCCCCGTTCAGTTAGACCTCGGGGCTCACTCACTCCTCCAGCTGCTTCGCCAGCTCTTGCAAAGACTGCGCATGCGCTTCTGCCTCCACCACCAGGGACGCTTTGCTGGTGGACCGGGAGAGTTCTCTCACTTTGTCATTTAGCCTGTGTCTTTCTTCCTTTATAGTGGCAGCTAACTTTTCATATTCCTATGTATCCAGGTAAACAGAGACAGTGTCCAATTGAAGCAAACAATGCATATGCCATTTTCTTGAACTCTCATAAACTTCAGGCTCCCGGGATGCATTACTTCGGCAGTGGGACTGACAGAACTCTAACTTTTCCCAACTTTGGAACTTTTTTCTTATGGTGGATACCCACTTTGGTAAGTTTTATAAAAGCACACTGTTATCATTAGGGTAAAGTTGTCCTAAACCAAACCCTTTTTTTTTTCTGATTTAAAAGTAGCGATTATAAAAGATATTTCCCAAATACCCATTGGGCAGCTAATGGGGTCAATCTTTGATCAGTTCTAGATAGGCCCCACTAATAGTAAAAGTGGGCTTGATATTTTAAAAACAGCATTCCAATTTCGTTTCGTTTTCACAAAAGCAACCTTTGCTTGCTGTGGGCTAATTAGATGATAGGACTAGACAGAGGGAAGAGCCATCATTGGCACTGCGGCTCCCCAAAGGGGCAGCACGGTAAACATTTTGGTTTATTTCCTTCCATCTAAAAGACATCTATTGCAGAAAAAACACAGATGAGCCCATATTCTAGATTCCTCGCATACAATCTGAATGTTTTTCCAGTTTTTCTGGAGAAGCAGTTTGTCTCTACCTCCTGGCTTTCCCTCATCTGCTGCAAGAGCACGTTGGTCTGCAGTAAGGAAGAGTCCGCCGTGGCTAGGTACTTGGACAAATCACTCCGCAGGGAATTCGTTTGTTGGATTTGTGTCTGGAGAGAAAAAAAGAATATCTGCTTGAACGACATCATATGTTATCAGAAGGCAGAGGCCTAGTCATTGGGACTGCAGCGGAGAAGTAATTTCAGAGCCTGGAGCTTCTCTTGAACTTAAAGATCATCTAGGCAACTACAGAGCGAGGGGAAATCAGTTCCCTTTGCTGTGTGGGTGTGTTGTCATGGTTTCGTCAAACTCCATGCCAGGAAAACAACAGTTAACGCTGGGGAAGAAGCTTCCTATCCCGGCAGTGACTGGGCCAATGAGATGAGTCAGCTCTGCTTTGTGAAGCAGAATCAGGGATTTTCACTAAACAAATCAGCACCAACCATCACCATCGTCTATGCGCCAGGCCCCATGGGCACACACAGGTGCTTCAAAGTCCTCAACAAGAGAGCACACAGGACCTCGGGAGCCACCAAAGCTCCAAGACAAAATTGGATCATGCTCCATCATCATCATCATCGGTGACACTGGCGTCATCAGTGACTTCCAACAGCAAAGTCAGTCTAAAGAGTTTTCTGGAGTTAAGCGGATTGCCATCTACTAAGATATTATTTATTTTCTTTTACCAAATTCTTCTTGTTGGGGCTCAGTCCTGTGTTACTTCCCTCTGACCTTTCTGTCATTTTTTAAGGCCACAAGCTCGTGTTGTTGTCTCAGCATACAATGTGCACCACTGAAAAAACACAAGTACTATGAAATCTTGGGCTCCAAACCCTGTCTCTGCAGCTCCTGCATGAGGCCTGTATTTTAATCTATTTCCTGTAATGCAGATAATGGCTTAAAATGCCTTTGCCGGTGATTATGATAATGAGGTTTACCCAGCTGACACAAAAAGTCGCTTATTTAAAACATATATTATATCCTTGGATTTAATTATAGCAATATTGGTTTCATTTCTCATCTACTTGGCAACATTATTCCTCCAGTACTCCGTCAGCCGGGGGTGGGGGTAAAGCCATTTGCTCCGCTTTCTCTGTGGTTTGAGTTCACAATCTTTTCTGGTGACTGAGAAGTAGGAATGACTTTGGTTTTGCATTTAATTCCCGATTCCTGTTTGATGAGCATCTGCTATACAGACAGACACACACAGACTAGATGTGTGGACAGGTGCCCAGCCAAGCCACTTTGTTAAAGATACCTGCTTCCTCTGCCTCATCATTAATGAAAGCGTGCAGATGCTAACTGTGGACCCACCTTGATGGATTCCAAAGCTTTCTCGTTTTCTTGGTTGAGGCCAGTGGCCTGCTTTGCTTGGGCAGCTGCCTTCTGTAGCATGGCACGGAGGTCGCTGAGTTTGGCTTCGTAGTCATGCAAAGAATCCCGTAGACTCTTAACAAGGGCGCTGTTCTCACCTTGGTGCTGTTCCAACCAGCTCTTAATCCGAGTCAGCACTGGAATACATCACATTTTGTTTTTCACTTGAGACATGAGTACCTTGAAGCTAAATTATAAAGACTACAGAAGAAGAACCGAGTTTCCACTCATTTCCTGGTTTTCTTTGAACTTATAAGGGAACAGGAAAGGAAACTAACATTTATGTAGCACCTGCTGTGTGCATGGCTATGTGTGCATATGTAACCCACATGAAAACAGTAATATCAGTCTCATGTTTCAGATATGGAAAAGGACAGGCCAAGAAACTAGGGGACTGATCCCAAGTTTCACGGCCAGTCTTGGCACTTGAACAAGACCTGCAGAGGGTAAAGTGCATACTCCAAACAGTACTACTAACACTACCAACTAACACTACTACTACTACTGTGACCGACTACTAACTGCAAACTAACACTGTCCCCTCCGTCAAAAGCAAACACTACTATTAAATCTGAACACCACAAATCGTAAAAGGAAACTGTTACCATCTGTATATTAGCCACTGAAGTATCATTTTATTAGAGAAGAAAGATCACTCTTTGAAAAACTATGCACCAGACTTGTGTTTCTCAGTTTTGAACTAATGAGGCATTGTCTCTCACCAGAGCCTTTAGATTTATTCAATATCTACACCCAGTTTTTGGTTTCCACAATAGTAGTGCTAATATCAATTTGTGATTCCCAGCCCCGATGGTGGTGAGGTGACCATTAAAAAATGATACCATGAGAAAGTTGGGTGGAGTTGAATGAAGAAGAAAAATGTTGTTAAGAAGGAAAAGGAGGTCTCAGTATCTAATGTCTTAGGAGAAGAATCTCTCTCTCTCTTTTTTTTTTTGTGCATGACGGTAAGATGTTATGTTCTTACCACCTCTTGGTAGTTCAGAAAGGCTACCCAGGTTCACATGCTGCTCTAAAAGTCGTGTATGTTGGGGTGCCTGGAAGGCTCAGTCCACTGAAGCTCTAACTCTTGATTTTGGCTCAGCACAGAGTCTGCTGGAGATTTTCTCCCTCTCCCTTTGCCCTTCCCCCACCCTTCTAAAATAAATAAATAAAAAAAAATCCTGTAAAGTGAAATGACAAGTCTCTCCACCTGTACCCAGGGACCCGACTTTGTTGTACTTTGCACACTGTATTTCAAGCCCACTAGAATGGACAGCATGCAAGGCTCTGGGAAGGTCCTTACAGAGCTGAGCCTCTCTCTTATCAGCTTCTGCTTTTTTCAGTTGCTTTCCAAAGTCGCGGTTCCGTAGCTCTCTCATCATGTGCTCTGCTTCAGCCCACTCTCTGGAAAAATCCCCTGGAGGCAGGTTGTTGCCTTCCCCATTGGTCCCAGAGATCTGCTTCAAGAGAACTAGAAAACATTGAGTAGTTTATTAAACTGGGAATTCTGTACTCCAGTCGACTACTAAAATACAAACAAACAAAAAAAAGCACAGAGATTTTTATGGAGGGTTCATATTAGTTTTTTAGTGTCACTATAGGATCCCTTCCATAGTGTTGAACTCTTTAGGAGAAATTCTTTCAGGGCACAGAACAGGCTATGTAATAAAAAAAAAAAAAATTAATTGGATTGAGTAACTCCTTACTGTGCACATTCTGGATGACATTTTTAATCTTTGTGTCCAGCTCTTTCGCACTTTGGATGGTCTGATCAACATTGTTATGTAATGCTTGTGCTTTTCTGGAATTTACTTGAACCTATATGAAAATAAATTCATTAGCAACAAACCATTTTGGGGAGGCAGAGCTATCAATATTTTGGGGACAGTAACAATAAAAAGTTAACGTTACTGATGTAACATCTTACCTTTTCTTGCAAAGTTTCAAATTCATGATTCAAACTACCCAGTTCCTTTTCTAGACCATCCATTTTTAATCCGTGATTTGAAATGGCAGACCGATAGGTGAGTAACTGATTCTGAAAGTAACATGCAAAGTTAATCTCACATTAGAGCAGAATTTTGGAGTAAGTCCTATCAACTTGGTAATCCTGGTAATGATACAGAAAGATTCATTTAGCAAGCCCAATACAGGTCCACAGGAAAAGGTTGGGTTCTTTGAAATCGGCTACTTGAAGACTCTATTCTCTCTCTTTCTTTTTTTAAGATTTTATGTATGTATGTATGTATGTATGTATTTAGAGACAAGAGAGTATGGGGAGGGGCAGAGGGAGAGGGAGAGAGAGAATCTTAAGCAGACTCAGTGCTAAGCGTGGAGCCCCACAGGGGGCTCCATCTCACGACCCTGAGATATGACCTGAGCCGAAATCAAGACTCAGATGCCCAACTGACTGAGTCAACCAGGTGCCCCAAGAATCTATTTTATGATGTAAGTTGTGACAAGGCTCTAAAATAAACTTAAAAACATGAAGAGATCAGAGATACTTTACTTGAATTAGTGACCTAACCTTAAAGAAATGAGGATGGTACCACCTACCTGGTGTATTACATTTCAGACTGTAATACACTGTGTTGCTTTTAACTTTTATTTATTTATTTGAAGATTTTATTTATTTATTTGACAGACAGAGATCACAAGTAGGCAGAGAGGCAGGCAGAGAGAGGCGGGGAGGCAGACACCCTGCCAAGCAGAGAGCCTGAAGGGGGCGAGTCCCAGGACCCAGAGACCATGACCCGACCTGAGGGCAGAGGCTTTAACCCACTGAGCCACCCGGGTGCCCCTTAACCTATATTTAACAATATTAAAAGCAGTGCCGAAGGCTACTTTAGCGAAGGACCCACTAGATTCAAAGAATCTGATGGCAGAAAGGGAATTGAGAGCTCATTTAAATGAACGCTCTCACATTACAAATGAGAAAATGGAAGCCCAAAGAAGTTGAGTGACTTATCCATGCCACAGCTGTCGAGCTGACCACTGATTGCTTAAGGACCAGAATCCAGTCATTTTGGGTACTAAACTGTTTCATTACTTTTAGAGGGTGACATTGCTACGCATAATATCTAGACTGGTGATCATTTTCATTTTTTTTTTTCGAAAAAAACTTGTTAATTCCTTGAAGAAATGTACAGGAAAAAGCAACATTATCACCTCCACTTGCAATGCGAGAGAGCCAGTGTTGGAGGGAACACAGGCTTTACAGCTTAGGTCCAAACCCGAGGTCTGCCACTTTGTAAATAAGCCTCACTGAGTTTTATCTCCTTCATCGGTAAATCGGGGAGTATAATATTACACTGCCAGGTTGTTTAGATGATGTTCTGAAGTGTCGCATAACATCAACCTTCAAAAATGTCATTCCCCTTCTCACGCTTATTCCTAGTGAATTTTCAGGGTATGTGTGATCTAAAATAGAACTCTTTTAATTCTACTGTGGGAAAGCTGAGGCATCCTACAGAATGTTAGCAGAATACCTAGATAAGTAGAGTGGGTAGTAAAGCGTGGTCTTTGGAATTTGATCTTGGTTTGAATTCTAGAACCACCTAGTAACCACCAAGTTACTTAGCTTTAACATGACTGGTAAATGAAGATAATACTATTTTCCTCATAGGACATTGTGAGAATTAAATAAAGCACTTACCACAGAGTCTGGCTCTTAAGGCCAGTACTAAATTGCTGGGTCCCTGCCCTTTGTTGAAGAGGTGCAGTGTTGGTTATATTGATGACAGCAAAGTGACTCCAGTGGCTTCTTTTTCTCTCCAAACACAATGGGTTTTTCCTCTCTATATTAAGTCTGAACTAATCATGAACTAAAATTTACCCTGATGGGATGGAAAATAGTCATTTTTCTAGCATGATTTTTTGCTACACAAAGTTCACCCTTGAACAAAATAGGTTTGAACTGCCTATGTCCACTTATACATAGACCTTATTTTCAACAAATATTTTGGAAATTTTTTTGGATATTTGTAACAATTTGAAAAAACTTACAGATGAACCATGTAGCCTAGAAATAACATAAAAATTAGAAAAAATTAGGTATTATTGTAAGAATACAGTATACAATACCTACACAAAAAAATGTGTTAACTATTTTTGCTGTTGGTAAGGCTTCTGGTCGACAGTATGCTACTATTAGTTAAGTTTCTGAGGAATCAGAGTTATATGAAGATTTTTCAACTGTGCAGGGGGTTGGTGCCCCTAACCCCCACACCGTTCAAGAGTCAACTTTCCCCAAAGTCTCTTTTTACTATGTCTAGTTTAGGGTTTATCTCCTCTACTAAATTCTTCTACTTCAATGAGTAAATTTTTTTTTTCATTTCCATGATTTTCAACTGGATCTTTTCATACCTACCCCTCTTATTTAGTTTCTAGTGTTTTTAACAATTTTCTAATTTCTTGTTCTTTCCATTGAATTGTTAATTCCTCAAAATAATTTTCTGATTGTCTTGGGATTTTCATTTTCTATAGAGGGAACTCATCTCTTAATGGTTGTTTCTATTGGATATCTTTTGTGTTGATATTTGTCTACTCCAATGTCTGCAGGTAAATATTGTCTCCCTTTCTCTCTGTGCTCTCTGTGTCCTGACCAATGACCTTATGGTCATCACCACTCCCACCCTAGATCCCCAAGGCCAGAACCAGATCTTACATTGGCAGCTTGAGTCTTGTATGTTATGGTGATGTTGAGGATGTCACATTCCAGTATAGACCCTGGTTTGTGAATCAGGTCTATAGCTTTTCTAGTTTCACCTGTACTCATTGTTCAACACTGAACACTGAGCAGTTTCAAGGTTTTTTTGTTTGTTTGTTTGTTTGTTTTAAGCCTCCATTCATGGGCAGAAGTGCCCTTCATTTCCCCCAGGAGCCCGACTCGGACTCTGTGGGACACTTGAGGCCTTATTCTTCTCTTGGATATCCTCTGGGCCACCTTCTTCCCAAGTGCACATAGAATATAGTCCCAGATGAACCAAATCCTGGGCTATGAAAGAGATCTCAACATGTTTTTTAAAAACTGGTATCATATTTAAAGTATGTTCTTTGACCACAACAGAATTAAATTAGAAATCGATAACAAAAAGTTACCTGGAAGATGTCCAGTTTGGAAATTAACACATTTCCAAATAATTCAGGGGTCAAAGACACATCATAAGGAAATTAGAAAATCTTTTGACTTGAACAAAAATGAAAACGCAGCTTTTCAAAATGTGTGGAATACAGCTGGGGTAGTGCTTTGGGGGAAATTCATAGCATTAAATGCTTATAATAGAAACAAGAAAGGTTTAAATCAGTAAGATAAGCTTCCATCTTAAGAAACTAGAAAATGAATAGCCAATTAAACCCAAAGCAAGAAGAAGGAAAAAAAATATATATGGAGAAAATCAATGAAATAAGAATATCATTAAAACGAATAAACCTGGGGCACCTGGGTGGCTCAGTGGGTTAAAGCCCCTGCCTTCGGCTCAGGTCATGGTCCCAGAGACCTGGGATCGAGCACCACATCAGGCTCTCTGCTTAGCAGAGAGCCTGCTTCCTCCTCTCTCTCTCTGCCTATCTCTCTGCCTGCTTGTCATCTCTGTCTGTTAAATAAATAAATAAAATCTAAAACAAAACAAAACCCTAATAAACCTCTAGCCAGAATAATTAAGAAAAAGAGCTAAGACATAAATTATCAATATCAGGAATCCATGAGAGGGTATTTCTACAGATTTTACAGATATTAAAAGAATAAAATAGAAAATGTATGAGCAATTTTATGTCAATACATTTGATAATTTAGATGAAATGAAAAAATTATTTGAAAAGCACAAATTACCAAATGTCACTCAAGAAGAAATATATAACCCTAATAGTCCCATATCTAGTTTTTAAAGATTAAACTTATGGTGTATTGAAAAAAAAAAAAAAACCCAAAACAGAAAAAAATCTTCCAACAAAGAAAATCTCAGGCCCACATGGCTTCATTGGAAAATGCCATCAAACATTTAAAGAATTAATGCCAATGTAATGCAAATCTGTTTTTGATTCTTCTGAATGCAAGATACTTAGCTAAGGGTTCTAGAAGAAAAATTAGCCCAGAAACATGCAGTCAGTAAAGAACGTTCACTTAGAAGTATCAGTTTTGTGTGTTCACTAGTACTTTCCTGCCGTAAAAACCTAGTCGTCTTTTGGATCAGAGGGAGGAAAACCCTCTGAGCCTTAACCAGAGCATTTCCCCATCTCCTGCTTGAGGGGTAGCCCTGCATGCAGCATCTACCCACCAAGGAGCTATTCTGGGCCGGGCATTCTGCTGGTATTTACCCTTAGCTCCTTGATCTGGGTCTCCAAGTGCTTCATCTGCTCCAGAGACCCGGTGCTGGTGCTCAGGCCGTGCAGCTGAGACTTGACCAGGTGGAGCTCATTGCCCATGGCGGCCAGGTCGTTCAAGAGTGTCATCACACAGCTGTCACAGTCTGTAAGGGCCACAGTCAAAGGCAAATGTGCCACAGGAATGGAAACAGAATACAAGGGCCATAGAGCCCGGTTAATATGCACATTAGGACATCACAGGCAAAAATCACAATCCTGGACTTCTCGGGAGGGATGCAGATTCTGCAAAAGAGAGATCTCTAGACAGGGAGCATCTTAAAAAGAAGTGGTAGAGTGGGGGAAACAGGGGAAAGGAGTCAAAAGGTACAAACTTCCAGTTATAAGGAAGTTCTGGGGATGTAAAATGTACAACATGGAGACTATCATCAACAGCAATGTATTATGTATTTGGAAGTTGCCAAGACTGTCTTAAAAGTCCTCCTTACCATAAAGCAAGTTTGTAACTTTGTGAGGTTATTAATGAAACTTCCTGTGAATAACATTTCACAACATAGACAGATATCAAATTTATTATGTGGTGCACTTTAACCCAATGTTGCATGTCAATTTTATCTCAATAAAACTGGGAAACATGGTGATTCTATGCAACATGCTCATTATTTTGTATGTGGAAAAATAATAAAAAGGAGCTTTTATTTATTGAGAGCTTGCTATTTACCAGATATTGCGATAAGAGATTTACCAACATTTTCCCAGTGAATCTATGAAGTACATATAGTTATTATGGCCATTTTACAAATGATGAAAGTGAGACTTGAAGAAATCAGGCCACTTGCCCAAAGTCATACAGCTATGAGTTGACAGAGGCTGGACTTGACCCTAAGAAATCCTCCCTCGACTTCCTCCCACCATTGCTTTCCCATCGCATGTCCCAGCACGAGGCTTGCATTTCTTAACTGAATCCCACAAGTCAGAAAGGGGGAGGGGGATTTTCTTTTCTCACCATCACATTCTTCTCCAGGGCCACCATCTTTGGGCTCTTGGTTTAGGCAGTCTGAAAAGAGGGATAACCAAAGAAAAGACTATTGTTAAACTTTCTCTTCATCTGCTTTTCAACTTGGCTTTCAGAAAAGCTACTTGGGAAGATTTTAGTCACCCAACTATCCAACATCGCTGACTCTTCTCTTTTCTCTTCTTTACCCATGCCATTGTTCGGGGAACTTTCCCGTCTCCCACCAGTCTTGCTGTAGGAACAACTCTCGTGACTTCCCTGTCTATTCAGTTTCTTCTCTATAAAGTGTCATGATATTTTTATCTAATTAAAACCCCTGGGGCGCCTGGATGGCTCAGTGGGTTAAGCCGCTGACTTCGGCTCAGGTCATGATCTCAGGGTTCTGGGATCGAGTTCCACATCGGGCTCTCAGCTCAGCAGGGAGCTTGTCTCTCTCTGCCTGCTTTTCTCTCTTTGCCTGCTTCTCTGCCTACTTGTGATATCTGTTAAATAAATAAACAAAACTTCAAAACAAAACAAAACAAAACAAAACAACAACAACAACAAAAAACCCTAATCATTAGTGTTAAGGCTTTCTTCACTTGACAGCTTCCTATGTAATTGTTGATATCTCCTCCAGTGTCATTCAAGAACATTAAAAAAACATCGATTAAGCACCTTTGGGTGTCCACGGTGTGCTATGGCATTGTGGCACATACAGGAAATACAAAGCTACTAAGTCAAAAATCCCTGCTGTTCTGTAGTCCCCTGGTCCCATGGGAGAGGCAGATAAATGACACAATGGTGTGACAGATGCTGAGAGAGAGAGATGCCACTAATGTTAGTAGACCCGCACTGCTAACAACCACAGATACAAGCTCGATTTTAAGGTTCTCAACTATAGTCAGGAGAGCCTACTGGTCATCACTGGACATTCTTTACTCTTCCCATTTCTCCTCTTTTCCCCATACCATGCATTGTTACAATGAAATGCCCTCTCCTTCCCTCTGGAAAAATAATCTAACCTCACGACAGGAAGTCTTAAAGCTCGAAATTTTCCTAGACATGCTACAAGGAGGCTTTTCTGTTTTGTCTTCTCAGCAGCAGACAATAATCCTCACTTTCTGTGTATATACATATATTTTAAACTACATTTACTTTAATTATAAAATAAATAATATAAGTTCACTATGGAAAATTTGGGAAAATCAGAAAAATAATGTAAAGACATCATCCCTGATCCCACCACTCAAAGACAATGTCTCCTTTCTATATATTTGTAGACATTCTAGTTTATTATATATGTAATCATAGGTTGTTCTTACTCATCCTTTTTTAAAAACTCATTCTTATGTGTATGCATCCTTACATCACTTTCATTTTCTCAATTAGACTATAAATGCCTTAGGGCCAAGAAACATGGTTTTAATTTCTTTATAATCTCCCATAGCATCTCAAATTGTCTAGGGAGGACTTGGCTCAAGTGGAGGATTGATTTATCAGGGCAGTTTTTTCAACAAGTTTGAATTTTGACCACCAAGGAATCTGTGGGTTATTATATAAAAGAAAAAAATAGAATGAAAAAGAGGGGGGGGAATAAGATTCACAAGGTAAAAAAAAAAAAAAAAAGCTCACAGGAACAGAAAGTCTCATGTGTGAACATTTTGTTCCATTTGGGGAACACACAATTACCATCCATCACATCAGGCTGCTTTGTTATTGTGGTTGTTGTTGTTAGAGCAGGAGACAAAGAGGGTTGAAAAGATATTAATCTCATGAATATGCTGTGTGTGGTGCTGAAGCTTCTCCTTGAATAGTCACAGTAGAAACTCACTTTTTTCCAGAACAGTCCTTTTCATCTTTAAAACCCTGAAACATCTTCCTTAGGATGATTTAAAGTAGATCTTCCTCTTTCCTTTATTTATAAAAGTTTATTTATAATAAACTTCCACTTCTTGAGTTCTACCTCTTATGCCACACAGAACAAAACCAACCCTTCTCCCACACATCAGCCTTTCAAATACGTCCTTTCCAAGTCTTCTTTTCACAGTCCTGGTTGTCAACCCTTCATGTGACATGGCTTTGAGTTTTTTCAAAGTCTTACACTCCTTCTGAACACACTGTAGCTTGTTTAATATCTTCTAGAGAGATAAGCCTCACATGAGGACTTACATGAGCAGCATACCAGAGAATGGCAGACCACCTGGTTTTAGACTCTGGGACTCACTGAAGATTATATGAGGCATTCCAAGGGCCACCTTACTTTCCTGAGCCATATTGAACTTGGGGCTGACTAAGACCTCAGTCTTTTTCACCTGTTGCTACTAGCCCACATCTCCCTTGTCACACACTTATTTTTATGCCATTCAACTATAAGACCATGTGCTTATCTCTAACATAATGTTGTCTTGTTAGACTTGGCCCATCGCTCCAGGCTGTTGAGTCCCTTGAGTTATTCTAAATGTGCCATAGGAGACATTTTCTATTTCTCCCAACTTTGTGTTATCTGATAAGTGGATGGGCATGTCTTTTATATTTCCATTCAGGTCAACAGTGTTGAACAAGATGGAGCCAAGGATTAAGCCCCAGCACACATCAACAGATACCTCACTCTAGACCGATAATAATCTATTTACTCTACATTCCTTTGGAGCAGTCACTTGACCAGATCTAAGCCCACACAATCTGGGTTTAGTTCTTCATCTTGTCCATAATTATAAAATAAGAGATTTTATCTAAGGTTTGGCATTATATATCCATGATATTTTCTTGGTAAATCATCTTAATATTCTCCATCAAAGAAAGAAGAAAACCATTTTGCCTTCTCTTCCAAGTTGTTCCTAATGAACCCATACTAAATCCTAGTCATTGTCTTTTCCTTGGCATGTGAAATCCATCCCAGCTATACCACCCCCATCCCAGACATTTATTGCTATCCTAGAAAAACTGTGTTGACTTCTTCAGTTACACACATGAAGAAAACTGATGTGATGATAACCTTATAACGCCGAGGGAGAGCTTAACAAAATCACCAAAGTAGGAGCTGATGTTAGCTTGGCTCTAATTAGTTGAGTTTTAAAACAATTCATCTTTTTTAAAAAGGTTGACTTGAAGTAAATTATTTACCGAACTGTAAATACTGCCTAAGCATTCATCCCCAAGGTTGTCAAAAGAAGGAGATCATTTGTTCACTGGACTTGTGCATTATGGTTCCTGAAAATATTTGCCAGGGTTCTTTGCCTACTACTATTTTATACCAGATTGATAAATGCAGGTTAACAAAGGTGTGAGTCCATCTTACCTCCAGTCAGGGGGTGACAACTGCCTGGATGGCCATTGCTGTTACAATTGCATGGTTGGCAGCTACCTCCAAGCTTCTGGGGAGTCCCAAAATATCCTGGTGCACACCTACTCAAAATAAAGAAGAAAGGGAGAAACATCCAAAAAACTCATCATTTGTTCCACCCAATATTTTTTCTCCTTCTAACTCCCTATTTGGGACACTGTAACCGTATAATAGGAAGGCAGACATTGATTTGCAGGAATAAATGTGTCTCAATATAGAGAATGAGAACAGAGGATGTGGAAGATGGCCAGAACTTAGTCCCTCCTCCTTGATACCAGGAAACAAAATCCTTAATCACCCCTAGATTAAAGGGCAGATGAACAAAATGCATACAGGATCCAGTGGTTTGACCAATATGGAAATCAGGGGTGGATGAATTTTATGCAATAATTATGTTCTTGAAGATACCACACAATGAAATATTGCTTATTTTATGGCTAATTTCCTCAAAGAAAAATTTAAAGTAAAATTCATATAATTTCAAAATGTGCTCAAAAATGGGTATTTTATTAATATTTCCTATTGGACTATTTCAAACCTGCATAATTCATATTTGCACTAATTGCTGCAGTTCTGTATTTAATGAGCTTCAATGACTGAGAGCAGTTATAGTGACTACTCCCTGCTTGGAGCCTTTATTATTCCACATAATTTAGTGATGAGAACTCAATTTCTTTTTTAAGTTAAAAGACACTTCCTTGATACCAAGTTTCTGTTTAAAAACAAAAACAAACAGGGATGGCTGCCTGGCTCAGACCCTTAAGGGTCTGCCTTCGGCTCAGGTCATGATCTCGGGATCCTGGGATCTAGCCCTGCATCAGGCTCCCTGCTCAATGGGAAGTCTGCTTCTCCCTCTCCTTCTGCCCCTCCCCATGCTCGTGCTCTCTTGCTGTCTCTCTCATAAATAAATAAGGTCTTAAAAAACAAAACAGACACATGTTAATCTTCTGGAATTAGGCTGGAAACTAAAATACTTCTATTAACAAAGTTCCATAACTCTGTAACCACACCCCCACCAAAACTGTCATTAACTCGATGTGTGCATGTGCTGTCTTTTCATCAATGGAATTGATAGAATCAAGAGAATGTGGTATTTAACTCTCTTCCCCAAATTTAAGCTTTGCAACAAAGACCTGTTAGGTTATTTTTATAGGCTTCACCAATGGATATACTGGTGATACAGTGCAAAGGACACGCGCTTTCAATTGGGAAGATCTGGCTGGATGCCTGCCTCCAGTATGTGCTGTGTAACTGTGGGCTGTTATCTTAACCCTTCAAGCTTTGGTTCCCTCATCTACTCCTGTCATGAAAGTGTGAACTCCACAGGGGCCTGGGTTCTCTGGCTGGTACATGGCTAGCTCCTGGGTAAGTGCCTGTGCCCATATCAAGTGCCATTTAAGTATATGCAGAAGGAATAAGTGAATGATTGCACTAACAATGCCTGTTTGGATGGATGAATATGAGATTAAAATGTAGTGAAGAATCTAATACAATGCCTGCACATAATAGACACTCAATAAAAAGTAGCTACCATTTTAAGACATGATGAACTATTCCTGTAAATATGCATGTATGTATAATTGGTATCATTCGGAATGATTACATTTCAGAAAGCAGAGAGGAAGCAGAAAACCCATGCACTCCCTAATTATCAAGAAGGTAACTACGCAGAGGTGGCTTATCTAAGTCCACTAAGCATAAGTTGGTATAAGGCTTTACTTGATGTGACAGGCCTCATATTCTACTTCATAAACCATACTATGCAAAAGATCTATGTTTTTTAAAGATTTTATTTATTTGAGAAAGAGTGAGAAGATGGCCTGAGGGTGGGGGGAGGGGCGGAAGAAGAGGACTTGCCTCACAGGGCAGGGAGCCTGACCTGTGGTTCAATCCCAGGACCCTGGGATCATGACCTGAGCAGAAGGCAGGTACTTAACTGACCGAGCCACCCAGGTGCCCAAAGATCTATGTTCTAAATACGTTATTGTTAGATGGTTCACCTGTATCTAAATTTTCCATGTAAAAGATACATAATTACAAAATACTTCATGTTGAACTCACATAAATATTCAGGAAGTTGGACTCCACTTCTTCCTTACTCTGGTAAAGAGCGTTAATTAGCCATTACAGAAATAACCGGTTCCCTTATTCTCATTTTAAGTTAGTGTCCAAACACAATGGATTGAAGTAAAACTTCCTGATATCATAGATGGTATGGGGCAACAAATAAAGAGCAGAGAACATATTTGTCATCTGTGGCTCTGAGCGGCCGAGGGAGAAGCGTGCCTCAGAGCACAGTACAAGCTGGGAAGCCTTTCCTACCCCAGTGCTCACCTTGGCTGCCCCCAGCCCAGAGGCTCCTGCTTATATTTTCCGTTTACCCTATCTTGTCCTTGTAGCTACCACTGTGTCGCTGACAGCTAGATCCAGAATGATGCCTGGCCCAGAGGGGGTCCTCAATAAATGTTTAACAAATGAAAAAAATTGACATTAATATGGCATTTACCTGTGGAAAAGTTTTAGAAAAAAAATTTTGAGAAACCCTCGTTTGCTTTCCTGAGACAGCAAATGTTAACAAACACAATCTGTGAGAACTGTTAATTAAGAATTTCTCTTTTCAGATCTGCTGCCTGCCAAATGGATGCCTCAGACAGTCTGTTGCTGTTTTCTGCTTCATTGTTTGTGAAGAACTGTGAGGAGGATTACACTAAGATGCCTCTCCCAGGTGGGAGTCTCACAGCTTTTCAACCACAGAGTCTGAAGAAACTTCCTATTTCCCATCCCACCATCCTTCCTGCCTCAGTGGAGCAGCCACTTCTGTCCCTCACCAGGGAGGCTGAGGCTAGTTGGAGGTCCTTCCCACAGTGGCGGGACCCAACCCGGTTGTGTTCTCCGTCACTGTTCCAACAGCTGGTTTGTATATCTGCCCACCACTAGATCATAACACCCTGAGGGTACAGCCTCTTCTCCAGCTACTAACGGGTCCCTAGTGTTTAGCCCAGTGCCAGGCATATACTAGGATCTCCATACATTTTTCATTGAAAGAAAGAATGAAAAATAGATACGAGGCGATTGTGGGCAATGTTCCTCCTGTGGAAATGGAAAATAGAAGAACCTTGAAATTGCTTCTTTTTACCACAGGACAGTGTCCAGCCCCTTAGCTGATGCTCAAGGACCCCATACTAAGTCTCGTACTTTCCTCCCATTGCAAATATCCTCAAGGCCCTTGGGTTTTCTTGCATTACTTCCCTGACTTGAGCCACCTTCCAGCCCCACTGGACTCTTGTCATCCCTTAGACCTACCCAAGTCCCACCCTGTCCATCAAAGATCTCAGATAACACCAGTCTAGAGTGGCCCTGCCTTCCTCCTATGAAATCCAGCTGAATACATTTTCTGGTTATTGAAATAAGGTAAAACTCTTTCTAAAGTGTATCCAGGAAAATAAGGTGCCAGAATGGCTAAGGAAAACATTTTAAATAACAGTTATGTGGGAAGCCTTGCTCAACCAAATATCAAAAGGCATTTTATGCTTTCGGAAATGACACGGAAATGATAACAGCACAAAGACCAAATAAAATGTACAGAAACGAGTCTAAATTCATGTAGAAATTTTGTAAATGCACACTGACCTTTAGTGAATTCAACTACAAGTACTTGACAAAAGCGAGAGAGGTAGGGGAGAGGACAGGAGTGAAATAGCATGAGAGGAAGAGAAGGAAAAGCTCCCATTCCCTCCGTGAGCACATATCCCACAGTGAGTATGGCATGAGGGATGGGAATCTGCCAGGCCCCTTACTGGTCTACTCTCCTTGTGCCTCCCCTAGTGTGAACATCTCACCCTACTGAGTGTGGCTCTGGGATGCAGCTAATTACTATGTGTGTTTCCTGCAGCATGGGCCCCAGGTCACGGAGATGGGATCCTGGGCTAGTCAGAGTTACTTGGACCCTTGTAGCTGCACGTCTGACCCTAACTCTCTACCTGCCATGTGAGATGCCAGGACACCACCAAAAGTCTAGCTTCCAAATTCTCACCAACAGGAAGAAATAAAACTATAAAAGTAATCAAAGGAGGCATAAACATTTTTATAACCTCCCTAAGCATGACCCCAGTGGCTGACCACTGGAAGACTACAAGAATAGATACATATAATAAAACACAAAGCCAAAAAAACCATACAAACAAAAACAAACTGAGAAAAATATCTGCAACATGTAGTACAAAAGGTTCATTTCTTTCCAAAGAATTTGTATAAACCAATAAAAAAAAAGAACGTTCCACTAGAAAAAAAAAAAAAAGAGAGAGAGAGAGAGAGAGAATAAAAGGCTCAAAAAGCAATCCAAAAAATAAAATCTACAAATGGTCAGTAAGCACATGAAAAAAAATCCAATCTAATTATTAAACAAAGAAATACAAATTAAAATGATAAACACTTGGCCCCAACAAACTGGCAAATATTTTAAATTTGATCATTTCTGGTATCAGGGCACTTGCTCTTTTGCTCCTGATAGGAATAAAAACAAGGATGACTTTTCTGGAGGGCAATTGGGCAAAATGTGCCAAAAGCCTGAAAAACACACCTATCCTTCCATCCAAAGGACCCACTTTTATTAATTATACCTTGAGGATTCATGTGCACGAGTAATTCGAATAATTAGCTGCAAGGATTTACTTTTAGTGCCACTTTGAATGGAAAACAGTAGAACTATCTCAAGGGCCAGCAGCAGATTCCAGAACCTCTTGGTTCTGACACAATGTTATCAGTGAGTACTTATTGATATGGAAAGATAGTTCTAACCTTCCACTAGATGAGAAAGCAAGTTGAAACAGAGAGTGAAACAACAATCGACTCTTGTTTTCAAGAAAACATCTGTGCACACAAGTTTTAACTGGGGTTTTCTGTAAATAAGACGATTATAAGTAGGATTATATGAGCCTGCATGAGTATGTTGAGCTACAGAGACGTGTAGTGGGCCCCGTTGGTTCTTTGCTCACCTGTATTACATCATTTTTATAGGTATGTATTGATTTTATGATAAAGTTATTTTAAATTTAAAAATATGTTGTCCATATGATTCAAATGCTGTACTGTTACTTTTTCAAATATGTATGTGCTATCCTCCCAGGAAGACTGTGAATACCTTTTATGGCCTTTATAAGGCTTGACAGTGCCCTGTGCATGGTAGCTAATCATGAAAATTTGCTTCTGAATAACGAAAGCTTGGCTCTACAGCCCTTCATAATTAAGTTCATAGTTTCCATCTTGCAACACTTTTTCTTTTGTTTCATTCCTGAACACCTATTACAGGAACAGTCCCACCATAGGCAGTAGTGATTCAGAAATGAATGACATACACTGTCCGGCAGGTGTTCATAAAGGGTGAGGATAGAGAGGGGATAATGTGTAGGGATAGGGGTGCGAGTGTGGAGGAATATTTAGGGCTGTGGATATGCGTGTGTGCATATAGGAGTATGTTGAGTTGTATGTGTGTGTCCAGGCAAGTAGGGATGTACGTGGGGTGGGGTCCATAGGAATGGATCTGTAGGGTGAGGAGTATGTAGGGATGAGTTAATAGGGAGCTAGGGATAGGGAGGGTTATGTGTACCAGGAAGGGATATATAAGGATACGTGTATGGTGGGTGGGGTATGTAGGGATATGTATAGTGGGGTAGGAGTACGTAAGGAAGGATTTATATGGAGGTAGGAGTAAGTAAGGACAGTAGGGGGTATAAGTCTGTAGGGTTGTAGAGGGGGAGGGGCAGGTAGCAATACATAGGGGCAGGGGTACCAGTGAGTGTGCAGGGGGATAGGCGTATGTAGGAGTATGTGTTGGGGGTCCATAGGGCTGTGATATGTTGGATCTCATTCTCAAATTTCTTGAAACATGTGAAAAACAAGAAAGAGAAGGAGGTTAATGATTTATTAAGTGAGCAGTCTTGTATTTTTCCCTAGGGACCTTTTTCTAGCCTCCCTGAAGCCTCCGTGAAACCGACAGCCCCACCCAGCTCTGAGGCACAACCCAGCACAGCCCCACCCACAGCCAAGCCTGCTGCGGCCTGACTGCAGAGAGCCCACCCTCCCTGCAGGCGGGGGGAGGGCGTTGGAGGAGGGGCAGAGTGGAAGTGGGGGAGGGGTAGCACCCACCTTTCGCACTGTGTGCCTGTGTATCCGGGTTTGCAGAAGCATCTTACGTTTCCCCCATTCACAACACAGCCAGTGGCAAAGCTTAAGGGAAGATGGAAAAAAGCCTCAGTGAAAATATAAATCGATAGTCCTTGTGCTCATTATCTTTTTTTTTTTTTTTTTTTTTTTGCCACAATGCACTGACTTGCATTAAATGGAAACAGACACCAAGACTCTGGTTGCTTTTTATATGAAGAAAAATGTGTCCATTAAGACGTGTATAGGTAATGATGAACTATTTCAGCTCACACTGGGCATATCTTGGTAAATAAGGACTGAAGGCATTTATTTGGTTTTATTTTTGGCTTAGAGAAATACATTCCTTCACTCGAGACAGAGCAAAGTAACTCACTTTGAAAGAGATGATTACAACAGCATTTTTCCAGGAATAACAAAGAAGGAATAAAACAAGTCTAGGCAGAAAAAAAGAACAGAGAGTTCTGATTCTTCAAAAAATTTTCCTCCTTGTTTATTCTAATTCCTTCATATTGGGCACATTATCTCCCAAGGAGTAAAGGTGCCAGGCCAGAGGGACCAAGGTACAGAGCAAACTTGCCCATCTAGATAGTTCTGTGGGCACAATCATCGGTGATCTTTACATTTCTGAAATCAAGTTGTGGCATTCTGATTCTCCTTTTTGTCCTGAACTAGGGCATATTTGAGAAGCATTTTTTTTTTTTAAATTAAATTAAGTGAGCAGATCATGAAAAAACTCTGTTGCCTTGAGGGATGTCTCTGAACATTACACCCTAGTAAGTCTGAGGGAAAGTAACTCCATTTATCACTTGCTGATAAGAGAATTCTTATCTAGGAAGCTTCTCTTGGCCTAATAGATGGATAGAGTTATACTTCTAGAGGGACAGTTAGAAATTTGTCAACAGCATGAATATCATTGGAGGGAGAATTAGATAAAAACAGTGTTTCATTGATAAATCTGAGGAACCGTGCATTACTTCAGCTGCATGAAAGCCAGAAGCTGGCCTTCGTAATAACAATATGCTTTGCAACCAAAGATGAAAAGTTTTCCCCAAGTACCAGGTGAAAATCTACTCCCTCTGGCTTCTGTTCCAACAAGTCTAGGCAAGTATCAAGTGATAAATCCCTTTGCAAATCAAGCCACAGGACTGGACCGGTTTAGGAGTATCAAATACCCAGGGAGCAAAACAGGATGCCCATTTCCAACATATATCTTCAGGAAAGCCACAGCTGGGCAGCGACTTCTGCTAACGTGGCCAATTCCTCAGATATAGGTCTGATATTAATCAGCCTAGTGGTCTGCACTTGTTCCTGAGTGGGCGTGCTGCCTACACTCTTAGTGGCATCTTCCTGATTTTCCAATCAACTCTTGCTTTGTTGCTGTGTTCTATTTTGCTTGGACCCACCGCAAACGTGTCACAATGGGCAAGAATAGGATGAGGTACCAAGCCCAAATAGAATATGAGTTACCATGGAATACACGTGTCAGCTTGCCACCTATGCAATGGATCTGCCCTGCTGGAGTCTGAATGACAGGTCACATCCTTCCATGGGTCAGGACTGGCTTGTGGCTTCCAACACACTGAGGATAAATCCAGTGCCTTACTAGAGCCTACAAGGTCCAATGGGTCTGAACCCTGGGGGCCCAACTTGCCTCCTGGCCGTTTCTCCTGCAATGCACTCCAGCTGCCGCCTTACTCCCCCAACACACCATCACAGAGGCTGGCTAGTCTTTTCCTTGCCTTAGACCTTCATTGCTGAGACACTACCCAACTTACTCCATTTCATTGTTCCCTGCTCCTTGCCCAGAAAACCCTCCTACTCCTCTGTAAAGAGTCTGCTCACTCACTACCAATCATGTAACCCTGTTATCAACTGCATAGACCATCTCAATGTGAAATTATGCTTATTTATTTGTGCATTTATTTCCTGAGTGTGACAACTGCCCCTGCCCACATTCTCCAGGTAAAGCCTTGTGAGACAGGAGACTTTGCCAGTCTGCTTTACTGTAATCACCCCAGCACCTATAGAACACTGGCTCTTAGCCGTGTATTGGGCGCTCAGTAAATAAGGTTCGGCCATTAAATGAAGAGTAAAAGGAAAGAGGAAATGGAAAAACGCCCAAGTGTATACTTGGAAAACTGTTTTGTTTGTTTTGCTTTTGTTTTGCACTTTCGTGTGTTCTTTTTAAAACATAACTGCTCTACTGAGTTATAATTCACATACCATACCACTCGCCCATTTCGAGTATACAACTCCACGGTGTTTAGCAGATTCACAGAGTTGCACCAACTATCCAGCATGATCGATTTTAAAATATCTCCATCATCCCAAAAAGAAATCCTACCCCCTTCGCCGTCACTTCCCGTGTCCCCCCACTCCCCACCCCACCCCCATTCCCAGGCAAACAACAAACCACTTCCTGTCTCTACAGGTTATTTTCAAGCTCTCCCAGTACCTGTTTGAGTGAGGACACGGGCAGACGCTACAGGATCCCTGGATGGCGTTGCCATAGTGACCCTCCTTGCAGCGCTCACAGTGTTCTCCAGCGGTGTTGTGCTGGCAGTTCTTGGGACAGAGGAACATGCAATTAACAGCAGCCAATCACACTGATTATTATTAAAATCACTACCACCTTCATTCCTCACACAATTATAACTCAGGTCCTCTGATTGTACGATCGTATCAGTCCACAAATGGTATATTTTTCCTGTCAATCCAATTATTGTTGGTACTAAAAAAAAAAAAAAAAGTAAGTATCCTTCCATCCACTCTTTGGGGCTTGCATTTATTTGGAAGTGGAAATGGAGGAAGAACAGTTGCATCCAGACTCACTCTAATGTTTCATAGCTGTACTGTCTTGAGCAAGAAACTTCACCTCTGAGCCTCCCTGTTTTTTACAAATCAGTTTTATTGAGTGAATGATTTATACACATTCTAGTTCTCTTAAGATATATCATTGAAATAATACCCACTTTTCTAGGGTATTATTTGCTGGGAGGATTGTAAAAAGAGCCTCAGCAAAATGTCAACCCCCACCCTCTTCCCCTAAGAACAGCTTCTATGAAAATTAACTTGATATTGCTTCGTAAATCACGTAATGACCATATACTAAAAAGGAATATAGTTGTAATAAGTTTAACATATGGAATTTGTTTAAAACAAAAAAGCTGCCCCGTATCAGAAGAAAGCCCTCAGTTTAATTCCAGCGTCTCAAATAAGCAAGATAAGTTTATCTACGCTGTGTGTTTACATAAATCCAATTATTTTCATGTCAAAGTCAATGTCTATGGAAAGCTGTCCTTCAGTAAAGCATTGAGATGAGACAACTTTCCAACTAAGCAGTCCAATGAGACAAATCCTAGAGAACTGTATCAAAGTTGTTTATTTTGTGAAATTTTTAGCCCCCTGTGACATTTCTTGGTTTTACTCTAGTAACAAATATCTGAATGAACAAAACTATCCAGGAAAACTCCCCTTATTGTGGGCAATTGATAATTCAGAGATACACAGAGATACTCTTGTGTTAATTATATGACCTGGAGTAAGGATAATATTTTAAAAATTGCTCACAAATCTTACCTCTGTATGCAGAGATGGGGCTTGGTAGGAAACTTTAATGGATATGAGTTTTTAAGAATATCTGAAGCCGGGTTATGAGAAACAACCCACATGTATATCCTAAGTGGGCGTGGTCCTGCTCAGAACATGAGCTATAATGTCCCTTCCTCATCACGTCATCTGTTTCTTCAGCTTAAACAGATCCATCCTTCACGAACCTTTGAATAACGGCCAATTACACAAGCCACTAAGATGTTAAGACATCTTCGGCTATTTTTTCCAGATATGAAATCGCACTAGACACACAAAGAAGGCTGCTCACATGTTAACGTGGGATCATCTCTAGAAAACTCATCCTGGCCCTGAATCCTTCCCTCTTCTCCCACATGTGCCCACCGTGGAGGCTTCTCCCACAGGCCTGGAGGCTGGGAACAAATCCACGCTGAGGGTTATCGGACCCACAGACCGGTCTCTCCTTCACCTTTCCCTTGTCCACCATTCTGCCTCCCTCACAAAAGTCTTTCTATTGAACTAATTATTTACCTCTCCCCTTTAGTTTCCTTCCTTTTTAAACTCGAAATGGCGATCTTAAAGAAGAATAGAGCTGCTGAATCGATACATGTTAATCCTGTATCCTGATCGGATCTGAAAACATTGGGAAGCGAGGAAGTAGAGAAACAAGAATTGCAACTGGGCCATCTGTGTCCTACTGAAAACGCCCCAGACTCTGGTCCTCCTAGGGAGTGGGGAGAGGATTGTAGAAAGGGATGAGAACCTGTGTTGCTTGATAAGGTCCGGTAAGAATGTCTGAGATAACCCCACCCTCCGCCGAGAGCATCTACCCTGGAAGGTGTCCTTCTCAGTACTGCAAACTGCAGACATCTGCCTGTCAAGGTTCCTTGCTGTTCACTGCAAATAAATGAATGAGTGAATGGATGAATGAATGAGTGAGTCTATATCTACTCCCACAGTACGTGCTCTCCTAGCTCCATCTAACACCAAACATCCATTGGGCGAAACACCACCAAACACCACACATTTACTCTGTGTCCCCCCATGCTAAGTACTAGGATTGCAAAGACAGATCGGCACCCTGACCAGGGAGCAGACAGAACCCTGTGAGTGGACCTGTTCAATATAATGTGGAAAATACGATGATCACCATGTGCCAGCATCTCACAAGAGCAAGAGGGACCTCCAGGAAGAGCTTCTGGAGGTGATGATGCCTCCTGCGTGGAGGAGAAAGGGAGAGGAGTTGGCTGGGTAGAGAAATGAAGGGAGGGCCCACTGGGCACGGGGAACTGTGGACACAGCAGCGTAGTGTTGCAGGAGTCTGGCAGGGTATACAGGCAACATGAAGCCACTGGTATTCTGGAGGGTGAAGGGCAAAGTGGGGCAAATATAGCTGGACACAGCACACACCCAGGATGTGGGAGTCTGGCCGGGATCCTCGGGAGCAGCCCGCGTTGGCTGTGAGCTTCAGATAAGTCATGCTGGGGGCTCAAGCAGCAGAGAGTAAAAAATGAAAGAAAACCAAAGGCAGAGGAAGGAAAGAACATGGGAACAGTGAAGTAGATGAGGTGTGATGGAGACGGTGAAAGGTGAGGGGAGTTGGGGAGAGCTGGAGACACGGGGAGAAAGCTGGCAAGGAGAAGAGGGAGAGGCAGGGCCTCGTCAAAGAGAAGGGGCCTGTCCCTGCAGGTCCTTTGGGCTGACGGTGCCCACGCAACCATGGCCTGCTGCTCCTGGACACACGAGGCTTTATCGGCAAGGACCCCGGCAACTTTCTCTCCGGACTTCCAAGTTTATTCTTGAAATGACATGGATATTTGTGTGTGTGTGTGTGTGAAGGTCCCAGATTTTAGAAACTGACTTTGGATGCTGAATGGTGAAGGCCAGTCTGCAGAGGAACCAGTCTATTTGACGGTGACAAGCACTTGATCTCGCCATTACTGCTCTTTGAGAAGGAGGGCTGCATCCTTGGCTCCCACGCAATGCGCATCCCCCCCCCCCCCCCAGAGCAGTGGCAGCACTCAGTGCTTGCCACTGAGCAGTAGCCTGTGTGTGTGTGTGTGTGTGTGTGTGTGGGCGGGCACATTCCCCACCGGACAGCAGGCCTCGGGAGAGTGGGGATTATGTTGTATGGTTTTAACCACAGCATTTAGCTCAGTACCTCCCACAATAGCAAATGCTCAGTAAAGGTTTCCTGAATGAATTCTTTCTAGAGACCATATGGCCATTAGGGACAAGTGAAGACAGAGCTACAAAGAAAGGAAATGGGAAAGAAAATCTTCCTGTTTGATTAAAACAGAGGAATTATGACTCACCAGTGATCCTTTCACTGGGTGAATGGGCTACACAGAATGCCCGCTTTGTTCTTTGGCAGCTTTTATCAAGTGGACTCGACATCTAGCGACGGTTTGGTAACAAGATAAATATTTATCTTAAATTAAAGCATCTACCTGTGTTACACACAGCATACAGTACGAAGCATAAACTATCATAAAAGAATACTTAGGAGCTGAAAAATCGTCTTTCCCAGTGTCTTTTATTCCTTCTGAATTTACAAAGTTAAAGTCCTCTGGAATATTCTATCAGGCTCTTTGCAACAATGTCCTGTCCTGACCTGTCCCATCTTGCAAAGGAAACAGTTCCCTGGGACATGCTGAACTTGGCTTAATACAGTCTAGGAACTCAAAGAGTTGAAACACACTCTCGATGCATTACACAATGCAAAGGAAATCTGTGCCAGAAGAATGTATTTCCAAAGAGCACCCCATAAGTAGGGGCTTGTGTGTCTGGGGGTACTGATTCTCTCTCCTTTCTCTGTCACTGTCCATTCTCCTTCAAGGTAGGGAGGCCCTGACTCCCAGGGATGAAAGAGAGGAAGGCAGAATAAACAATGTCCAAAAAGGATACAAAAGAAAAATTTCCTGAGAATCTAATTTTGAATAGGAAATATTTTTTTCAAAAAATATTCTCAAAGAAGATCGTTCTCCAGGCAATAAGCCATAGACAGCAAGGACTCCCTTCACCTGTCTTCCTATAGAAGCCCGCTTTGTCTTGGCACCCGTAGAAGATCGGTGTTTGAGTGACTCTGAATGCTCCTTAAGCCTTTTCATCTCAGCATCTTCTCCCCCATTATATACTTGGGTCTACGGCTCTTTTGAAGGCTCCTGCTACTTCCTGCCATTCCCACCGAATGGGGGTCCAAAGTGGTGGCTCTGCTTTGCTATCTTCCAGCAAGAATGAAGTCTCAGGATGCACCCACTACAACACTCAATGAAGCAGAGACTGATAGGCTAACGCGTAATTTCCCTGTTCACAGAAGGACTTCTCTGATGGCACGTGTGAAAATGGAGGAAACAGTAGAGTATGAACTATTTCAGCCTGATCACACGGGAGCCTCCTATGTTTACAGAACAACCTCTGTTTAGTGGCAAATGGGACATCTGATGTCTCAGGGCCAAGGGGAGTGGCGGTGGGAGGAGAGCTGATAGAGAGACACAGACTGCCTGTGAGTACCTCTAGACTATCAGTTTACTCACGATACATGTTCCCGAGCCATCCTGACATCGACTGGAATGTCCGTTGCAATTGCAGGGAGCACATCGTCTGGTATACGGCCCTTCGTTAACCCGATAGTATCCAGGGCTACAACCCTATTTTTCAAACAAAGCATTTAGTCAATATAAAGAAAGAATTATTATCCAAAGCAGGTGACAATTCTGTCAAGCGTTCCCTAATTCAGTCTTTTGTTCCTTAGATGGTGTGTAGATTTCTACTTTCAAACACTGGCTGGTCCACTGGCTCGCTATGTCAGGTGTTACCTTGTTTCCACACCACGGCAGGAGTGTGTGCTTGTGCCAGAGCGGGAGACCTGTAGGGGGATGTCAGAGAAAGGGGAGGAGTGTGCAAAATGGTTTTCTCTCCTTACTGATTGAGGGTGAATGGAGGGGAGGAGGGATGAGGGTAAATAGGATCAGGATCTCGGTCTTTAGCAGGAGGGTCTCTAAGAAAATCCCTTCAAGTGCAAGTTCTCTTTTGGTAGGCATTCGCCCTCCAAGGGTGGGTTTGGACTGGAGGGGGAGGCAGTGTGGGAAGGAAGGATTAATGAGTCTTCATTTGGATTGACGTGGTAATGACAGAACAGGACTCACGTCACTGCCATGCACTGGTCTAGGGACAACAGGGAACCCTGGGGAGAGGAACACGCGTTCTCTACAGAACCCTGCAGAGGTATTCAGTTCTGATAGGACACATGAAGACCCAGCTGGAGGGAATTCCGTGGGCTGGTCTTCTTCTCTAGTTCAATACTCCTTTGAATATTTCTATCTCTACACATTGTCTCTTTCCAGGATGAGTTAATATTTTTCACATGGATGAAAGGAATTACTGTTTACTTTTGAGGAACTGATATTAAAAAAAAAAAAATTCTAGTTAAGAATGCCCCCAATAGAAAAAGAAACAACTCTTCCAACACCAGCCACGAAAAATTATTTAGATTTCTGTCTTTTTTAAAGAGAGTCATAGACTCTTATTTTGGCAGATTGAATCAGTACACTGATTAAAACCAAATGCTACCCCCAGTTTCTTTAATGACCTCCTCATATGCCCTATCTAAAATATCCAGAAAAATAATATTTCAAGATAAAACATCTTTTATCTAATCCTCTTTAAACAGCACTAAGTCTGTAAGACTCTGAAGCTACACTCAAGGGAAATTTTTGAATGAACTGTCCATTCTCATTTATTCCAAGTTTCTACCTGGTCAGGTGGGAAAGAGGAAGCAGCTAACCTGATAGGGCTGGAGGAAAAAAGCCTCATGTACTCCCCAGAGTGGAATATCTCAGTTTCTGATTGGAGCCTCTCCCCAAATTACCAATTACTACACGTCGTACACAGTAAGACTATAATTCCCAATATATTTTTCCCTTCAGCTATTAGAAACCATGTTTAGGCAAAAGAGGCTATTGCAAAAAATGAGATTGCTTTATGTGTTATATGAATAGGCTTGTCTACAGGAGAATCAAAGTATGAAAGGAATGTTCTTTAATTGAAAACACGACTGAGAGATACGTTCGAACAAAAGTCAGCCACTGGTGGTGTGATCATATCTACAAGCAAATATTCTTTGCTACTAAGTACCTCTTAATTACCACCATATATCATATTACATGCTTATGAAACAATAATATTTGGTAAGGAACAAATTATCCAAATAAATAAATAAATATATGAGGTTCATTTATGACAGCATGCCTGAGTAAAAAGCCTTAATTAAACATGCTTTGGAGAAAAGATAGTCCAACCTGATTAAAACTAAACCACCCACCCTAATTTGCTTTGGATTTAGAAACAGAAAAAGTCCCCTGCGAGAGTTCTGTAACTATCACATGACTCTTTGGGGGAACATTTGTCAGTTACTGAAATATAATCATTTTCTCACCTCTGTAAAGCTCACAGATTGTACTGAAGACTTACCCTACATGAAAATGAATGTATCCTAATATACTATTCCAGTCAAATGGTTTAGCAACTATTTTTTTAAGGACAACTTTTCAGGATAACTTTTCCAATCAACTTTTCCAGTACAAATGAGAAAATTATGTCCCTACCAGGTTTTCAGGGTTATTTGAGTAGACATAGGATCTATGTCTCTGAGTAAACATGTAAATATCCAGAAAGTTGAGAGAGAGAGAGAGAGAGAGTGCACAGACAGAATTTATGAGTGTATAATGCCTGGCAAATTGAAGCATGTCTTGTTAGGTATTATACAAACTTGATCTCATCACTTTTCGTAAACACGATTTCACTGATTCTTGTGGTTTGCTTTTTAGGTAAATTTTCTTCCAAGAAGAATCTGGAGGTCTACAGGCTTTGGACTTTTTTGTCTTAGGGGTTGGGTTACTCTCAAAAGGCAAAGTTTCATAGGGTACTAACGTCCCACAAATGTTCAGACTCTGAGCTGCCTGGGCATTCCCAGGCGGGCTGATGTTTACAGGGTTTGCGGTTAACAGCTCTGGAGAGCAATCTGTCAGGCACCCTAATAAACACTGTCAGTCAATGGGACAGGGAGGCTCTGGGCCCCTCCCCCAGCCCACCCAGAATTTATTCATCCCCTTCACTTCAAATGTCACAAAGCTAAGAACCCTTCCCCATCCCAAACCAGAACGTAAAAGGGAATGATGTTACCTGGCTGGGTTTAAAGTCCGTATGACTTGCTTGCAGATGGCTTTGACCTGGAGGCTGAAGAAAGGCCAGCCTCTGCTGCTGCGAATTATATCCCAGACACTGCCCCAGGGCTGCCCCCAAGATCCACAGCCACCCGGCGCTCCTGGCTGACCACCTCACTGCTGGGGGCATTCTGGTCCTCGGGCGTCCTGCTGCCTACACACAAGCCTGCCTCTTCCTCTTATACCTGCGCTTCCTGCTCAGCGCCCAGGCCCGCCTGACTCAGGTGAAGCAGGCTGTCTGCGGCAGGAGGCCCCACCTGTAAACTTCACCCATGAGTCAGCCTGTGAGAGAGCACACATAACAGTCCCACAGGGAAGCACGCCGCTCTATAATTCCTGCGAGGTGGGGCACGCACCACCTTCTACCCACCTCACCCCGCAGACGGCACTGGCCCATCAGAGCAGCTGCAAATCATAGGCTGAGTCATGCGCAGAGAATACGCCCTGGGCAGGAGGCTAGTAATGGAGAGGTTCCACTCCTTCCCTGGGGCTATGATTTTATTTAGGTGGGCCAGAAATGAGATAGGAGGAAGGGGGGTGGGGGGGGGAGAAGAAGGTAGCAGCCACCTGTGGACTACATGTAACAAGACAGAAGTCTCCAGAAAACCAGCACAGGTGATGTTTGCAGGTTAAAAAAGGAACTGGAGTTCAGATCCCCTGGGGGCTTTCTGCTTCTGAGGGGTGAGGACAGAAAGGGAAGGATGTTGCGGAATGTACACACGCGGGGTGCAGGGAATACACCAAGTGACAATGTTTGCTATTTCCTATTAACTGCACCCAACATTGTGCTTTCTCTCCCTCCCATACTTACAGCTTGAGATATGAAACGGTTTCATTTTACGGCACCTTTTAATCATCTGAGGACAAGTCAGACTGGCTGGGCCTCACATGAAGGAAGCTCTGCTGGGAGCCAAGAAATTGGACCACAACTTCTCCTGGAAGAATCAGGACATTCTCTGGGCTCTAAGTCTATCGGCAGCGGGTGTTGCAGGGACTCTTTTTTCAAGAACAGCCTGAGAACCCCAGGTCACCCAATGGGAAGGCAGTGTCTCAAATCCTGGGACGCTCCTTTCGAGTTCCCAGAAAGTCCTGATTTCAACAACTCTCAGGATCGCTCGAGTGCCTGTGGCTTTCCTGTGGAATTCGAGATGTTTGTGATTTCTTTTTCCTATGTAATACCTGGAGGTGGTCCTGGGAAGACAGAAGCTTGAGCCCAGTGGACACCTGTCTGCTGGGCAGAGTGCTGCGGACCATCTGGGCAGCAGTGCCGGGCGGCAGACAGGAGGGCCAGCCACGGTAGTCCCGTGGGGGAGTCTGATGGGGGAGGAGAGCTTCCTACCTGGCATGAGTCACCAGTGTAGTGAGGGGGGCAGGAACACATCTCGACGTTGTGTGCTCTGCGCCCACTTCCTGTGTCCGAGGCCTCTTCCAGCCCCACCCCGCTCAGAGAGAGCCGCTGCGTCTCCGTGAAGTAGAGGCCTCGGAGGCGCAAGTCTTCCAGGCTGGACAGAACCATCATCAGCTCTTCCCGGGTCACCGGGCCGCCGCTACTGGCGTGTCTGAAGTTTCCCTACAAGTGAAAACAGAGAGACAAGGTTTCCCCTTGGCAGGCTCACTTCTGCGGGGTTTCAGAGAGACAGACACCCAGCACAAGTCAAAGGGAAGACATTTATAGGGCATATGGGAGAAGAGACTAGAATAGACAAAAATAAAATAAAATAAATTTAAAAAAATAAATAAATAAGTGAAAGATAGTGGATTTGTAATTCTGAAGTCAGGTGCTCTGGGTTATTCCCAAGAAGAGAGTACCACATGAAAGGGGAAAATTGAAAGCAGGAAATAATGAATAAAATGAAATGAGACTTCCCAGTTATCCTTATTTTAAAATGTACTTCTGTGTGTGCAAACACTGAGCGAGAATGATATAGGAAAGAGGCAAATGGAAGGCCACTGGGTCATGCAGTTAGATCACTCATTAAACACACATAATTGGGACAGGAAACTCAATTTTTTCTTGCACACACTCATTTATGTTATTTTATTTTACTCTTACAATGGTAAAAAACACACAACATAAAATCCACCATCTCAACCATTTTGAAGTGTATTTTTAAGGGTAATGGTGTTAATTATATTCACATTGTTGTACAACCGATCTGCAGAACTTTATCATCTGACAAAACAGAAACTCTGTTCCTATTAAGTAATAACTCCCATTTCCTCCTCCCCCCCTTCCTGGCAACCAGCATTCCACTTTCTGATTTTATGAATCTGACTGCTTCAAATACCTCATCTAAGTGGACTCGTGCAGTATTTGTCTTTTTGTGACTGGCTTATTTCGCTTGGCATAATGTCATCCCCTTACGCCCTAGCATCTATCTAGCTAGAACTATCATATTCCAGCATGTGACAGGCTTACATAGTGTTCCAACAGATGTATATATCATATTTGCTTTATCCATTCATCTGTCAATAGACATTTCAGTTGTTTCTACCTCTGACCTACTACAAACAGTGCTGCAGTGAACATGGGTACACAAATAGCACTTCAAAACCCTGTTTCCAATTCTTTTGGATATATAGCCAGAAGGAGGATTGCTGAACCATATGGTCATTTGATCTTTAAATTTTTGAGGAGCCTCAATACCGTTTTCCACAGTGTTTCCACTGTCTTATAGCCTCACCAACAGTGCACAGGTGTTCCGATTTCTGCAACTCTCCCCAACACCTGTTATTCTCTGTTTTGTTTGTTTGTTTGTTTGTTTTTTTAAATAGGACCATTTCAATGACTATAAGGTAGTATCTCATTGTGGCTTTGATTTGCCTTTCTCTAATGATTAGTGATATTGAACATCATTTCATATATAATCTTTATATTCTGCTGCCTCCTTTAAATTTGGTTTCCACATCTCTTTAACGGACATAGTAATACCTAATCTCTCAGGACTATGATGAAGAGTAAAGAAAATTAAATAATACAGTGTATATAAAGGGTTCATCCCAGTGCCTAGCATGTAGTTGACATTCAATAAATGGTAACTATTGTTATTTACATATATATATGATAAGAATAGGAGTTTAGTTTAAATTTTTAACAGTTTGAGATATGATTTACATATAGTAATAGTCCCTTATCTTAAGTACACAATTTTTAGTAAATTTACAAAAGTGTATAATCATCACAATACAGTTTCATATTTTTACCCCCTAGAAAAAGAACCTTTGTGCCCATTTGTAGTTACTACCTATTCCTATCTGGAGTCCTAAACACCACTATCTATATTCAGCCCTTATATATTTGCCCATGATGGACATTTATGTAAATATGGATTGGATTTCAGTGGTCCACAAATATTTTGCTTTTATTCGCTTCATTTCATCCCTGCTATATTGCAGTTGTATTTTAAATCAAAAGGAAAAAAAGTTACAAACAAAAGATATATTTTTACTGCCCCTTATATTTACTTATGTTGTTACCTTTACTAATGTTCTTCATTTTTAATATGTATTGAAGCCATTGTCTATTAGTGTCCTTTCATTTCAGTCTAAAGAGTCCCATTAGTATTTCTTACAAGGAGGGCTGGATTCTGAATTCTCCTGGGTTTGTTTATAATGTAATGTCTTATTTTCTCCTCCATCTTTGAAGGACATTTTGTTGTATATGTAATTCTTTGTTGACAATGTGTTTCTTCTAGCACATTGAATGCCGTGCCATTGTCTTCTGATTTCCATGGGTTCCAGTGAATGGTCAGTTGTCCACCTTATTGAGAACCTTGAATGTGCATTGCTTCTCTCCCACTGCTTTTAAGATTCTTTCTTTGTCTTTCAGACCCTTTATTATGATGCTTCTGTGTGTGGATCTCTTGCATTTATCCTACTTGGAGATTGTTGAGCTTGGTTGTATAGATTAATGATTTTCATCAAATCTGAGAAATTTTCAGCCATTATTTCCTTAAATATTGTTTCTCTTCCTTTCTCTCTCTCTCCTCTTCTGATACTCCAATTATGCATATGCTGTTCACTTGACTCTGTCTCACATGTCTTTCAGAGTCTTTGTTTTTCCTCATTCTTTGTACTTTCTGTTCTTCCGACTAATCTCAGTTGACCTTCAAATTTGCTGTTCTTTCTTTTTCCTGCTCAACTCTGTTGTTGAGCCCTTGTCTTAGCTCTGGCTGCCATAGGAAAATACCATAGACTCAATGGCTTAAACATGAGATATCTATTTTCTCACAATTCTGGAGGCTAGAAGTCCTAGATCAAGATGCCAACCAGTTTTGTCCCTGGTCAGAACTCTCTTGCTAGCTTACAGATGGTTGCCAACTCACTGTCTTACTTAGTTGACAGAGAATTTTCCAGGATCTCCTCTTACAAGGACATTGATTCTATCGGATCATGGTTCTACCCTCATGATCTCATTTAACCTTAATGACTTCTTTGTTCCAAATATACTCAAACTAGAGATCAGAGCTTCATCCCAAAAATTTGGAGAGGACACAATTCAGTCCATAGCAGCCTTTTTAGGGAAATTTTCATTTCATTTATTGCAATTTTCAACCTCAGACTTTCTATTTGGTTCTTTTTAATAATTTCTATTTCAATACTGTTATTTTCAATTTGGTGAGACATTGTTCTCTTATTTCCCTTTAGTTCTTTAGACATGGTATTCTTTAGTTGTATTTGATGTATATAGATTTAAAGTCTTTCTGTATAGGTCCAGTGTCTTGGCTTCCTCAGAGACAGTTTATGGTTATTGCCATTTACCCCATGTATGGACCATGCTTTCCTATTTCTTTTATACATCTCCAAAAAAATATTTATTTGTTTGTTTATTTATTTATTTATTTATTTATGACAGCTGGGCATTTAACATAATGTAATGTGGCAACTCAGGAAATCATATTTATTCCCCTCCCCAGAATTTGTTGCTATTAGTGTTTACTGTTGTTGGTGGTGTCTTTGCTTAATGACTTTTCTGAATGAATTCTGTAAAGTCTGTATTCTTTGTCATATATGGCCGCTAAAGTCTCTGCTTGGTTAGCTTAGTGGTCAGCTAGTGACTGGAAACAGATTTCTTTAAATGCCTAAAACCAAAGTCCCAGTCATTGCAAAAGTGTTCTGTGGGTATGTTGAGGGACCTCTCAACACTCAGCCAGGCTGCTAACAACTCTGCTTTAGCCTTCACTTCCTGCTTGCTCAGAGCCTCAAGGTGAGTCAGGGGTGAGGAATTAGGGCCTTTCCTGAGCATGCTCACACCCCTGAGTATGTGTGGCCTTCTACCTTTCTAAGATTGTGTTGGAGATTTGCAAAGCTCCTATGTATGCCTTGTTCCCAGCCTTTTATTTTAAGCTTTGTGATTAGCCTATTATTATCTCCAGCTCTAACCTATCACCTCAGTCAGCTCTGAAGTTAAGGAATTACCTCTAAATGTTTTCAATGACAGCACTAAGGGAAAGGCTTTTCATTTTGGGAAAGCTACAAAAGTCAGATCAAACAAAGACAGCCTTGGAAGGAGCATCTTCCAGAAAACCTTCCAATGGGTCAAATTATGACATCTCTGGGAGTGAGGCTTTGCATAAGCTCCAATGCCACTCTGTCTCCCTTGGCGGCTGATGGGCTACTGGTTTTCACCTTGCTGGTGGGCTACTGTGAAGATATGGTTGGGGGATGGGAACAGAGCAAATTGACTGCCACAGAGCCTAAGGTTCTTACCAAGATTCAGCCAGTTTTCTTGATTAAACACTTTTCAGATTGCTGTGAGCCTGTGGTCAATTTCCAGAGCTCTAGATAGTCAATTCTAACCATTTTTGCCAATATTCTCATTGCTTTACTGAAGGAGAGAATTTAGTGGATGTTCCCACCCCACCATTTTTGCTGGCATGGCCACTCTCATAGAAACAGAATGACATGCTCTTCAATACATTCATCCCAAGCATTTTTTGGCCACTGAGGAAGGCATGAGGATGACAGGGGGCTACCTCATAGCATTTACAAGCTCACGGGGTTTGTAAGACAAGGATAGTTACCTCTAAGACAGGGGAGACTGTGCTAAGTGCCATAGAGATAGTATAAACAAAGCCCTATGGGGATGAAACTCTGTATATTTTATATAACTTATATTTTAAATGTATATATACAAATTATATATACATAAGTATAATTAACATTTTAAATTCATAACATAAAATATCACAATTGCTTGAAAGAACTAAGGTGTAGAACAAAAGAGGATCATCAAGAACGATTTTGTGGGGCACCTGGGTAGCTCAGTCAGTTAAGCAATGGCCTTCAGCTCAGGTCGAGATCCCAGGGTCCTGGGATCTAGTCCCACATTGGGCTCACCTGCTCTCTGGGGAGCCTGCTTCTCCCTCCCCTTCTGTCTACTACTTACCCTCTTGTGCTCTCGCTTTCTCCTTCTCTCTCTCTCTGTCAAATAAATAAATAAAATCTTTAAAAAAAGGAATGATTTTTTTGTATGTGTTCTTTTACCTCCACCACCTGCACACGCACATGATACAGCCGGTCTGGTCGTGGGTTACTTGGTTCCTTGTAGATGATGGACATGTGCTGACCCTGTGTAAAGAAAAATATCAGTGCCATGGTTGAGATATTCTGAGGTTTATAATCCATAAGAACAAATTTCTGTGACTGCATTATATGGAATACTCAATTCTAATAAATAGTGAAATGAACAGACTGGCAAAAGGATTAGTCAATGGAAACAGGAAAATAATACCTAATATAGTGCATGTTCATAAACAGAAACCAGGAAAATTCCCTTGACGGAAAGTGGCTAAAAAGATGGATTATTATTATTCCTATTTTACAAAAACCATACTTCACAATCAATGTATGAGGTGCATTTCCATTGCTGCTGACAGGACCAGACTTTGGTAGCAAAAAACTGCTTCTTCCGTGGGTGAGTTCATGAGGAGGGCAGGGCGGCAGAAGGGCTGGCAGGCTGTGTAAATGGTGAGCCGTGGAGCTGCCACAGGCCAGAGGGAGAGCCCTGCAGCCCACTCCCCGTGAGATCCAGCCTTGTTCACTCTTGGCCTCTGAACCCTCCTCTCCATAAAAGGGGCTCTCTAAGGACTCCTAACAGGGCATAATGGGAAGGTCAACACCATCACCACCTCCATCCCAAACCCATGCCCCAAAACCCTAGTTTTTCTGTTACAGCCTCAAGCCCAAAAGTGTTCCACACGCTAGCACTGGTGTTTCAGAAAAAAGACCATTCTCTGCCATCCCAAATCACTGAAAACCTTCATTTAAGAAACATGCCCCACAGGCTTTTAATTACAGTGGTTTGGAACAAAGCAGCAGAGTGAAGGTTTCAGGAGCCTAAATTATTTTCCATGTTCGGAGGTAAAATTCAGGAGAAACTCTGGTCATCGCATTCTGTGAATTCCAACTGTTTGCACAATAAACTCTTTGACAATAAGTACTGCTGTACTAATGGCCCAAGCTGGAGGTATTCTGAAAAAAAAAAGAGTAGGAAACTGAACTACAGCACTGCCAGGCTGGTATTTCTATGGTGGAGCTCTTTTCCCTCTAAAATCTCTGGTGTTTCATTTTCAAGATGTCTGACAAAGGTTCCTCGTAGTTTTTAAAACAACAGTTCAACAAATTTGGGTGCCAATAAAAACAAAACACAACACAGCAGCGCCTAAACACAAAAACCTACCAGAATGCCAGGCTCTCAGCTGCGACAAGATGTGTGAGACTTGCTAGTCCCTGTCTTATGGTGAATGACACACAAACAAAAACCTTCAGGAAGCTGTAATTGCACTGCCTTAACCACAGCACTAAAACCAGAAACAGAATCAAGTTCAGGCTCAGACACCTCAACCTGTGTTCAAGATACTGGGCCCTGGATGTCTAGAGGTTCAGAGCAGAATGTGACATGGACCCTGCCCTCAAGGAATTTCTAGAATGCAGTTCTAGATCATGTGGCTGGTACACGGTGTACAGATGTCACTTCTCTTCTCAAAAAACCCAAAGTGGCTCCCTACTGTCAAAGTGAACTCATATTCCTTAGCGTAGCACTAGATATCCTCTTTCCTACCCTTCCGCTTGTTTTCTATGACTCTGGAATCACTGCAAATACAGCCAAGTGGGACAGGTCATCCCTTGGGCACTGCCCCTCTGCCTTGGTTTATTTTTTTTCTTTGCCCCTGGAAGGGCGCTTCTCCCGTCAATCCCCTGCTGAAAGGTCTGGCTCAAAATTAACCCTTTCCATGAAGCCTTCTGGGGGTTTCTCAACCACATAAGCCCCCACTCGGACCCCAATTCTCAGAGTCTTGTTTGAACTGCACCTCAAATATGTTTTGTTCAGTGGGTTGTAGCTACGTGTCTATTTCTTCCATCTCCCCTCTTAGCTCCCACTTGAGTGAAGGACAGGGATCAGCTGTCCTTTATGAGCCCAGCGATGTGGCGTTGCCAACAGGAAGGCCAAAACAATGTTCTGAGTGTCTCAAAAACACTGGTGAGACAAAATTGAAAGATAGAGACATTTAAAAAAAATTAACATGAAGTAATAATTTAGAAGAAGCAAGCGTGAGATACTGTTATGTTCTTTGGGAGCAGAAACAAGGGCTGGATGGGGAGGGGAAGCAGGATCCTGAGAAGGGGCTTTCCTACGTTCAATGTCCCTTTCGATCTCTACAAAATATTGGAAAAGACTTAATCCAATTGGTTTATAGGCTCTTTATCAAGATGCCCTAAAGTTGGATCAGCAACCAATGGCAACTACTATTTCCAGCCACTTGGGTTGTGTTCTGATACCTACAGTCAACTGCACATCTGGCATCTTTTCTAGAAGAACCATGTCACCAGGCAGGCCAAAGGACTTGATCTGGTAGGTGAGGAAGCCTCCGTATGAAGAAACCTAAAATTGTAATGATAGGATCAAGAGCACAAGCATTAGAAGAGCCCATGGAAACACTAATCACATAAAAACCACAGAGGCACATGAGATCTGGAAAGATACCATCTACCTGTTAGTGGTCATCTTGGGCGTGAAGAATTGAAGATGGTATTTTAGCTCTCTACTTTGTACCATTTTATATTATTTAAAATGTTTGGCATGAACATGATTGTTTTGCAAGCAAGGAGATGCTTCTCTTAAAAATAAAGATACTAGTGGAGCACCTGGGTGGCTCAGTCAGTTAAGCATCTCCTTTGGCTCGGGTCATGATCTCAAGGTCCTGGGATTGAGCCCCGCATCAGGCTCCCTGCTCAGTGGGGAGTCTGCTTCTCCCTCTGCCCTTCCTTGTGTGTGCTCGCTCTCTCCTTCTCTCTCTCTCTGTCTCAAATAAATAAATAAATAAAATATTAAAAGGAAAGAAAGATACTAGTCACACAAAGAGGTAAGATCTTTCTATTCTTGATGATGTCTAAACTAATGTTCATTTAATCTATAGTTACTCTAAGAAATCTAGGCCATTGGCTTCTTATTTCACTGAAAGAATTGGTTAATATCTATCAGTTACAAAATGAACCTCTAGAAATAATTCTTTAAAAACTTCTCGTGAGAGCAGATGGTGAGTATTTCCCACATGATCACACATAAGCCATGCCAGACTGCTCCAGTGGGTCTAAGGACCTTTTCTCAATGCCACCTAGTAGCACGATCATGGTGGAGGTTTAAGGTCATAGTTTGGGGAGGGCTACTTCACCTCCGGTCCTGTCACTTCCCACCCATAAGGTAAAAACCAGTCAAGAAAGGAGTAATTGAGAGAGAAAACCAAGAGGCAGTATCACCTCAGAGTGGAGAAGCACAGAACACCCTTCTTGAGACTCACATATAATTTGGAGCAGGGGAGAGGGAACAGCATTTCTGGATCCCAATTCACCGAAGTCCCCTAGAATCTGCAACCTGACCAAATCACAGAGCTATGATCGTAGAGTCTGGAAGTATTCCGGGCTAATAATTTAAATCACCCTATGGAGATTAAATACTGTCTTTCTGATGGGCTAAGGTGATTTTTGAAATATGGCCACAGATTCTCTGATACTTTTGTCTTCAGGAGGCGGAGCTTAAATCTCCTCCTTGAAGTTGGACTGGACTTATGACTGGCTTCTAATGAATGGAATATGGCAGAAGTAAGGGTACGTTATTTCTGAAATTAGGTCATAAAAAGATCGTGGTTTCTATTCTGAGTTTTCCTCCCTCTCTCTCTTTCTCTCTATCTCTCTCTCTCTCCCTCCCCCCCCACCTCTCTCTTTCTATTGGTTATTTTAGGAGAAGCCAGGTGCCCTGTCAGGGGGAGTCTCAGGTAGCACCTGGGGGACTCCTAGGATGAGTGCTCCCCTCAGTAGCCAGTGAGGAACAGAGGCTTATGACAACCACATGACTGAGCCTGGAGGTGGACCCTCCAGGTCTGGAGCCAGGCCTGACTTACATCTCGCCCATAACTCTGTGAGAAACCTTGAGCCATCTACTCCTGAATTCCTGATCCACAGAAACTAGGCAAGGGGACTGCTGCTTTAAGCTGCAAAGTTTTGGGGTAATTGTTTGCAGAGTAATAGATGAGCTCTACATGGGATTGCTATGTGAAGGCGAAGATGAGCATTAAATGAGGAAGGAGAGGGGTTATAAGAGAGGAGCAACATTGCCCACACTCAAAGGTCAAAACCCAACATCCTTCAACCAGAAGTCAGAATTATAGATCTCCGGTTCACAAGGCCCTCATATTTAGTGATTCTAAGAGAATATGCTGCCTCCTGAGCTGGGCCCTGTAACATCTACACCTTCTAGAACATTCTACCCTCTGCTACCCGGTGCATACATTACCGGATGATGTTTCTACAGGAAGCCCACACTTCCGTCCTCTGAAACAAGTGTAGGGGACCAAGCTATGCCAATTTGTGCAGCAAAGGAAGAGCAACTTGTTTACAAGCTCCCAGAGGAACAGGAGCGTCTCACTAACTGCCTGCGATTCTGCTAATGACAGCCAAGCTGCCCCCGGATCCTGTGCTTCTTTTAATAAGCTCGTGAGTCACTTTTCAGCTTTTGTTTTCCTGACAAGGAGCCTTTCTTCTGCTTTAAAACAAAGAATTCTTAGCACTGGCTTTGAAAAGCACACATGCCCCATTTGCAACAGATATTATTTAAATGGTTAAGTAAAGCCAGAGAAAAGCTGTGGTGCATGATTTCCTTTGCTGGGGAGTGAACACATGTCGGGTACATTTAGCCCCTCCCAGGGGAGGGCAGCGTCTTTCCAGTGTTTGTAGCTCATCTAATTTCTTTAGTTTTAGTAACCTGAACTTCCTGATGCTTCCTTCCAGACAGGAAATGATGCTCACGCTGTGACGGAGGGGACCCAGTGAGGGCTCAGGACGTCCTTACCTTGTCTCCTAGGTAGGAAAGAGGTGCGACCCAGGACGCACTGTGGACTGTAGAGGGCAGCTCCTGGAGGTCTGCGACCACGCTGCTGCTGCCCGGATTGAAGGAGACAGGGATGTCTGTTCCGTCCACCGTCTCCAGGCGCCAACCCATCATATCCACAAACTAGAACACAAGAGCAAAGGATGGAAACATGTGCCTTCAGCTTCTCTGGTGATGGCTGAATTATGCGCAATAGAAAGAACCATGGGGTGGCCATCTTGTTCTGGAGGCTTCCTGTATATGCCCCCTCCTGAGCTTGCACAGAACTCTCACCCAGCACTGCCTCCCACTGCCCCAAGACGACTAGGAGTTCTCAGACAACCATGATCATATGTATGTGGGATTGCTCTTTGTATCCCAGCATACATCCTGGATTCTTGACATTTAGCAGGTGTTCAGTAAATGTCTGAGTAATATATAAATAAGTGTGGGAATAATAACTAGGACTATGGGCACATTTTAATGGTGAGTTCCTTAGAGAACAAATGTGAGATGGAACGCAGTGGCCTGCTCTCATTACTTTCCTCTAAATAAATCCTCATAACTACATATTTCCCTGATCAGACAGGAAGCCAAGAGTTAAATGATGGAGGGAGGGGAGGAATTGATAAGACATTGATGAGGAATAATGTTTCCGGGCTCCCCTGAAGATAGAAGACTTCTGTGGATTTATAAACTAATTTTGGGGGGCACCTGGGTGGCTCAGTGGGTTAAAGCCTCTGCCTTCAGCTCAGGTCATGATCTCAGAGTCCTGGGATCGCACATCGGGATCTCTGCTCAGCAGGGAGCCTGCTTCCTCCCTCTCTCTCTGCCTGCCTCTATGCCTACTTGTGATCTCTGTCTGTCAAATAAATAAATAAAATCTTTAAAAAAAAACAACTAATTTTTTTCCCTCAACTACGAGCCTACATTCCTTTTGGGAATGACATATATAAAATAACCTTTACTTGAGGTATCTGTTGGACGTAAGACATCACTCATACAAAGAAAGCAACCATGAGCCTGCTGGTTCATGGAATAGTGGAGGCAACAAAAGTTTCAGTTTCATGGAGTTAATTCAAAAACTCACATAAATCATTTTAAAAATTTAACTTAAATGTTCATATAAAGTAATTGAGACAGAAAGTAAAACAGAAAGAAAATAAGCAGATAAGAAGAAGCAAGGGAAAAGAGTGACCAACTCCATTTAGCCGATGAGTGTAGTGTTTATTGAGCACCTACTATATTCTGGATCCAGTGTTGGGCCCCAGGAATGCATAAGGAGTTTAAATGCTAGTGTTAGAGGAAGATATATAATAAACAAATTTTAAAACTAAACTGTAGAGTATGTCAGGGAGGGATAAATGCTAGAGTAACACTAAGAAGGGGGTGCTGAGGGAAGGCCCCTCTGAGCAGGAGACGTTTGAGCCCACCTGACAAACTGGGGCACTGAGCATGAGAACATCTGTGGGAAGAGCAGGGCAAGCTGAGGGATGCCGAGGGCGAAGTTTAACACTTTAACAAAGTAATATATAAAATCTCCACCAGAACTGCATGCTTCAGGACAACCCACTTCTTCCCCACTTGGAAGTACTAACTAAAAACCAAACTTTGACTTCCTTGCATACCTTAGCTCTTCTTTTATGTGTACTGTGACAATGATTACTTATTCCAAAACAGAAGCAGCGGGTACAGCCCTTGGGATTTGCTGGGTCCAAGTAGAACGATCCTTCTCGACACACGTTACATTCTGTACCTGCCACATTCTCCTATTGAAACAAAACACGAAATGAGAGATCATTTCCTCTAAAGCTTCTCTGATTTCAGTTCGTCACTTTCCCAAATTTATTGCCAATACAAGATGTTAGAACATGGATGCTAACAAAACATGAAGTTTACATCGTTGTGAAGCTTTTCTGTCACATTACTTTTTTAAACTCTTCTACCATACCCAAGTGAAAGAGAGAATCTTCTAGATCTCACAAGATGCCCCTTGGCATCTTGAAGGTAGATAAATGGCAACATGAGGATTCACAATATGGGGGTCTTGGTCCACCCCACTTCCTACCACCTCAAAACATCTGCTGGGACTAAGAAGCTCTCTTACCACCCGACAGAATGCCCTGGAGCAGATTATTAACCTGGGGTCTATGCGCTGGGAATAAAGCTTCCAGGGAATCTATGAACCTCTTAAAATTGTGGACTAAGGTTTGTGGCAACTTTTCTGGAAAGGGTCTGTACCTGCCTTGTGATTCTCCAAAGGATAAGAGGGGGTCTTCCCTTCTGTTTCTATCAAACGAGCTAATAACTATTAAATGCTACATGCGTTGTAGAAATCGGTTACAGGTCAGTCCTACTTCCCATTTATTTTGCTATGTTGACTCGACTTGAAGAACTTCCTCACTGACCAGTGGCTGACGTGACAGAACTGGACATTCTGTCTTACCTTACAGAGGCAAGCTCCGGTCCCTGGGTCACAGACTCCTGGCTCAGTCCCATCCCTGTTGCAGTGGCAGGGAAGGCACTCCGGGAAATGATAAAACCCAGAAGCGCACCGGTCGCACTGCCGCCCTGTGACTCTGGGCTTGCACCTGTATTCAAAGCAAAGGAGGCACAAGTTTTCATCACTGTCTCCACACAGTTCTCAAGTCCGCCTGCGCTGTTGCAGAGCAGCTCTGACGGTGCTTCCCTGGGGGAGCCTAAAAGGACAAGCGTCGTGGGGGTGGGTGTTCCAGACAGAAGGAAGAGAGGGGAACTGCCTGGTGTGTGCAGGAAGCACACGGATGAGTGGAGAAAGCTGACCCATGAACTGAAGAGGGAGGCAGGAGGCATCTCATGGGGACGGAGATGCTGGCTGTTGTGACACTGTCCAGTGGCAATGGAACGAGGTAGCTGAGCCCTGGGCGCTGAGGGCCCTCTGGCCGGAGTACTGATGAGCTCTGGCACCCAACAGAGTATCTTAATAACTCACCAAGGCTTCATATTCTCATCTGTGAGAGGGGAAAATTGCTAGCTGCTGCCTCCCAGGACTGCTGTGGAGATAGACGAGGCTGTGCCTGGAACGTGCAAGCTCTCAGAAAGGAATCGCCATCTTGAGAAATTTTAAGTAGGAAAGAGTGTGGTCGGATAAGTGTGTGTGGATGCAGTCAAGATGACCATTTCCACAGCTGCCTGTTGAGTCAGGAGGAAGAAGGGGCTGAAGTAGGCCAAACACCCTGGGGATGGAGAGGAGGGAGGGGTTCCAAGCTATTTTGGGGTGAGGTTCCTGGGGCTTGTGCTGTTCTGGCTGAGGGGACAGAAGAGGGGAAGGCAAGGAAGACCCTCGGTCATCCAGCCTGAGCGCCAGAGTGGGTGCTGGTGTGGGCAGGGCTGGCGGGGAGGCTGTGCCTGGGCTCCAAGGAAGGCTCTGTGGGGAGCAGGGAGCGATCCACATGTCTGAGCACGTGAGCCACAAGAGAGGAGGGGAGAGCACAGAAGCTGACAGAAGAGCAGCTGCTGCCAGCAGACCCGAAGCGCACCACCCCAAGGGTTGAGGAGAGAAGGAGGAAGTGGGTCCCAGCCTCCTGTAGCCTGATCTTGGAGCCCAAGCTGACATCTGGTGGGACCCACACGCTGATCTCTTCTTTGTGGGTCTAAAGAAAGTACTAGGAAATGTGCTTTATATTAGAACATGGGAGTATAATCTGATCCAAAATATTTTATCATTAACTTGCTACCAATACCTGTTAAAATATCTTACCCAGGGACCATCCTGAAAAAGAGAAATCCAACTTGATTTCCCACTAAGTCTGTCTTTGGTAAATACCTGCTTATAACCAAAAACAGAATTTTGTGTTTGATTAAGTACACATACTCGAGACCAGTCAGCCTACCTTTGAATCCCAGCTTTGCTACTTACCAGGTATAGAACCTTGAGCAAATGAACCTCTTTGTAGCTGAATTTACTTACCCCTAAAATAGAGATCATAATACTGACCTTGTAGGATTATTGCAAACATTAAATAAAATAATACATGGAAAAGCCTTAGAGCAGGGCCATGCACGCCTACAAGAATCTGCTATTACTATTCTTGCTATAGCATTAGCTAAGGGGAGCGAATAGGACTCCCTTTCTCCCACTCCGCACAACCAAAAAGATAGACTCAGTTTTTCCCCCAAGACCTGCTGACCTTCCTCCTTCTCTCCTCATTTCAGTTCCAGCCCCATCCCCCTTGTGTTCCTCCCCACCCAATCCCTGCAGAAATTCTTTTTGTAAGGAAGCGAAAGTTCTCCAAATCACACCTATGGCAAGGTAGATGGAAAGTGTCAACGTTCTACTTAAAGAGATCACTCCCGTGTGGGGGATGGAAACTTTGGAAAGGGGTCAGAGACTCTTCTGGGAAGCTGGATAAACTGTGGACCACTCACAGATTTCATTCATTCATTCATTCATTCATTCATTCATTCTCTCCCTGTCTCTCCAACACACACAAATTTGTATCCACTCTCAGAGGGTTCCTAGACTCTGACTGATAATATTTGCTCTCTTCTTGTGAATCTCAGACTAAAGGCAATCAGTCCAGCCAAAAAAAAAAAAAAAAAAATGGCTGTTGCCAGATGACTCTCTTTCTGGAGGGAGCGGCGAGGGTGGAGCACAAGGCTCTGGGGGTCCAGAGAGGGGAGTGAAGAGAGTAGAGACAGACAGCCCCGTCCAACCAAAATTGTCAGAAAGATGAACCCTCGATCAGGAGTGCAGCTGGGAGACGGCCTGACTTACACTGCGCAGGCTCTGCTCCTCTCACCCGGCCAGGAGGAAAGGACACTGTGCAGAGACGATGCTACTGTCACACACTGCCAGTTGGGCAGCTTGTTGAACCAAAGTCCATGTTTCTTTTAGCTAACACGCAGGGCTTCTGGCTTACAGGTGCCTTAAGTGAACACTGGTGCCACAGGAGCCACTCACATATGGAATGCCATGCGTGGACAAGGCTAAGAGGGGCCCCTGGAGCAAATGACCTGGACCCGGGCCTAGAAGGCAAGGACAGGCAGACAGGAGCCTATTTTTTATATTTTCACTTGAGTGAAAAAGAAAGGAACTGGAGCATTTTGCAGGGAGGGCAGCTGTGGCAATGAAGGCAGAAGGTAGAGACAAGGAGAAATGGAAGCAAAATCCTTCCTTGCCTCCTTATTTCAGAAGGCTGTGAGATGGTGGTGGCGGGAACAGGTGGGCTGAGGGCATGTGGCCATGTCGGTGACGTGAGGCAAAGCTCTGGACCGCACTCCGCACACAAGCAGCATCTGAGTGCCTGAGAGTGGATGAGAAAAAGCAAGAAACTGGGCAGAGTGCGAAGAGCAGGGACCTGTGAGCTGACCGCAAGGGCCCCAGGTGGGACTGACAAGGAAGGGTTAACCAAAACACGGAGACTATAACATCGGGATTCCTGAGCACTGAGCATACGAATCCTGGACAAAAACAAGCAACCAGAGGACTTTTTGGTGGTGTCATGACAACAGGGAATAAAAAGGAAATTCTTCTGTCAAGTCTGGCTGAACATCTCTTAAAAACTAGCTAAAGTCAGCCTGACCTTGACACATTTCTCCAGAGAGATACTCTGCTGCCCGAAGAGCTGCCCTCCCTGAAAAGGCAAGGAGCCTCCCACAGAAGCTGCCTGTAGGTGCGGAACAGCAGCGCCGGGGGTGTGGGTCAAGAGGATTTATCTCCAAGGCAATGGGCTCATGGCCAAGGCTTACGTAATAACATGTGCGCATGTGTGGGTGCTCTCCATGTGGCACAGACAACTAGAAAGTCAGGTGTTAGAGGAAACTCTACCCTTTGCTCATTACGTATGGTGGATCTCTTAATATCACACTCTGATCAACTCTAGTTGTCATCTAGAATCCAAAGTCTACCTTCTGCCTTCATTGATTTACTCAATAATCACCAAGAGTGGTAGGGGATGCAGGGGGGAGGGGAAAAAGTAGAGTAAGTCGGTCTTGACCTTGGCACATTTCCACTGAGAACACAGGACACGGAGATGCCGAAAGTGAGGTAATCACGTGAGAACTGGAATGGCTAGCTTGAGGCACTGAGATGTTGAGGATGTGCTTGTGGACTCACAGAAGGCTTCGTGCCTTCTTGGGGTCTGTAATTTTCACACATAATCCTTGAAGGATACACAGGATGTGGGGGAAACAGTAGAGCGAGGAGGAGAACTGATGCCTGGAGAACTGAACATATGTAAAGTGTTTAGAGAAAGTAAGAAAACCAAGCCAGAGAAGAAAGCTGCAAAAAGGCTTAAGTTAGGGTAGTGAGGGGCCATATGACCATGAAAGCTGGTCTTTCTCCTGTCAGGGAGCTGAGACAGGCTCTTGTGTAGAGTAATGTGACGGAAGTGGCACCTGGGAGACTGACACACAACATGGCGCCTGCCACGCCACATTGCCATTAGTGGTTCGTACAGCTTCCCCTACCAGACCATGACCCCTGATACATGAGGCACAGCACCCAAGCTAGAGTCAGTGCTCATAGTTATATAGTTTGAGCAATAAGATATATTGGTATCTAACAAAACAGAATTTAAGGCAAAAATAAAAAATCGCAGTAACTGAGAAAAATGTTTCATCCTAGCTAAAAAAAAAAAAACACCAAGAAGATAAAATCATAAGCCTATATACATTTATCAACATTGCCTCAAGTTCTGCAGACTAGATTAATAGTTCCATATGTTAGTGCCAAAATTATGGGGAAAACATATTTTTAAAGCCCAGGGTAATTGTGTACTTGGCATATTCCCTTTAAAGTAAGGAGCCAAATAAAAGGGGGAGGGGCAACAAATGAAGAATGAGTGCATGAGTAAACCAGGAAAAGAAGTCCAGTTAGGAGAGCATGAAATCATTCAAAGATGAGAGGGTCAAAGAACTTAACCAAGGTAGCAGCAGATAGCAGAGAGACATGGAAAGAAAGGAGAGAATACATACCCGGCCAGAAGTTGACACCTGATCAACTGTAGGGAAAAGGGGTTGATTCTTAGATGATACTGGGATTTCAGGCTTTGGGACTGGGAAGGGACTGTCACCAGTAAGCAGAATTAAAAAAAATAAAAGAAAGAAAGAAAGAAAAATTCAAAAAGAGAAATGGTTTGAAGGCAAGACAATGACATGGGTTTCAACTATGGAATCAGAATTTTGGAGTTGTAAGGGCCCTTCAAGTTCATCAAATGCTTCATTATACATATGAAGGGACAGGTGTTCAAAGAGTTTAGGGGACTTGTCCGAGGTCCCTTAAGTAAAGCCAATAAAAGCACAGAGGTTGAATTGATTTGCAGTGAAGGTGGGATAAGCTAGCCATTGAGGGTCAGGACCAGAGCTCCGGATCTGGAGTGGGGGTGACTGAAGCCAGGAGAATGGGCGGGGCCCATTCCATATGAAGCCTGTGCAAACTCACACCACACATCTTCTCTGTCTGTGGGAGATGGAACCAGGGACAAAGCCACAGAGTGATCATTCAGAGAGACATGGAGAAAGACACTGGTGCTACAGAAGATGAAGGAAGACAAAGAAAATGGAGGTAAGAATTCTGAGCTCTATCCCTGTGGCAGGACCCCGTCCACCCTGTTCACCACCAAGGCCCAATGTTCCCTGTCCGCCTCCCAGCTGCCTGGAATTTACCGTTCCTATTAATCAATGAGGTGCATCCAAAGAATTGCTTCTCCAAGTTGGTACGGCTGATGGAACTATGCCTGTAGCTGGAAGCACTTTGTCCCAAGAAGGCCAAGTCTACGACCTTTTTGGGTATTTTATTTTTCCATCTAACACAAACATTGAGTAAATCTGTGGGGATTCGTGGAGATAGGGGTCCCTCCCCCACAAAAGGCATTCCTTTTGCTACTGCTATTCTGAAAATGCACATTTGTACACGTGGCTTTACTGAAAGACCCTGATGGAGCACCATCTCCTCTAGTTGATCTCAAAATAGCCTGAAAGGGGGGCGCCTGGGTGGCTCCTTGGGTTAAAGCCTCTGCCTTCAGCTCAGGTCATAATCTCGGGTCCTAGGATCAAGCCCTGCATCAGGCTCTCTGCTCAGCAGGGAGCCCGCCTCCCCCTCTCTCTTTCTGCCTGCCTCTCCGCCTACTTGTGATCTCTGTCTGTCAAATAAATAAATAAAATCTTAAAAAAAAAAAAAAAAGGGGACGCCTGGGTGGCTCAGTGGGTTAAGCTGCTGCCTTCGGCTCAGGTCATGATCTCAGGGTCCTGGGATCGAGTCCCGCATTGGGCTCTCTGCTCAGCAGGGAGCCTGCTTCTCCTCATCTCTTTCTCTGTCTGTCTCTCTGCCTATTTGTGATCTCTCTCTCTGTCAAATAAATAAATAAATAAATCTTTTAAAAAAATCTTTAAAAAAAAAAAAAAAAAGCCTGAAAGGGGTCAGCATCATGCTAGTTTTTAAAAGCAGTGACGCCTGGCTTTTTGTATCTGTCAATGACTGACAAAATCTTCCGAGGATATTCTAACCCCTTTGTTTGTTCACAGAATCTGATGACATAACCTTCCATTATTAAAAGCAAGGCAAAGGTACATTTTCATTGGCTTTCTATCAGATTGAATTAGTGTTGCTATTAAAAACAAAATCTTGATCAATATAAGCATCTTTAGGACCTCGATCTAGCACCAGAGAAAATAATGTACTTCTTGGCATTTGTACAATATAATTTTGCAATATTTTGCATGTTACAATCAGAGATTGAAGAGGAAATAGAACAGGATTTTAAATTTAGGTAGGAAGGTAGAGATAATTTTACCAAATGTTTATTGGCTTAGGAAACTGATAGCCAGGAAGGCAGAGTAACTTGCTCAGTCTTCTAGCTAGTTTATGACAAAGGTGAATTTTATGGCTCCAACCTAATTTATTCCCAATTGCTTCTAAAATTATACCAGTTTTAATAAGGTAGAGATTGAATAAGGTAGAGATTGCTACAATTATTTTTATAACTTATTTTAAGGTAGATTAATATTTTTAATAGTTTCATTTTCTTTTAATATGACAAACTTGAATACCTATAAACAGTGAAATAAAATTTGAAAATTCCAATTTTTAAGCTTTGTGATCTGTGACAATATGTACACCTGCAAGAGAGTCTGTTTTATCACTGAAAAAGGATGTATTTTTCTTCTTGTTGCAAGTACCAGGTTTCTTTGATCATTTCTTTCCTGTGAACTTTAGGTTCCTCCAAACACATTCTTCATTTTCATTAGGAAATTTCATTTGGTGGTGGAAGAGGACATTCTTTCTTCTAATATTTTCTAAAGAAATAATCTTTTGGGTAATCAAAAGCCTTTCAGCATCAACAGTGGAATTATCATGAGCAATCTGTGTGATTTATAGCCATCATAAACTGAAAATTTTTCTGAGATTATCTATTAAAAGCCCTTTCATGACAAATCTACTTTGATCATGGAAAGATAAGTCATCCCGCTAGGTTATTACAGTCTCTTTGGTAACGTCAAGATAAATAATTTCACCTTTTGTTTTGGGTGTGATACAGGCCAATGAGACTCCATTCCTATTGGTGTTTCCTTAGGTTTGAGCAAAACTGTGCAGCATTCCTTGGACCTGAGTTAGGGTTTTTCCAGTCAACCAAATTGTCATTGTTCTATGCAACTAATGAATCATTGAACACTATGCAAAAAACTAATGATGTACTACATGTTGGCTAACTGAATTTAAATTTTGAAAAATGGGAAAAAATTGTCATTGGCCAGTGAAAGTTTGTTAAATGCCCCTTATAATTTCTACCTAAGATACTACAGTAAACCTATTCATCTATCACAGATGGTGCCTCGATGCATTTTTTAAATTTTCAATGCTTTTTTTTTTTTTAAGATTTTGTTTATTTATATGACACAGAGAGAGAGCACAAGTAGGCAGAGAGGCAGGCAGAGAGAGAGGGGGAAGCAGGTTCCCTGCTAAGCAGAGAGCCCGATGCAGGGCTCGATTCCAGGACCCTGATATCATGACCTGAGCTGAAGGTGGAGGCTTAACCCACTGGGCCACCCAGGTGCCCTTTAATGAATTCTTGATTTCCCTTTTCTGTGGCAACAGCATTTGGAAACCACGGGTGAGGTTGTGTCTGCAGCAACTTATTCTGTTGACCAGTTACTCCCTCTTAAAACTCTCCCATTATTTCTCAGACAGAGAATTCCTCTCTATCCCCTGCTTGAAAACTGTCTCTCCATCTCCTCGGCTTCTCTGCTTTCCACAGTTAAAGGAAGGTACCCCCGCAGAACGCACAGCAGCTGTTTCCTCCTGTGTGTCCATGCCTCCTCCTGGGGGTCCTCCTCACTCTAACCGAGTCCCAAACTTCCATTCCAGCCCCAAGCTCTTCACTTGTATGTTCTGCTTGTAAAAGAAAAACCGAAGTAGACGTTACAGAAAAACAGCGCTCTGCTGGTCTGCCTTGCTCTTATTTTTATGGCTTTGTGTTTCTTTTAATTATATATGGGAGTGCTGTAATGTTTTCAGTATTTAGGGCTTTAAGTTGCTTCATGGCAGATGTGGTTGGGCCACTACAGAATCCTGCGCTCCAGCCTCTGCCAGGACTCCCGGGCCCGCATAACCTTTCCATGCGCGCTTGCTGGTCCTGCTTGCTTGTCCTCCTCTCCTGCTCCCTGCTCTTCCCAGGGTTTCTCATCCTCCAGGTGACTGATGCATTGCTTATTCTGCTGTTCAAATGGAACCTGTTCTTTTGGCCTTTTTTTTTTTTTTTTTTTTAGATTTTATTTATTTGAGGGGGGGGTGCACGAGCAGGAGAGGGAGGGGCAGAAAGAGAGGGAGAAGTGGACTCCCCAGTGAGCAGGGAGTATGATGCAGAGCTCGATCCCAGAACCTGAGATCATGACCTGAGTCAAAGGCAGGTGCTTGGGGCACCTGGGTGGCTCTGTGGATTAAGCCTCTGCCTTTAGCGCAGGTCAGGATCCCAGGGTCCTGGGATTGAACCACGCATTGGGCTCTCTGCTCAGGAGGAAGCCTGCTTCCCTCTCTCTCTCTGCCTACTTGTGATCTCTGTCTGTCAAATAAATAAATGAAATCCTTAAAAAAAAAAAAGCCGATGCTCAACTGACTGAGCCACCCAGGAGCCACCTGTTTGTGTGTGTTTTAGACAGGGGTACTGCTGACATGTTTCAACAGCAACAGACCGCTTGACTGACTGTCTTTCAACTGTTGTTCTAACTCTCCCTTGATCGCCTTTTTAAACCCAAGATGGCGGACCTTGTTGGTGTTGCCGTCTTGGCTTCCTGGAGAGAAATATTCCATCCTCCTTATCCTTGTGGATGTTTCCATTGAGAGTCACACATTTTATTCACAAATATGCTGGAGTTCTGGTGTTAAATGTTTATGACCGGCTACCAGTGGGCTGTCTCTAAGAGAGTTCTGGTTTTCCAGAAAGGGAGACTGGCATCTCTGGGAACATGAAAAGGGAGAGGTCAGTGGTAAGGGAGTGATGGCAAATAATAGTGTACATTCCCTATTTGAGGGAGGAAGGCTCTGGTACAGATAGAAAAGAACAAAATAGAAATTATAGTGGGGCTATTAGCCTCCAGACAGAAAGTGATACCCACCACTGAAAGAACAGAAGGAAAAAAGACAGTTCTGTGGAATGAAGAGGTCAGGAGAGGAGATGTCGAGAGGAATACCACACAGCCCCGCTGAACTGAGGCTGTGTGGCGGTGTGATTGACCAAATCTACGAGATTCTTGTATTTGTCCAGCTACTGTTTTAGACCAAGGGTTCAAAGAGAGGGAATGGAGGCAATTTTCCCGGGGGAGACAAACCTCGGTCAGCCACGAAGTCACAGGATCACACACATCTTGTCTTTCTCTCTCCCTTCTATAAAGTTGATTACATCAAGATGGGCACAGACAGGGTCTCTTCGCTTCCCGAGCGCCTCCCGCCTCTGCAGCCAGGAGCCTATGAGCATCCCCTCGGCCCGGTGCAGCTCTGAGCTTACGCACTCCTGCGCATCTGTGCTCTGGGCCCAGGTGTCACTGTCCTCGAGAATAAGTTAGAGGTTTCCATAGGCCCGTGGCAGCCTTCCAGACCCAGTGTTGGATCTCCAGTAATGAACTAAGAGCCTGACTTCCGTTCAGAGAATAGCTTAAGCAATGGACGGAACAGAACCTAGTGTATGTGAACTTGTGGTGATGAAACAACTCTGGACATCACCTCAAAATCCTTCCTGCAAATCGCCTTCAGCGTTGGCTCACAGTCTGAGTGGGGTGAGCAACGGAGCTGACTCAGGGCGCGCTCACAGCTGTGGTTTGAAAGACTCGGAATGTTTCATGACTCACGTTGTCACTCTGCTTCCTTTCCTGTGGTGCAAAGGGGCTGGGAGGCCCCTGGGCAGCAATTAAAGGGTGGGGAAGGGTCCTTCCTTAGGAAAAGTGATCGTCGCCATTACAGAGAGTTGAGCTTGGTCCCCAGAAAGATATGTTCAAGTTCTAATCTCCAGTCTAATCTCTAATCTCTGAGAAGGTGATCTGATTTAGGAAGAGGGTGTTTGCAGATAGAATCAAGTGACGATGAGGTCATGCTGGCCTAAGGTGGGTCCTGATCCAGTCCAACTCGTGTCCTTATGAGAAGAGGTGCACACAGAGAGGAGGGCGCCATGTAAAGACTGAGACACGTCAGGCGCATTCCTGTCACGACGGAGCAGAGATTAGAGTGACGCGTCCACAAACCAAGCAACTCCAAAGATTGCTGGGAACATGAGAAGGTAAGAGAAAAGCATGGAGCAGATTCTCTCCCAGGGATTTGAGAAAGGGCACGGCACTGTCAACACCTTGATTTCAGGTTTTCAGCCTTTAGGACTATGAGAAAATAACTTTCTATTGCTTGAAGTCACCCTGTTTGTGGTAATTTGTTACAGCAGCCACAGGAAATGAAGACAGCTGCCCTTGAGCTGGGGTCACAGATGCCTGCTGCTGTCCCCAGCCACCCACCCACTCACACCTGTCACACCCAGATCACCCGCACAGACCCCAAAACATCTACTCCCCATAGGTGGGGGAGCGTAGGGTGGGCGGTGAGCCCTACAGGCACTCCTGCACACTGCCATACCACCAGGGATGTGGAAGCTCTGGCTCAGTGTTCTGCCCCCATAACCCCCTCCTAACTCTTTCCAGCCACTTCTAGAAGAATGGATCCATCTGGCATCCCCTGGGGCCATTCCCCAGTCCTGCTGAGATCGGGTTCAGTACCTGCAATCCCATGACACTGGCCTCTAGCTCCCGACACAGAGCTCAACCCACGGAGCCAAAGCTCTTAGCAACGCAGTGTTTGTGGGAGCTGACGTTTGCCACTGCCCCTTACCAGTCGTGCACGGGGCCTCTCAGTCAGTCCCAAGGGCCGCCTCACTCTCAGGTCAGGCTCTCCAGCGTCTACCTTCCTCCCTCGCCTGCCCCCCCATCCCCCGCCAAGGCCCTAGCACCCATTTGAGTTTGCCTGTCTGAGGGCAGCAGGCCTGAGGCCCTTGGACTTTGTCACACACTGTCCTCAACAAAAACGCCAGCTTACCCTCGAATGAAGACTTGGATCCCAAACCTAAATACCAATGGATAGGTGCTCGCCACACAGTGACACAGTAGAAGAAAGGAAAACTTAATTATGCATATATATCGGACACCCTGAGAACAATGCTACAGAGTCTGGGAAGGCAGTTTATGGCCTCAGGTGCCTGGCGTCCACTTGCCCGGGCTCTGCCAGGCTACCCTGAGCCTGAGGGGCCCCGTTACCCCACAGACCACAGCCCATCCAGGGTGGGGAGCTCCACCCTGAGGTGAGCACGGTGCCATCTTTGGACCTGTGAGAACGGGAAGGAATGGTGACTGGTATGTGCAGAGGATATCTTCCCTTCCCATAATAGGACCTAACAGGTTAATCCCCCAGGCTCACCTGCACTGCCCGTGGTCCCTGTCGCACTCTGGGGTGGTGACCCCAACTGTGCCTCTCCTGGAACAGTTGCAACCTTCACAGCCCGCCAGGGGATGGAAGCTGAAGGAATGCACGTCACACGTCTCACACTGGGGCCTGACAGTGTGGGGAGGGCAGAGGCACTTCCCTGTCATCTCTTCACAGAGGCGTGGGCCACAGTTGCAAGCTGGCCAGAGAATAAAGAGACACGGTGTAAGGGAGAGATGCCACCTGGCCTCTAGCAGATTTCACCCACTGCCAGCATTTCCAGAAGTTTCTAAGGGGCCTGGGAGAAACGTCTTGCTTTTTCTTCATTATGGCATTATTGAGTGCAGCTGATCTGAAAGGTATCTTTCTTGGGGTCCGGACCAACTATACCAAATGCTCACGGCACCCATAGTGTGGGAACGTTGACTGACGCCACAGCTGGACCCACTGGCACCAAGACAGGAGCTTCAAGGAACTCACCCAGCCATAGTTACACGCCATTCTAATGAGACACCTCTCATCTGTCAGGGGGGCCTCTCCATACGGGCTCCCTGGAGGGGCTCCATGTCACCTTAGCGTGATGGAGCTCTAGGTCAGGGCATAAAGCATCAGCAGGACCCTCATTAGGCAAGGGCTGGTCTCCAGGTGAAGACTCTGTTTGCACCACACAGGTACCCCTCACTGCCACCCCAGGGCATGTACTGACCCTGTGCCTCAGGCCATAGGATGGGTCTTCAATAAAGGTCCCCAGGCTTCCCATTCAGAAACCACTAGATGCCTGTGACCTTGGCTCTTCTCTTTTTTCAACTGAGTTTTGGTTAGGCTGGAAAAATTGAAAAAGCTTCCCCGAGGAAGTGGGATGGGGCTAATAGTTTGATGCTTAAGGTTCTTTAAACTCACCTGTTTTGCCAAGCACTAGAGTCACATAGCATGGGAAACACAAATGTTTATCTTCTAGAACCTACCTACTCAGACTGTACTCCATGGACCCCTGGCATGGGCATCATCTGAGTGCGTAAGAGAAATGCAGACTCTGAGGCCCCCACCAAGCATTCTAGAGTCAGAACCTGCATTTTCACAAGATCCCCAGGTGAGTGTCCAGCAGAGTGAAATTCAAGAAGGCCTGCCCTAGATGAGCGGCAGCCAACTGGGATCAGAGACAACCTTGGATGCCCCCGATGTGCACTTACATTTGCAATGTGGGAATCCATAGTAGCCCGTTCGACAGCGGGTACACTGCCGTCCAATGACACTGGGCCGGCATGGGCACTGCCCACCCTCTGGGCTACAGTGATGGCCAATGGACCCGGTGGGGTGGCACTCACAAGGCAGTGCTCCCTTGTGGTAGAGGGCCACCAGGGACCTGGCGGAGTTCTTACAGAATCCAGAGGCTGTCTGGGGGCTGTGAAGACAAAAACAGCTCAAGGCATTATCCCGGGAGGGGATAAATCCCTACCTTCTCCTTCCCACTTGCTCTGTCAACTGGTGTTTTGGGGGAGGGTATCTGGCTGTGAAGTCTGGGAAGAAATGAGAGACTACCCTACCCCTGGATTCACAGCCAGTGACAGCCAGCCTTCCTTCTACCCATCCACTCCAGAACACATCCCAGGACCGGTGGGTAGGAACTTTTGGTGGCTGAAATAGAAGGGTGAAAATTCACCTATAGGATGAATTCTATGGTATGTGAATTATATCTCAATAAAGCAGTTACAAAAAAATTATACCTAGAAGTGTATGCACCAAGAATAATAACAATGGGAGGAGGCAGTGGCAAAGTGTCTACTTTTATTGAATGTTGTTGTGCTAGAAGTTTTGCCTACATCTCATTTAACCTCACAACCACCCAACAAGTTAGGTCTAAGCCTCATCTCATAGATAAGCCTTCTAGAAGTTAAGTGACATGTCCAAGGCTTCAGAGCTACCGAGTGGCCAAGCAGACATTCAAATCCATAGCTGTTGGACTTCAGATCTTTTACTCTTAATATTTTCAGTGCAGGAGACTTCTGCCACCCCCCCCCCACCGGGTGTCCCCTGGAGCTCCTGGGTCCCTCAGGAAATCTGCAAGAGGGCAGGGTGGGTCTCCAGAGGAGAAGAGCAGGAGCCCGTACTCAGGACTGTCCTTAGCTCTTGGCATTCAAGGATCCAGGGTGAGGGGACAGGGAGGTCCACCTCTCTGTGATACTCCCCACTCAATCAGATGGCAAAGGAGAGGGAGAATCCAGGCTGATGTGCTTCCGGGTGGAAGGCACCCCACATGAGATTTTTAGGAACCTGAGCTGGACAACAGGATGCAGCAAAGAGGCCAAGAAACACCTAGGCAACACATGAATCCCAGCTTGGAGGGTGAACATCTGGCGGGATCGGAGCTGAGAACAGTAATCTTGCCCAAATGGGCAGCACAAGGTCTGGGGTAGGAAATGTGTATGCAGAGGAAAAGCATCTCCCTCCCCAGACTCAGAATGCATTGCCACCCCCGTGGGTGGGCCCCAGGAGGAAGAAGATAGACCTGGAAGCCAGCCCCACCTTGGGTCTCACTCTGAGTGTGAATGTGGGAGAACCTGAGGAAGCTCCACAAAGTGATACTTACTCAATATAAAAACTGTTTCTTCCACAACTGTTGATAAACTCAAATGACTTGTCCACTGATTTTTTGTGAAGTATTTGGTAGTCGTAATCCTCGGCAGGCACCACTAGAACACGAACCTAAAGGAAACCTGTCAGCATGGCTTTGGATTTCCAACAGTAGGGCACACCTATGGCTATTCATTGTACTTTCTCTTCACTATGAGCAGTGTTCTCTGTTGTAAAGCCCAAGACCACACGAAACAGGTCTTATGAGAAAAGAATCCCAAGAACTCCCCTAAGCCAGTGTTAAAGGTTCAACCCACGTTCCTCTGTTAGAAATGGCGTGTGCTGGGGCGGACCCCTTGGAGCACCTGCTCAGAGAAGCTGCAGCCTCAAGTGCTCATTGGGGACAGGACATCTAAGGGGTAATCAGGGGCCTATTAGAGGGCCAGGGCCCCATGTGATCTATGCCTGGGGTGACCCTGGATCACCACAGGTCGCATTTTGTATTTTTAAAGGTGAACAAACCAAAATGGTGGGACCAATGGGGGAAAGCTCATGTCATGGCTTGCCTTGAAACTTACATCCTGTCAGATACTCTGTTATGAATAACTGCATCCCTAGTCTTTAAAAGTACTGCTCAGCTCTCTGTGCCTGTTTCAATCAGACTCTTCCAGTAACAAATACTATAGGAAATTTCAAATGTCTTTGTCAATGAGTCACCAACACACAGCTTACAGAGAGCTCGCTGCTCTCATGTTATTCAATCAATAAGCATTTGCCAAGCACTGTGTGCCAGGTAGTATCCTAGACACAAGAGATACAAAATACATAAAGTCAGGCCTCTGTCCCTAGGAATATGGCCTCCTCGGAGAGAGAATGAAGCTTGAGCAAGATACTAGAGGGTCACACAGCAGGGCTTGGACAATGCTACCTGTTTCCCTGACAGGCTCTACTGGCATCGAGTGTCCATGATTCCATTAATCAAGGTAACAAACAGGGTAGGGGATACCTTGTGCAGGTAACAGGCTCATGTTTGAGGGTCTCATGAGGGCCCTAGCTGGGCAGATATGCATTAAATGGTCCCATAGTGGTTCCAGAGCTCAGAAAATATCAGAGATAAACTCAGCAATGTGGTGTCATTCCCACCACAAGAGAGAACAGAACCAGTGGGTACAGAGGATATTATCCAAAGGGAAGTGACAGAATAAGGGGGCTCAGGGTCAGACCCGAGGGAATGCCATCATATGTCGACAAAAGGAAAAAAAAATCAGTGAAGAAGCACTAGAGAAAAGGGGGAACAGAATGAGAGAAAGCAGCTACGGAAGCCCAAAAAGGAAAGTTTCAAGAGCAAAGGAAGAGTAAAGGCTTTAGAAAGAGACCAGTCAGGTGAGGAGCGAAGAGGGGCTGAAGCAGAGCGAGACCCTTGTTCACCAGAGCTTCCTATCAGGGAGTTTCTCCTTCTTATTCACTTACCCATTATTCCAATTTCCCTTGACCTTAATTGTCACCTGCTTTTTTTTTTTGCTAAAGGTAGCTATGAAATTTAAACATTTTTCTATAAGACTTCAATTCCTTGGAAGAATTATTGTCACGAGCCAAACAGGCACCCAGAACAGCTGACCAAAGCAAGCACATGAAGAGCAAGCTGAGGGAGGAGTAGACCATACCAATACTAGGGACTTTCCTTCTGGAACCTTCACGGTCACAGCCACCTCTGGCTTGGAGATGTCCAACTCAACTTGATCTTCAGCAATGACTTGGTCCCGGCAGCCAAGCACATGCGGGCAAAAAGAGGCACGGAAGACACCTGCAGGCAGAGCCAGACAGGAGATCCTGTCATGGTCCTGGGAGGCCCAGCCCGGCTCGCAGCTATGGCCCCTGCTCCCTGACACTCACCGGGCCACAGCCGCCCTCCATCCACAAAGACCTGTGTGGGAAATGCTGGGTGTGCTGGTTGATAAAAGTGGATGACAATGACATATCGGCCTAGGCGTGGTACAAATCCTCGCAGGGTCACTTGGTTCTGGGTAGAAAAAAGAGGATAAGGAAAACTTCTCAAGTTGCAGAGCTATGAACATTTAGAGTTTGAAAACAAAAACCCTCTAGATATTTCCCCAAGTGAAATGAACACCTATGGTCACATAAAACTTTCCCTTGAATGTTTACAGTAACACTCTTTTGTAATCAGAAATACTGGAAACAAACCAATGACCCGCAGCTCAGATGAACCAACACTGTGGTCAGCTGTTAATGATGCTGGAGGGAGTGTAATTTGGTACAATCATTTCGGTAAACTGTCTGGCAGCTTTTACCGAAGTCAGACATGTCACTGAGCAATTGTACTCTTAGGTACATGCCCAACAGAAATGCATAACGTTTGCCAAAAGGCTGTTCCCAGAGTGTTCCCAGCACTTATATATCACTTGGAATAACCAAGAGAGAAAGAGTCAGACTCCATTTTGGATGTTTGACTGACAGGTTTCAAGCCCCATCGATCATCTTTAATCTTCTGCCCCACACCTGCACAAGCCAGTAAGAAGGACCAGGAGCCCATCCGTTGGCACAGGGAGGAAGTTCAAGCCACACTAATTCTAGACCATGGGAAGGGGGTCCTCCTCTTGCCCTCCTCCACCTTCCCTCACCCCTGCCCAACCACAGTGAAAACCAGAGCTGTGCCCCCACTTTTGCTCAAGCTTGAGTGTGAGCCCTGCTCTCTCTAGGAAACTTTACTGTGAGATATGTCTTTTCAAATGCTCAAAAAAAAAAAAAAAAAAAAAAAGAAGAAGAAGAAGAAGAAAAAGAAGAAAGAAAAAGAAAAGGAAAAAGAAAAACAGCAGCAATAAAAGATTATCCTCATCTTTCTGACAAGAACCGTGACTCGAAGAAGGCAAGTAATATGAGAAAGGCCATGCTCTAATTTAAGAGCAAAGCCAGAGCTAGAACTCCTTTGTCATGATTTCAGTTCATCTCCTCCTATGAATCTGGTGGACTTCCCCACAGAGGCTCTTATTAAATTTTCTCTCTCAGATCCTGTTAATTTTCTAACTTGATGCAATGGGAACGGACATGAGCCATCCTCTAGGACTGAAAGGACACCGTATCATCAAGACAAATGCTAATTCCTGCAATTTCATAGTTTATAGTGAAAAAAATTCATCTTCATGCTATCGATTATTAATTAATAAATGTTTATTGAGAATTTCTTGCCTCCCAAGCATTTTGCTGGTATAGTTGGGGATGCAAAAATCAATTAGCCAGCGCAGCTTTCGCAAGTGCTTATATGCCACCTTGGGAAGACAAGTGATTATCTCAACAATGTTACACTGTTACAATGTTACACAGCAGTAGCCCATGAAAGTATGACCTATCACAAAACGGGCCACGGAAAGTTGCTGAATGACTGTGTAGATAGAGACACAGAAAGAAAAGAGAACATCAGGATGGGGCAGTCATAGACAGGAATAGCCAGATGCCTCATATCTGGGATTCTCCAGAGTTGAGAGCAGATGTCCCCAAACTTCAGGGGCATCCAAATCCCTTGGGAGGTTTATTAAAACACAGACTCCTGGGCCCTGCCTCCAGAGTTTTTGATTCAGTAGTTCTGGAGTGGACTTGTAAACATATATGTCTAACAAGTTCCCAGGTGATGTGGATGCTTCTGGTAAGGGTCACGCTTTGAGAACCATAATTCAGAAACAACACACTTGAGCAGAGTCCCACCTGCGGTGCCTTCAAGATGACTCCAGTAACATCAGCAGAAGGCAGAGGATCCTGGGGCAGGAAAGGGGAAGGCTCACCCCTCGGGACATCCAAAATCAAGGCTGTTGGAGGAGTTTCAGGGACCAGAGAAACACAAGAGGCACTGAAAAAAAGAAAAGAAAAGACAAGAAAAAGAATATTAAAAAACAACCAAAAATGGAAGAACTGTCCATTGGTGAAAATAGCAACTGTGAGCACAAGACTGTGCGGCATCGACAGGACCTAGTCTCGGGAGAACCACAGGACTGTGGAGGGATCTTTATACAAAGACACTCAGTGTAGTCAACTGCCGAGTGTATTCTGGCAAACCCACTCAATACAATGAGCCAAAGCAGAAAGAAAATCTTAATTGTGATAGAAACCAGACAGAAACTTAAGACACCTTCCCTTCTAAGAACTATAATTCATGTTAAATGAGGTCAATGCCATGAAACATTATTATTCATTTCTAAACATAAATGTCACCATAAAATCATATAAAAACAAAGAAGGCAAGTGCACATCATTTCTCTTAGGCACAGATTTCTTTTAGGCCAGATGTCACTGTCTTGGTGGCTTCTACAGCCTTAACTATATGCCTAAGATTTTACGACTGTGTCTACAAATTATTTTTGGATCTACAACAAAAAAAACCCTCCTGAAACCCCAATAATCAATCGTCAGCTAATCCTCATAACACAGCGGTGAGGTGGGTCATTATTTCCATGGTTTTTTAAATGAGGAGTCTCAGACACTGCGGTTAAAAGATTGGAACAAGGTGAGTCTTTGTGGGGTTTCAGAACAGCCGGTAGGAACTTCTCTTAAGGGCAAAGCTTACCCATTCTGCCCAGGGGCTACAGCATCAGCTTCCTGACATTAATGGAATCCTGGAAAGATGGCTGGGGGCAGTGATTTAGCTCATTTTTTATTTTAACCCATCATCAGCCTTTAGTACCTTGGCCTACGATCCCTTCTGAAGTTAAGCATAAAGTCACAGCCTTACAAGCATTGTAGTACCACTCAGAGCACAAACAAGGAAGAAAGGAAAGGACACCCATTACCTTTGATTAACATAACCCCCGTAACTGGCAATGCATTTGACTTGAGGTCTCAAATATTCAGTTGAGAATTCTTCAATGGGTATGATACAAATTTGATGCTGTTGAGCAAATACAGTGCAAAAAGGTAACATCACGGTTATCAGCAAAGTCAACGGTAACGGTCAAACATATTCTTTAAAAAGCCGTTAAGTAAAGAAATTATAATTGTTATATTAAAGTAGAAAAAAACTGCAGAATGGTACTCCCTATGGCATCCTTATGTGCATAAGGATTTATCCTTTTTAGCATTACACAGGATCACTGCCCAAATGTTCTTAGGATAGTCACATGAATAAATGAAATTATGATATTCAAAAACAACTCTTTGTCTGTGACTTCAGGTGCCTGTTTTCCTCTCCTGCCCTGGGCTGATGCTGGCTTTTCAGACCCATTGGCAGGAAGAGGCGGAGGTGGCAGGCAGCTAGGGAGCCTGCTGTTCAGAGCCTGTTGTCTGTAACTCCTGCTATAAACAATCTTTCTGAATAGAGGATGACCTGATTCTCAGGCACATTTGAACTTCATTAAGGGAAGTGTCTCCAGAACTAGTTTCTGAGTCACACAAGAGACTCAGTTATCAACTTATCACTACATTTTATTTTAATCCAAACTGTATTATCAACTTGATCACAAACCTATTCAGTAACAACAAAACTTTTTATTGAACACCTACTATAGGCCAGGCACTGAGACTAAGGGATCCTAGAAGACCAGGATGGCGAATACCCCTGCTCTCATGGAGCTTATATCCTAGTTAGATGTCCAAATGACATCAGACTATTGCAATAAGGGCAAACTTATGCTTAAAAGATGAAGACTCAGCCCTGTTATAATTCCCAAAGATGAAGAGGTTAGATTTGCTCAGATTGTTAGGTTTAAAAGGATAGTCACAATTTTAAAAAGAAAGCCTTAAGCTACTATATAATTTATGTAATAACTTCTAAAATCTCAATTCCAGATAATTCTGAAGAGAAGGCTCAAAGTTTTTAATATTGTCCAGCATGAATATTTAAAAACACATTAGAACATGCTGGCCTAGCATTTCGCAGAGTGTGATTTGTGCTTAAAATCAGCAGTGACAGAAAGTTGCTTCATACTTAGATTATCTTCTATTCTCTGAGGCATTTATTAGAAATCTAGTCATCCTTTCCTAATCCGGTCCCACTGCCTGTGTTTATCATAATTCTTAATATTTAAGTTGCGCTATTAAAAGGGAGGCATGAAGGTATCTAACCTCCCAAACTTAGTATTTTTAACTCTTAATTGTATATATCTAATTAACTGAATAATGTGTTTTTTGAGATAGAGTTACAATATTCTGGAAAGGAAATACCAGGTAGTTGCAACATTGAAAATTCTGAAGGAATTTGCCAAAAAACTAATAGACATGATTAAATAGTAAAATGGGCAAGAAAATAAACAGTAAATAATGGCATTTCTATACACCAGCATAAAACAAACTAGGAACTATAATGACAAAAGAGATTTCATTCATAATAGTAACAATGAATAAACATTCATGAAATAGAGTTTTGTGAGCTGTGTTCAAACTTGACAAGCAAACTTTACCAGTGCTATAAAAAAAGGCTCAAATGAAGAGGCAAAACAGAGTTTTAGATGCAAATAAAACACATCATAAAACTAGCAACTCTTAACATATTCACTTTGTAGGTGGAATACAAACCCCACCAAAATTTCTCTAAGTTTTAAAATATAGAGATATCACCAAAATGCTTCTAAAATTCAAAGGGCAAAACAGACAGCGTTACCAGAAGGAATCGGGCCCTGCGTGCTCTGAGCCGAATGCCCGCATCTGCCAACAGCTCATAGACGGCGAGGCGACTCCTGCCATCAGTCACGACACTCCGGCAGAGGACACTGTGAAAGGACAGAGTGTTCTTAGCTTGACTCCTCTGGTCTCCCTGACCTTGTGCCTCCCTACGGGGTAGCTGATGGCTCTTCTGTTTCTCCTGTTTATAACTAGGTCACTGACAGTGAATTTTCTGACACAATGCAATCTAGAGAGATGCAGTCCACAATCAATACAAGAAAAAGACCCTTCTGACTGTGGCTCATCTCAGGGCTAAAGGCCTTGCTTCACTTTTTCCACCCAGCTTTATGCAATACTTGGTCTAGTCATTGGGAGAAAAAGCCCCAGGGTCAATAATGTCTGATCTTGGGTGCCTGCGTGGCTCAGTTGGTTAAGTGACTGTCTTCAGCTCAGGTGATAACCCTGGAGTCCGGGGATTGAGTCCCGCAACGGGCTCCCAGCTCTGCAGGGAGTCTGCTGTTCCCTCTGACCTTCTACCCTCTCTTGCTCTCTCTTACTCTCTCTCTCTCAAATACATAAAAAATAATAATAATAATAATATCTGATCTCCAAGATACAACCTTCATGGAGACTTATCAATATTCTTAGTACTGTTGGTGACTAAAGTTGTCTATCAGCCTCACAACGACTGACGATATCCCACACCCCATCAGCGTTGGGGCTGGCCTCACTCCAGTCATGACTAACCAGAATTTGCCATTGGAAGCTCAGTCTGTTCCTCTCGTGCTTCCTTCCTCATTGCATCAGCTGCACTCCTTCTTTCTACCCCACCAGGTGAAATACGGAGGTCAGGAACATTTAAAAGTTCGCGGTTTAAAACCAAAGAATAGACTCTAATGGTAAAACCCACTGAAGAAGTGTTTTTGGAGGAATGTTTCTGACTTCATATTCGATAGCCACTTTTCTGTCTGTAAATGCATTTTGGAAACTAGTTTGGAGGCAAACTAAAAGAAATGGCCATCTCTGGGAAATATTTGAAATAATTTATGCAACGTCTTTTGGGTAAGGATTAAAATGAGATAGTATTATAAAAAGCCATAGTTAGAAACTCAAAGAACAGCTGTTTTCTTTTTCCTTTTGAGCACTTGTGTGTGTGTGTGTGTGTGTGTGTGTGTGTTTGTGTGTGTCTGCATGAAATTAAAATGCATTCCTTTTGGTTCGAGCACAATCCTGGGAGTTAAATATATTAGGTGATTGACTTGGATTTAGTTTTATCCATATCCTTTTAAAATTCTTACTAAGAATAGACTAATGATAATAACTGGATTGAATTAATCCGAGTGAACTTCTCTCACAGAAGGGCGATCAGATTTAAATCACAACACTGTTTTGAAAGTGGTACTTTAATTAGCACCACTACTCTTCTGTTGGGATATTTTTTAATATAACTCCATTAGAACTCACTCGAAAAATGCTGGGAAAGATTCAACCCTCAGCAGGAGAAGCTGCAATGTTGAAAGGGCCTGTCATTTGAAATAGGCTTTGATGGGTCAAATATTTTCCAATTGCACCACATTTTTGGACCATGGTACTTACAGCCTGTTCATGTTTACTTGTCCACATGACAGCCAAAGTAGAGACGGAGGAAATATTTTAGACTAGTGAAACCATATCATGGACATTCCTGGATATAGTTAAATACAATAAAAGGGAGTCCTAGTCTAATACAACCCTGTCTTGGTATTCTAATGTCCCCGGTAAAGAAGAACTTGGTGCTGTCATGTCCAGAGTCAAAGTGATCTCCAGAATACTGCACAGTTGTTTGCCCCAAATGCCATTCGGACAGACGTCATGAAACCAGGCTTATGGCTTATGGAATTCTGGAACAGTGCCCTTTCTTTCTTTAGCTTTGAAACCACTCCTCTGCTTGGTCTAGATATTCTCAGCCTCTTCTGAGATGGGTCAGAGAGCCACCAGGGACATTAAGAGTGTTTCCTCCTGGGCCCTTAGCCATCACCACCTTGTATCCTGTGGAGAATGGATCAAGCGACATAATTTGGAAGGTGGAAGGAGTCAGAGGGCTGAACCAGAGGGTGCACAGGACCTGGAGAGGCCCTGCCCCAGCCCTGTGGCCAAAAATCTCCAGGACTCAGATGGTGAGGTGACCCACTTGCCTGGGAGTGTACATTCCAGTGGTTGCTTATGTCATCCACAGATGAAACTAACATTTTCAGATAATGACAGAATATTCTGGGGAAATTTTTTGCACCATTAAAAATCCAAATATATATGTGTGTGTGTATGTGTCAGAGAGAAGAGCTGACTAGATTTTTTTTTTTAAAGATTCTTAAAAGAAGCCCTCACAGTTTCCTTTTTAGGGTCTCTAAGAGCATGATGTTAATTCAATAACCATTTCATTAAGTCTCATAAAAGTTTCCATTCTGAGCTTCTAAAAGTAACTCTTTTCATAACTTCTTTGATTTTCAAAACAGGGAAAAATGTCCAACTACATCAGGTCATTCGGAGTTTGACAAAAAGCCATAGGCAAGTCATGGAAACAAAATGTGTAAGGCCTTGGCCAAGAACTGGGTGGGTTCACTGGAGTTCCCCACTTGCTGTCTGAAGAGATTGACTCCTGGAGCCATTTATTATAAAATTAATTTCATGTTGAAAGCACCCCTTGCACAGATTCTTTAATTAAAGCATATTATGGGGGCACCTGGGTGGCTCAGTGGGTTAAAGCCTCTGTCTTCAGCTCAGGTCATGATCCCAGGGTCGAGTCCCACATGGGGCTCTCTGCTCCATGGGGAGTCGGCTTCCTCCTCTCTCTCTGCCTGCCTCTCTGCCTACTTGTGATCTCTGTCAAATAAATAAATAAAATATTTTTTAAAAATAAAGCATATTATGGACATTTGCATGGATCTTGAAATAGTATGCAAAGAAAACAATTTTTAATAAATCTTTGTCAAAGTTCTTGGAAGAGAGTAACTAAATCAGGGTGAATTTTTAAATCTTTGGTTAATTATTTTTCACCTGATGATCATCAAACATTAATTATTCCCAGTTTCTGCACGGTGTGTTGTGAAGGCAGTTGTGATAGAGTCTTTCCTCTTTCCTGTGCGCCCATGTGCTCTACCCAGCATTTTAGGCAAGAGCACTGAGCTCCCTGCACCGCCCAGGACTGTGGTGGCTCCATAGGAATCTGAGCCAAAGTAGCGAGCACAACACACAGAGCGGAACACACAGCTTTTCAAGAAGATACAACGTTTTCAAGCTGTCCACAGAGAAGCAACCCAATACCACACTGGGGGTGAAACCTGAGAGCATAGTCTCCTGCTTGGCTTCAAGATCGGCCTCAAAAAGGAAACAACTTCCCAATCCAGATAAAAACCAGAGTTCCCAAGGCTGACCTCCAGATCATTCCAGGACAAAGGAATCCCCCAGGACAGGATTGGTTACCTGTACTTGCAGCTGTAGATGTTCACCTGGCCTGCCAGGACAGACCCCGGGCTCTCCATGTGCACATCAACAACGGACAACTGGTCTACTTCCGTGGAATACTGGAGCACGACCACGTAGTTGCCGATGTGCGGTACCCGAAGCCGCAGGTGCAGCTCCACCTGTCAGAGAGCCCGAGCACGTGGATGTGAAATGCACTGGACGCGTTTACATAGCAACAGTGAAACCAGGGCTGAGCAGACACCTGGAAGTAGTGTCATAGGTCATCATCGTAAGAAACGTGGTCTTCTAGGTAGGAATGCCAGATAAAATACAGGATGTGCCACTAAATTTGAAATGCAGATACACAATACACGTAATTATTGTTTGCACGTTAAATTGAATGGGGCATTTGTATCTTTATTTTCTAAATCTGGCAACCCTACTTATAGGGGCTTCTACTCTTTCACGTATATATTTGCCTTGTTTCTTAAGGCAAAAGACTCTCTAAAACTTGAGGTAAAAAGGTATCTCCAGCAGATGTTAAAAGGAATGGAAGTCTGCCTTGAGGCTCTTTTGCTGTTCTTCAATTTAAAAAATGAACTTAAAGCTTTGTGGTTGCAGATAATGAGAAGAGATACATGCACCCCACTTCTGGGATGACAGCTAATAACAATTTGGTTTTCGTACTTCCAAACCATTGTCCATGTCTGTAAATGCACATGCATGTACTTTTCTTTTTTTAAAAGAAATACTGCTTATAATAGGCAATCATGGATGCTTTTGTACATCCCAGCAGAGCCAAGTAGCTCTGACAGAGTCCATATGACTCTCAAAGCCAAAAATATTTACTATCTGGCCTTCCACCCAAAAACAAAAAAAAATGCCCATGCCTTGTTAGGAGCTTGGAGTCTGGAATCATACTGCCTCCAGCTGCGTGACTGTGAACAAGTTACTTAATGTCTATATGCCCCAGTATTCTCCAGTGTACAAATGAAGATAACAATAGTATCCACCTTTTAAGATTATCATGAGGATTAAATGAAGTAATATGGGAAGAACTCTCAGAAATGTATGTGGCATGTCACAAATACTAAATAAACACTGATGATTATAATTGTAATTATTGCCTTTTGCCATGACTTGCTTTTTTTACTCAATAGTATTTTCTCTGTTTATAGCAGGTACATGCAGATAAACTTTATTTTCTTAATGGCTTCCTACCATTTCATATAGTATGATCATAAAGTGATTTATTTAACTAATCCCCAATTGATGGACACTTAGGTTGCCTCTAATTTATATATTAGAGAGATATATAATATATATTATTATAAATTATATAATTTATATAATATAAATTTAATAAATCATAAATAAAATATATAAATTATATATAGTTTATAATGAGATATTACTATGATCTATTATAGTATATATAAATTATGTAATTTATATATTATAATAAATACATATTATAAATTATATAATTTATTATATGCAATATATAATTTATATGTGTATATATATTATAAATTATATAATTTATATAGATGTGTCTATGTATATATCATCATATAGCTTTATATGTTATATGGGAAAAAAATATATATATATGCATATCCTTAGGCTAGTATTTCTGTAAGATTCCTAGGAGTAGAATTGCTGAGTCAAAGGATAGGTGCATATTGAATGTCTGAGCCAATATTAAAACTACATTCTATACAGTTTAACTCTCTTCAGTCTGTAAGCTCAGGCCTAGCCAAGCTTTACCACTTAATTAAAATCCTCCTGCCCCTTGCCTTCAGAAATTCACATTTACTGTTCTCTCTGCACAGCCCTGAACCACACAACTAATATTTTCCACAGTGATTTTTCTATCACTTATATAATAGAAAGACTTCCCTCAGGGGGAAAAAAAAGAGTGGATTATCCACACCACTTTTCCACTCTGTTACAGAGTGAAATATGGGTCCATGTTCAGAGGTTATTACTAGCGTTTCTCCCCTGGGCATCTCCAGACAAGAGTTTGTCTGTTTTCACCCACCATAAAGCACATACAGGTCAATGATATATTCACTTTTCTCCCAGAAGTTATTATTGGCTTCCAGTTTTATCACAGCACTCTATTATAAATTTCTATTGTTCTTTCCACTCTAAGTCCTATAGATTGACTTTTTTGGAAGACTTGTAGGAAGGCTTTTGAATACATCTGTTGGTAAAAGTAGGCTTTGAGAAACTCAGATAAAAGACAAATGATGGCAAATGGAAATTTTACTAGCTGCTGTTTGTTTTCAGTTATTTCTATATTCCTAGTAAAAGGGAAGTTCAGTGTCAAGCCGGAAGGTTCCTTTTGGTTTTATGGCATAGAACTGCCCTTACCTAGTTATGAGTGTTTCAAGATAAAGACATAAAAGGTGGGCATATCAAATCTGATGCTTACACAAAGCTAAAAGGGATGATTAACACATCTGATGTCAAAATGAGTCTTCAAAATGATTTGGTCAAGCTCTTATTAAACACCTACTGTATGCCAGCTCCCCTGATGGGCTTATATGATGGGAAACAAGACAGACTTGGTCTCTATCCTCAGACAGACTTCAGTCAAATACTTAGATTATTAGATCAACACAGTATGAAATTACATGTATGACAAATGTTCTGACAAGGTGGGCAGGGGGCTGCCTGAGAAGGCCAGGAAGACTAGGGAAGGAGGGAGACTTCCTGAAGAAACAACTTAGCTGAGTGCTGGAGGATGAGGAACAGGCCCCAAAGGGAGGGAGGAGCATTCAGGCAGAGGGAACAAGCTGCAGTAGGAGGCTACCCTGTCACATACCTGCTGTAGGGTAGCAGATATGCAGTCCAAGAAACTGAAGGCAGGCCACCGTGACCGGGAGCAGAGAACAAGAAGAGTTATGATAAAACTGGGAGGTAAGAGGGGTAGCCTTAGAGATTCTTAAAATCTTTTGTCTCTATCCTAAAATCAAGGGGATGTTATTGAAATTTCCCAGTTGTGTATGGATAAGGATGGGGTGAGAGGGTCAGGGATGACTGGATATTTCTATCAACACGAGTATGAGGACAATTGTATGGAGTCAATATTGGGAGATGCAACAGCAAGAGCTGATGTGAGTGAGCTAATTTGGTTACTGCTGAGATCCTTATGAAAGATATCATATACTGGGCAAGAAGGATACATGGAGAGGAGTAGAAACACTTAAGAAAAGGTTGGGATGGACACTCAGAGATGGGTTGTCTTTGGTGAGGGGGAGAACAGAGGAAATCATGGTTGACCCTAAGGATTCTGATTTATACAATTAGATGGATGGTGGTACCATTTACTTAGGTAGGGACATTAAAATGTAATTTGAGATCCCTCTGAGACACCTAAGAGGTAACGTCAGGAAGGAAGTTGGCTATGCTCTTCTGCACCTAAAAGCACAAGTATGACTAGACATACCAATTAGGTAGTTTTCTGTGTAGAGTTGGTATCTATCACAACAGGCATGGAGGAGGCTGCTTAGGGAGAGAATATAAAGTAAAAAGACAAAGGCCAAGATTGAGCCTGAACAAATTCTAATATCCAATGGCTAAACAGAGGTTGAGCCTGTAAATGATATTCTGAGGAAGCAGCCAGAGAGGTAGGAAGAGCTCCAGACCACTCCTAAATTACGGAAAACAAGGCGTGAGAGTATTTTAAGATGTGAGGGGTATTCAACAAGTACTGAAAGCTTTTGAGAAGTTAAATAAGCGAATAGGCGAAGAATGAAAACTATCTGTTGGACTTAGTAAAAAAGAACATAATTGGAAACCCTGGGAAAGAAAGAAAATATAGGAAGGAAGGAAGAAAGAAAGGAAGGAAGGAAGGAAGGAAGGAAGGAAGGAAGCCAGACTGGTGTGGGTTGAGGTGTGAATGGAAGTGAAAGAATTAGAAACAGTGTAGAATTGTCTAACTCGCTGGAGAAGTTTGGTTGTGAAGGAGGGAAGCATTATGGCTGAGGGGCTGTGGGAAGAGAAAGGAGGGTTTTAATAAAAAGGAAGATAGACTTTAGCATCTTTAAAAGGTGACAGCGACTTCCAGTTCAGATGGCATAGTGAATTCACATTTTTTGCACCCCTTCTGCTCCAAGAGACAGCAACTATGGACAAAATGTTTTGAAAGGAAAACAAAAAGATATGTTTGAGATTAAAAGTGATGGAATATAAGTAAAAGAAAAACTAAAAATGCACTAGGGCTGAAGCCCAGAGCCTGTTGTCCTCCAGGTCTGGAAGTATGTTGTTTTGGTCAGCAGTTCAGCTCATGCAGAGTAAAGAAAACAAAAGATGCCTCATGAGACAGTGGTTAGATTCAGGCTCATTTTCTGAAGACAAAGGTAAGGGTTCCCTCAAATCATGAAAAGCTGAAAAAGGTGCTGACAATCTGCCACTTAGATCTCAGCATTATAAGAAGCTGTTGAATTCAGGGCTCAAATATCAAAGATGGAGCCTCATGACCAAGAACTGATTTAAGCCACCCACTGACTCAGTGTCTGAATCTGTGCTCACACTAGTATCACAGCAATAGAAGTGGCACATTGTAATGCTTGCCTCTGAGCTAAGGGTCCAGCGGACTGGTAAAACATTGCAAAACTATGAAGCTGAGACAGATATAAAGGGAGATGATAAAAACCTTCCATTCAAAACAAGCCAATAAGCCTGCAAACAAGATAAGCTTCCAAAACACAAAAAGAAATCTAATATCAGAAATAGGCAATGATATCATCAATCAGAAGATGAGTTTACTTCAGATGAAATGAATTTTATAGGACAGTCTGATAAAGACTTTAAAATGAATATACTGGTCCTTAATCTGAAATCTTCAAACTTGAAAAAGGAAATTATTTTGGATTTTGTTTGGTGGCAAAAACTAATCTCACCTAACCAATCAACACTTGGTGGCAAAATATGACTTGAACTAAGTTCACATATATGGTCTTCATGTATTTCTCTTGGAGTGCCTATTCATGCTTTTCACTGAAGAAATATTAACATGTTTGGTTATAGGGTGTTGGCCAGGGCCCTCCTGGAGATTGTGTGTGTGTGTGTGTGTGTGTGTGTGTGTTTATGTAGAGAATCTTAAAAATTCTTAATTCTGAAACATACCTGCCTCCAAGGGCATTAAGATACTAAAAATATAAATGAAAGAGTAATGTCTTTAAAAAGTAAACAAAGTTGGGGCACCTGGGTGGCTCAGTGGGTTAAAGCCTCTGCCTTCAGCTCAGATCATGATCCCAGAGTCCTGGGATGGAGCCACGAATCTAGCTCTCTGCTCAGCAGGGAGCCTGTTTCCCCTCCCCTCTCTCTGCCTGCCTCTCTGCCTGCTTGTGATCTCTGTCTGTCAAATAAATAAATAAATAAAATATTCTAAAAAGTAAACCAAGTTATGAAGCTAAATTGACAGAAATAAAGCAAGTAAAAATAAATATGAGTAAGAGCCAGTTAGAAATCTTTGAGATTTACAGTATAAATTAAACTGAATCAATAGGCTAGATAAAATCTAGACTGGAGAGAGTGAAACATTCATGTATTCTGAGGAAGTCTTGAGTAATTAACCCACCAAGTAGCTAAAGAGACAAGAGATATAAAAATATGAAAGAGCAGTTTGGACATAGATTGTGAGGCTCCAAGACTCATCCAGACTAATTTCCAGAAAAGAAAAATGTAAGGAATGGCACCAAAATTATACTTGAAGTGATAACATATGAGAATTTCCCAGGATGAAAGACATGAATCTTCATTCTGAAAGTGTACATGAGGACTAAACAGATAAATAAAAACAAATCTACACCTAAACATACCATAATGAAACTTTAGAATGTCACAAATAAGTCTATCCCAGAATTTCTGGTTAAACATGGTGGATTAAGCATGATCTTCCCTCTCAGAACTCCATAAAAATTAGTCAGGATTTTAAAAATCATAAACACACAAAGAGAAAGAGAATAAGAAAGAGAAATAAAAACACAACAGACCAGAGAAATCAACAAAATTTTGGAAGCTGGAAAGCAGATGAACGTCAACCAATTACCCGAGAGAAAGCTGAAATCTAAGTGTCTGTGTGTATGTGTAGAGCTGGGGTGAGAGTTGGAAGAAAAGATTGAAGAAATCTCCCAAAGCATAAAACAAGATCAAGAGATTGTAAATGCTGATTAAAGATAAAGAAATAAAGTATCAAAGAAATAACTCAAGAAAGTTTCCCAGAATAATGGATAAAAGTTTCCAGGCTAAAAGGCTGAGAACCTGGCACATTGGCTGAAACACTATCTATGTTAAGGCACATCCTTGTGAAATATCAGAACATAAGAAACAACAACAAAAAAATGATCTCAAAGGCTTTAAGAAAGGAAAACCAGATTGCAATCAAAGCCCTGGGAACCACAATGTAACTTCTCAAGAACAGGACTTGAAGCTAGAAGTCAATGAGGAAACATTATCAAATTCTGGGGAGAAATGATTTCTAACCTAAAATCCTACATCTAACCAAAGTAAAAAAAAATCAGGATTGAGAGTAGACTAAAGATAGTTTCAGATATGCAAGTACTCAGCAACAAGAAAAATAGCTCCTGTGTGGCCTTTCACAGGAAGCCTCTGGAGGATATAATCTATCAAAATGAGGAAACAAAAAAAAGAAAAAAGAAAAGAAGTTGAAAGAAGTTCCAACAGTCAGAAAAAAGAAGATTTAATAAAATGAAGATAAAGAAGAGAATATCTAGAATGGTGGGTGATGGTGGTGATGGTGGTGATGAAAAATTTCATGAAAGAGCTATGTGTCTCAGGCTCAGAGACTATATTCCAGGGTCAAGAAGAGAGATGAAAGATTCCAGGGAAGATACCTCCAAGAAGAAATGGAGAAGAGAAAAAAAGAAGAAAGGAAAGGAGAAGAGAGGGAGGGTTGGTATGTGGTGTATTTGAATTAAGATGAAACTTACAGTCTATCTGAAAGTCAGGGAAAAGGGTAAAAATAAAATTTCTAGACAAAAACAATAAGTAGGAGATTGGTTTACAATGGATAAATAAGCATTCTAAAGGCTACGTTGTACAAAAGAAGAGATCAGAATTACTGAGTAACTTTAGACCTTGTTGGAAAATATATACTTAAGAAGATATTTTAACATATTAAGGGTAACCACTAAAATATTAGAAAACAATCTGTACCTATCAAACAAGCAGAAAGATAGAGAAAACTCTTAATCAAACAGAAGAAGAGGGTACTCAGCTGGCTCAGTCAGTAGAGCATGTTACTCTTGATCTTGGGGTCATGAGTTCAAGTCCCATGTTGACCCCAGATCTTACTTAAAAACAAACAAACAAACAAAAACAAAAAATCAGAAGGAGGAAAATTATTTTTAAAAACATAAATTAAAAGTTAATAAACAGGTATGGCTGCTCTAGACAACAGTATAGAGGCTCCTCAAAAAGTTAAAAACAGAGCTACTCAGCTAGTACTGGCAACTGCACTACTAAGTATTTATCCAAAGTATATAAACAGTGATCTGAAGAGGGCATATGTACCCCAATGTTTAAAATAGCAATGTCCACAATAGCCTAAATATGGAAAGAGCCCAGATGTTCATCGACAGATAAATGGATACAGAAGATGTGGTATGTGTGTGTGTGTGTGTGTGTGTGTGTGTGTACACAATGTTGAAGGAACTAGAGGGTATTATGTTAAGTAAAATAAGTCAGTCAGAGAAAGACAAATACTATATGCTTTCACTAATATGTGGAATTTAGAAACAAAATAAATGAACATAGGAGGAGGAAAGGAAAAATAAAATGAAAACAGGGAAGCAAACTATAAGAGACTCTTAACTATAGGAAACAAACTGAGGATCATGGGGGGGTGGGGGAGGGATAATTGGGTGATAGGCATTAAGAAGATCACTTAACGGAATGAACACTGGGTGTTGCATGTAACCGATAAATCACTAAATTCTATCTCTGAAACTAAAAATACAGTATACGTTAACTAAATTGGATTTTAAAGAGCTAATAAATAAAATGATAAAAGTCTAAATATGTCTGAAATCACAATAAATATAAATGGATTAAAATCACATTGTGAAACAGAGATGATCAAATTGAAATTAATTATATATATATATATATATATATATATATGAATTTGTTTACAAGAGACAGAGTCTTGGTGTACAACAGTGTGATCTGACTTTAAAAGATGAGCTGTCCAGATTACCTTTCTCAGAAAGAATAAAGAAGAGAGACTCAGGTGGCAGTAAGTGCCAGAGCTAGGAGTTAACAAAGAAATGGGACCAGAGCAGACTTCATGGCATGTGCGTGAGACAAACAGCTATGAGTAAACAAAAGAAGTCATTTCATATGGGGCGCTTGGGTGGCTCAGTGGGTTAAAGCCTCTGCCTTCGGCTCAGGTCAGGATCCCAGGGTCCTAGGATCACACCCCGCATCGGGTTCTCTGCTCAGCAGGGAGCCTGCTTCCTTCTCTCTCTCTCTCTCTGCCTGCCTCTCTGCCTACTTGTGATCTGTCAAATAAATAAATAAAATCTTTAAAAAACAAAACAAAAAAAACTTTATTAAAAAAAGAAAAAGAAGTCATTTCATAGAAGGAGAGGTAAATAGGCAAACACATGAAGAGAAGGGAAGGCTTCTGTGAGAGCCAGGTAGTTCTGTCCCTCGAAGATTTCTGAGAGACCTGAATGTACTCAGTTCCTTCCCCTGGAATCCTGCCAGACCTCCCTGTATCCTAAAAGAGGAAAAACTATTCATATGAACTAGACTTCTTAGTGGTTTGCTCTTTTGACCCACGGTGCTGACGAGAACATGTTATAGCAGTATGGCTAATGGTTACTGAGTGATCACTTGATCACAACAAGAGCCCCTCATGGATTATTTATTTAATAGTAACCATGAGTTAGCTACTATTCTTATCCCCATTTTGTATACTAGTAAATTCAGGCCTAGAGAGATTTTACAGCTAGTTATTGATGACCTAAGACATGAAAGCAGGCAGTTTCACTCCAGAACCATCTTGACCATGACATATGGTTTCCAGAGGAAGGATTACTCTGCATTGCTCCAGGTGGCTAATGACAACCAAAAATTAGCCTACCTCTAGAAGAAGTGACTCCTCCATCGATTCCAAGTATTCAACAGAGGCTAAGTGAATGTTTAATAAAGATAAGTTAGAAAGGATTCCTTCACAGGAAGGGAAATCAAATGATTTCTATGACCTCTTCTAAAGCCATTAGTCTTTGAATTTTAGCACAATGATCCACTACAGCACTGTGCAATAGAACTTTCTGTGATAGCTAAAATATCCTATACTCTGTGTTTTCTGTTAAGGTGGCCACTGGACATCTGTGATTATTGAACACTTAAAATATGGCCAGTGCAATTGAGGAAATGGATGATTAGTTCTACTTAGCTTTCATTAATTTAAATTTATGGAAAGCACATGGGCTAGTCATTGCTATACTAGACAGCCCAAATCTGTAAGCATTTAGATACAATGGTAAAACAGACTGTTAAATAAAACTGGACAGCCCAGGGCTAACTTTTATGCATCATGCAAATATGGCCTTGCCCAACACCTCAGTGCCGTGGCTCTGGGCTGAATCAGAGGCAAAGACACTTCCTGATGAGTCATTAGCATCATATCCTGGAGGCTGGCCCACTTCAACAGCACCTCCCTGCTGTCTGGGGAACACACACACTGTATGCGTGTGTGCATATTTAGGTATGTATGTATTATATATGTATATATTGTGTATGTGTGTATGTGTGTGTGTGTACAGCATGGGTTGGGAGGGATACAGCAGATTGTTAGAATGCAGTGGGAATGAGATCATTAGCTTTACTTTATGCATATCTATATTGCCTTACTTGTTACAACAAGTACACACACATATAAACTTTTTGCAAAACAAAAACTCAAGTAAAATGAAATGAAGACTAAAGAAATATCCTTAAAATCCTATAACAGCTACCCTAGAAATGTTAGCAATATAGTTTACAAAAAGGTATACATCGAAATATTCAGTGAGAATTAGTACCATATATGTTATCAGTCTACACATTCAAGCATGAACATTGGCCTCAAAAGGTACAAAACAGAGAATGTTGTAAAAAGTCAGGAATAGAAATATAGTAAAGGAAGTTTTGTTTTGTTTTGTTTTGTTTTTTCAGTGTCTTTATTTTGAGGTGTTGCACTGTTTTCTTAGTGTTGATGTACAGGACTTCTAACCCAAATCTTAAATCAGTAGAGTCTTAAATTGTTTTGAGGTTTACAAATTCCAGGAAGAAAAGCAATGCCCAAACTTGTAGTGACCTGTCCTCTAAGCCACAAGGAAGGGGCCTTGGGATGCAGGGGTTCCAGATTTCTGAGCTCAAAGAAATCAGCCCTTACAAACTGCTTAGCCTGAGGGGCTGAACAGTCAGCAAGCAGTGCATCCTTTTAGGGTAAGCTGTGTAGTTTCTGAAGGCTGTTTAGAAAGATCTTGCCCTGAATCAGGTAGAGCAAGACACACCCTTATAAGTCTGGGGAATTAAAAAGGAGAGGATTCTGTGATTGCCCACGTTCCCTGCCCTGTCTAGAAAGTGCTCAAAGACAAACTGTACTGTGTTCCGCGGTGCATACTGCCCAGCCACAGCCTGGATCAGAGAACTCAGTATACCTATAATTAACACCTCTGAGAAATCTTTCCAGGTTCCCCTGAATTTGAGAAGCAGCTGCGGCCAAGGGTTTTCAGCAGACACAGACGGGGAGGTAGTAATAGCTTTGACAGTAAATAAAAGGCTGCCCCACCTCTCTCCCGCTGAGGTCCGCCATGACTGGGTGTGCGGGGGTGGGCTGCCTCACTGCCAAGGCTCTTGGCTCCCCATCAAGCAGGAAGTGTCTGGCCTCACAAGCCAGGGCACAGGGGAATCGGGTCACTGGCAAATGCTGGTAGAGCAAGCAACTTCAACAACAACGACAACAACAACAACAAAATAACAGTTACAACTGAGAACAAAACACAACATCAAAGTACATCCCCAAAGAACTCTCCCCCTTCCGTTCACTCATCGTTCCTTCAACAAACTCCTATCACGTGCCTACTGTGGGAATCGGGTGGTAAACTGTCATCTGTGTGAAGAATAAAAACAGAAAGGTCCATAAACCCAGATTCTATTTTAAGCCCTCCCCCTCATCAGATGCTCCATCTTGAAGGTATTACTTGGTCAGGCATCCGTATTTCCACAGGCTAGAGGGTGGGCGTCCCTCTAAATGCCAACTACAGGGTTCAAAGCGTTCTGTGACTCTTGTATATAAGACAGTCAACGGCCTCAGAGAAAGACCACCATTAAACAATTATCCCATGCAACTTGCTGCGGTTGTGAAGCTGAGACCTCCCTCAAATCCTTGCATCAAAGGTCCCTAATTCAGAGGACCCCAATGACACCCCACCCTACTAACTTTTCTTGGAGAGGTCCTGAGTCGGCGCACGGCTGGGTGACTGGCAGTTGCAGGGAGGAGGCCTCATAGTAGTCTCTGGGAAGCAGGACCAGGTAGTCCTAGGAAATGAAGACCAAGAGGACAATTATTCAGATGATGGTGGCCCTTCCTGAGTAATAAAACTATCAGGCATGGTTTGATTAGGTTGACGAGGTTAATAATAACCAGGTGAAGCTCGCTAAGTTAAACTGTCTCCAGCAGCTGCTTTGTTCCCCTCCCTGACTCCCCAAAACACACAAAGCAACTTGTCACAGGTGCTCCAAGCAGGGGAGATAAGCGTCTCAGGGTGAAGGTGTTTGTATTTACAACTCTGGGGGAAGATTTTACCCCCTCTTCTGGGCTGGGTATCAGTTCAAAAATAAACAAAGATAATAAACCCTCAACTGATAATCTGGTCCTTTGAAATACCGGTTGCTTTCATCACCACACATCAGAACACCGAATTGTGGATCGGGTATTTCAGCTTTTTATCCCCCCACCAAAGCAACGTTCGCCTGGCATGGTATTTAAAAAAAAAAACAAAAACCGATGTTTTGTGATCCTGGTGAATCACAGGCTGAAACTGGCTGACTGCCTGTCCTAGGAGATGAGAGGAAGATTGTGTTCCACGGAATGTGCCAAATGAATCCCACAGCGTAAATTCAGCTAAACAGCTCTTCAGGAAAGAGCAGACCTCCAGGTTTGTCAGACGCCAATGGTCTGACAGCTTCAGAAGAATGCTGGCACCACTGGCTGTGAGCAGAGGGAAGGAGGGGGGATGTCTGCCACAACTGTGAAGAGACTCATACGCTGACCATAAAGCTATTTCTCTCGTCAGGAACCTTAATTGGTCTCTAATGGAGAAGAAGAGATATGCATGGAGAGGAAAAGTAGGAGATGGTGGCCCAGGGGGCTCCGTGGTCTACCACGGGGGTCTCACTATCCCAGTGGGCTTTAATTTAACAGGGGCTATTATTCTCTTACTGAGGTTCCTCAGGATGGGACCATAGCTCCTCATTGTTTTATTGTCCCATAGATCTTAGAACAGTAAGGGTTGATAGTAGGTGTTCAGTGAGATAGCTCTAGAGAAAACGGGATCACAACATGGAAGCATATATATGAGAAGCTATACCACGGCACTAACTACATGTCATCAAGCATCTTCCATGCCTGTGGAGTAACATAATGACCTTCTTTCCATGAAACCAACTTTGTACCCATTATTGGTACCAATGGGATTTTCCCTGTCCTCGTTTCTAAAGTCTTTGAAGAACTCTAGAACTTTTGTAAAGCAACCAAGCTTTCTACCAAGAAGATGCAAGAAAAAAAGGGACTGAACAAATAGCATAAACTGTCACATTATCCTCGTAAGATCCCAATTTGGAAAGGACCTAGGTAAACACATCCCTATTACAAGTAAGAGGTAACTAGGGCAGTCTTGGAGTTAAAGAACTTGCCTAAGATCTGCTAATGTAGTAAATCAAAAGGATAGTGCCAGAAGGAAAAGCTTGCTCTTTTCCACTCTGACCGGCTGAAACCAAGCTTTGGCCAAAGACTTTATTTTCAGAAGACTTTTTATAAGACATCAATATCTCAGATAGCAATTTCATCCCTTTATTTCCCACGGCTTCTCTGGCTATTCTATTAGAGTGCAAGGACAGAGCTTTGCCCTTGATGCTGGATTCTTTGTCCAAGGCCATCTGTGTGGTGAGACCATTGCCTGTGTTTGAGGTAGAAGAAGGCGGGGAATATCAGAGAAGCACAGGTCCTCCGTTCTCTTTCTGCCACCACCAACTTCACTGATATTAGGATCTGCTCTTCTTGTAGCTTCTTCTGATTCATTCCATACGATTCCCAGAGGGGCTGATTTTCTAAGACGTCCTTCTGATTCACAACGAAAAATCCCAAAGAAGCTTTTGAAGGGTGGGGACATATACACATTCAGATTTTGCATTTATTCTGGTAACTTTGAGTCATTATGAGTTATAGTTGGTTTGGCTGTTTTTGTCTGAGAGAAGCTGGCTGAAGAATATAAAAGATATTTTAGGGGCGCCTGGGTGGCTCGGTCGGTTAAGCCTTCGGCTCAGGTCATGATCTCAGGGTCCTGGGATGGAGCCCCACATCGGGCTCCCTGCTCAGCGGGAAGCCTGCTTCTCCTTCCACCCCATCGGGCTCTTTCTCTCTCTCTCAAATAAATGCTTTTAAAAAAAGATATTTTAAGTTGACTTCTAGGTCATTTGAGGGCAAATGTCACCATAGTTTCCTATGTCTAAAAGGGGAGCTGCCTGTGATTTTGATATCTTATGATCACTGCGGGTCAGTGTGGGTGGGACCATGCTGGAGGACGGGGAAAGAATCCCACAGAACTCTCCACGGAGGAGGGTCTCTTACCAAGAGGACTCCCTCTGATTTGATACAAGCAATCCATGTCCCTGGTGTAATTGAAAATTGTTCTGCCACACCATTTCCTGGGACGGTGACAAAGGCTGGCTCCTTTCTCGGCAGGAAGATGACTTCTTTGCTTTGAGCAGCACCTATCAGAAATAAAAAGAACCACCTGAGGCGCTTTTCTAGCAGTGACTGCTGGGATTTTGGATACTCAGCTTTAAACATTCCATTTACATCTGAAAAAGTTTAAGACAGACTAGAAAGATATTGATGTGGACAGTGATTAGGTGTCCTGGGATTGTAAGTACCATTTAAATTTGTTAAGTGATTAAGTATATTAATACATGTAAACAGCTTAGAGAAGTTCATGGCACAGAGTAACTGTTTCAGTCATTACATTTGATATTAAATTATTTTGTTCTTTTATTTTCTATGGAAGAACATGTGTTTGTTCTGAAATAAGAAAAAGTTGTGGTTTTCTGTCTGTTTTTGGAATACAAAGGTTTTCTTCTGCATGGAACACACAGAGGACCTCCTATAGAGGTTCAGAAACAAACCAAACTGCTTAATCTGAGCTGAGCCCACCCAAGCCTTTTTCTTCAGAAGAAACATTTGCTCCAAACCCTTGCATTTTCTCTGCCAACATCTCCTAGATCCAGGTTAGGGACAGGAGGCAGTGCCCACAGCCAACGTGCCCTTTGCTCCTCAACGATGGGACGAGAAAGGTGAGGGATTACAGGTCAGAAAACAGGATAATTCAGCAGAGAGTGGACAGTCATATTTGGGAGGAGGCAGAGACCCTTTTATTTCAACCTTAAATTGGATTTCTACAGGCGCCATTTTGTATCTATGTGGGATTCCTAGCGCTTCCTGGAATCAGCTGCCAGGAAAGGTAGATGCTCTAACTCTTGCAGAACAGACTTCCAGGCCTCATGCTCTGACAAGATCCATCCTCTGACTGGCTAATCTTCTGCCCTCAGGACTCCCTCACCCTTCAGTGACGCTTGCATGTTCCTCTCTGGAGCTCTCTTGGGCTTCATGCTTTACACAGCATTCACCTTAAAATTCCTCCCCTCACCCATTTCTCCTTGGCCTATTTGGGGTGCCTGAAACAATGGGAAAATTTAGGGCAGTAGGCCAAGATCCCTCCAATACCACCCCAGAGGTGATGAATGGGTGATGAATTAGCTTTACCCTGTGGTGATAACATAACCCCTGGGGTTCAGCCAAAACACACAGGTTGTTACACCAAGTTTTTAAAAAGACAGTTAATAATAAACTTAACAGCAAAATTTGAATAAGCAGGATGTTTAGAGATTGAAAAAGTAGCAAAGGACAGGGCATTAGGGCACCACCCTTGTCAGACTCTGCATGGGACTTCAACTCTTCTCAGAAGGTAACTCTGTGAAAATTGGAGAGAATGTTTCACTAATCAGTCACTTCCTAATCCAAAAGAGGCTTAAAAATTCACCTACCTGCTTCAGCCCGGTATGGATAAATTGTCACACGACCAGATACGGCTTCCGTTCCAGGGTTAACATATTTCAGAATAACACGAAACAAAGAGTGACTTGACTTCCCCACATTAAGCATGATCCTCACTTCATTCTGAAAAACACCAAAGCGCCAAGAGACAAGTGGCTAAAAGTGTCTAACTAGTGGACCAGTGTCCACTAGAGAAACGTGGATGGAGTGTAGTTAATGCTAGCCAAACAGTGACTACACTCCATTCAGGTCTCACTAGTGGACCTGTAATGTATACACATGCCCACTCTCTCTCTCCCTCTCTCTCTCTCACTCACTCACTCTCCTACTCAGCAAGCATCAAATAACTAACTCTGTAGAAGACGAAAATAGGCAGACCCAGCGATAAATTAAAAAGACTTAAAGGTATAGTGAAAACCTGTTTCCTCAGCAACTGGGATCCCCTGTGGACCCTTCTGGAATCAGGCAGACAGAGTGAATATTAGCTGGACTAGTGTAAGGAAAGCCATAGTGACAGGGGCAGCCATCAGTTGGAAGAGACAAAGAGGCAGCAGAGAAGGAAAAGACAGTGTTATTGGACACCACCACCCCAGTAGAGGGACCGCTCTGGGGTCCGATTCACATACCTACAATTCTAAATAGTCACAGAAGCGTATGTTGGCTAAGCAAAGGTTAAAATACTCCAAACATATTAGTGATAAAATCTAGATGTAACTAAAATATGCCCAAGTCATATGGAATTGTTCTCAGCCTCTATCCAAAGAGAATGTAGGCTTTTTTAAAAAAATTATTTTTTTTTTTTTCATTGTGATGAGCGTACTCTTTCAACTCTATTTCACCCACCCTTTTACTGACCTCCCCTCTGGTAACCACCAGTTTGTTCTTTATAGTTAGGAGGCTGTTTCTCGGTTTCTCTCTGCCTGTCGGTCTGTCTGTCTCTCTCGTTTCCTTTGCTCATTTGCTTTGTTTCTTAAATTCCACATATAAGTGACATCATATGGTATTTGTCATTCTCTGTCTTATTTTGCTTAGTATTATACTCTCTAGATCCACCCACATTGTTACAAATGACAAGATTTCATTCTTTTTTTATGGCTGAATAATATTCCATTCCAATGATAAAAGGGACAATCCTACAGAAGGATGTAACAATTGTAAATATTTATGCACCCAATATGGGATATGCAAATAAATGAAACAGTTATTAACAAGAACAGAGGAAATAATCAATAGTAAAACAGTAATTGGGGACTTTAACATGCCATTTACACTGATGAACAGATCATCCAAACAGAAAATCAACAAGGAAACTGGTTTTGAATGACACCCTAGCCCGGATGGATTTAATAGACATATTCAGAACATTCCACCCTAAAACGGCAGAATACACATTCTTTTCAAGTGCACATAGAACAGTCTCCAGAACAGATCACATATCAGGCCACAACACAAGCCTCAACAAATTCAAAAAGATCGAAGCCATACCATGCACCTTTTGACCACAGCACTATGAAACTAGAGAGCAACCACAAGAAAAAAATCTGGAAAGAACACAAATACAAGGAGGTTAACTAACATGCTACTAAACAATGAGTGGGTCACTCAAGAAATCAAAGAAGAACTAAAATATTACATGGAGACAAAAGAAAATAAAAACACAAAGTTCCAAAATCTTTGGGATCCAGCAAAAGCTGTTCTAAGAAGAAAGCTTATAGCAACAGAGGCCTACCTCAAGAGGCAAGAAAAATCTCCAGCAAACAACCTAATGTTACACCTAAAGAAGCTAGAAAAAGAAAAACAAAATCCAAACCCAGCAAAAGGAAGGAAATACTAAAGATCAGAGCAGAAATAAATGATACAGAAACTAAACAAATAAACAAAAAACAACAACAAAAAAATCAAACAGACCAATGAAACCAGGAACTGATTTTTTTAAAAGATCAACAAAATTGGTTAACTCTAGCCAGACTCACCAAAAATAAGAGAGGGAAAGAGCCCAATAAACAAAATCACTAACAAAAGAGAAGTAACAACAAACACAACAGAAATACAAACAGTTGTAACAGAATGTTGTGAAAAACTATATGCCAACAAATTGGGCAGCTTAGAGGAAATGGATAAATTCCTAGAAACATATAACCTACCAAAATGAAAGCAAGAATAGAAGTTTTGAACAAATTGCTAGCAATAAAACTGAATCGGTAATCAAAAAACCCCCCAAAGCTAAAGTCTGTAGGACCAGATGGCTTCACAGGCGAATTCTACCAAACATTTCAAGAACAGTTAATACCTATGCTTCTCAAACTATTCCAAAATATAGAAGAGGAAGGAAAACTTCCAAATGCATCCTATGAGGACAGTATCACCTAAATCCTGATCCTAAAACCAGATAAAACACTACAAAAAGAGAACTACAGGGGAATATCTCTGATGAACAGAGATGCAAAAATCCTCATTAAAATATTAGCAAACAGAATCAACAATACATTTAAAAAAATCATTCAGCATCCTCAAGTGGGATTTATTCCTGGGCTGCAAGGGGGGTCCAATATTCGCAAATCAATCAATGTGATATGTCACATCAATATGATCCTTTCAATAAATGCAGTAAAAGTATTTGACAAGGTACAACATCTACCCATGATAAAAACCATCTGCAGGGGCGCCTGGGTGGCTCAGTGGGTTAAGCCGCTGCCTTCGGCTCAGGTCATGATCTCGGGGTCCTGGAATCGAGTCCCGCATCGGGCTCTCTGCTCAGCAGGGAGCCTGCTTCCTTCTCTCTCTCTCTGCCTGCCTCTCAGTGTACTTGTAATTTCTCTCTGTCAAATAAATAAATAAAATCTTTAAAAAAAAACAACCACCATCTGCAGAATAGGTCTAGAGGGAACCCATCTCAACATAATAAAGGGTTTATTTGAAAAACAGTCAACATCATATTCAATGGTGAAAAACTGAGAGCCTTTCTCCTAAGGTCAGAGTAAGATAAGGATGTCCACTCTCACCCTCTCACCACTTTTATTCAGCACTGGAAGTCTTAGCCACGCCAATCAGATAACACAGAGAAATAAAAGGCATCCAAATCGGCAAGGGATAAGTGAAACTCTCACTATTTACAAATGACATAATAACATACATAGAAAACCCTAAAGACGGCACTCAACGTGGGCTTTTTAACTTGGCAGAATCCATCTCTAAGGGTTAGTTCCATATGGGAAAATAAAAATGCAAAAATGTATAAGGAGCAAAGTTAGGGGTGATTTGGCAGAGAAACTCCATCATTTGAAATTCATTTCCTTTGCAGGGTGCCTGGGTGGCTCAGTCAGTTGAGTGTCTGGCTCAGGTCATGATCCCAGAGCCCTGGGAACCAGCCCCATGTCACATTCCCTGCTCAGCAGAGAGCCTGCTTCTCCCTCTCCCTCTGCCCCTCCCACCACTCGTGTTCTCTCTCTCTCTCTCAAGTAAATAAATAAAATCTTAAAAAAAAAAAAATTCACTTCCTTTGTGTTAACTAGTCATTCTTTCAAACTGTAATCACTGGGAGAAGGTATCCACCTTGACTGGAATCTCAGTCACTCACATCCTATTCTGATTTAATGGACTCCACTGCTTTTTTCTGAATCATGAAGATTGGAATACTAAGGAAACTGAATTTTATATTGGGGAAAAGGAGAAAGAAGTGAGATCTTATAATCTTACGTACTGTTGGGGCGCCTGGGTGGCTCAGTCAGTTAAGCATCCGACTCTTGGTTTCTGCTTGGGTCTTGATCTCAGGGCTGTGACACTGAGCCCTGAGCTGGGGCTCCGTGCACAGCACAGAGCCTGCTTGAAATTCTCTCTCTCTCTCTCTCTCCTTTCCCTCCCCCCGTCCCTTCCCACTCAAGTGCACTCTCTCTGTCTCTCTCTAAAATAAATAAATTTTTAAAAAAATGGATCCTAGGCACTGTTTGAGAAAGGATCCTGATGGGGGACCCTGATCAGGCAAGAAGCAACTTTAGAACCAATGATGGCTCCAAGAGAACTGTGACCCTGTCCCTGTTCCTCTAAGGGGTGACTTATGTAAACATAATAAGTATAGGATCTGCTAAGGACAAATATTGGGTCACCATGGTCATCAATTTACACCTTATATTCTGAATTTCTCCACTGAGAAACACAATTGCAAGAGACCAACCTCAAAGAGAAATCCTGAGAACAAAACTTTTCAGAAATTCTTGGTTGTAAATATTGCATAAGCTCTAAATGAGAAAATTTGTAATTGTAATGAGAAAATTTGTAAATTCCCTAACTATTCCAACAGGAAACCAAAAGCGATGGATACTGTAGAGAAGAATGAAGGAAAGGAGAAATACAGGAAAGGAAAATTAAATAGCACTAAATTCCTCATTGATCTTAGTTTCTATTCATAGAGTAATTCAGAGTTTTAAAAAGCAAAGCAAAACAAAACAACCAGCATCTGAGGGTTTTGAAGGGGCAGGGGGGTGGGAGGTTGGGGGAACCAGGTGGTGGGTATCAGGGAGGGCACGGATTGCATGGAGCACTGGGTGTGGTGCAAAAACAATGAATACTGTTATGCTGAAAAGAAATAAAAAATTTTAAAAAACAAAACAACAACAACAACAAAAAACAACAATCAGCGCTGGCCAAATATCAACCACACACACACTATTGGAATTATTTAATCCAATTCATTTTTATTCTCTATAAATGTTTTTAAAGAACCTTGTCTCTTACGCTAAAATATAGACGAATCCCACTTGGAATACCACTGCTTATAAAAAAAAATCTCTAGAGATACACACTAATTTTCTTTAACCCCTTCTTTGTCTGATTTGGTGACCAAATTAACAGTAAACTGTGACTGATACATATACTTATCAGTTAAAATCCAATCTTACCCCAAGCCCTATCCATAGTCTGGAGAAAGAGAAACCTGGAGTCAGTTTTGGGGACAGTTCACCTTTTGGGAGAACTCACTGAGACTGTTTTGGCTAAGTATATGCCTCACCCTGCCACAAAGCAATTTCTGCTGGCTACATACCTGCACCGAGGTCATCTGAGCATATCCTCTCCAACTAAACTCAGGGAACTCCAGGGGATCAAATCCAAACCTAAGTTCTCTTCCATTAGGTGTGGTACCATCTTCAATCTCATACTTCATATGATGTAAATCCGGGAAATAGTAGTTGTTCTCAGGGCTTTTGCAAATAAAACATGGATACAGCAAGTTAAGTTCACCAATAATCCAAATATTCTTTAATCTCAATAGCTACTGCTAAAAACTCCTACCAAATCGACAGAATACAATAAATGAAAAGAAATAAAAGAGAAATCCCCCTGCTTTTTCTTTAAATTATTGCTTTCATTCATGCAAGCACTCATAAAACACACCCAACACCTATCAGTCTAAGCAATAAAATGAGAAACTCACTTAGCACAACCCATAATGGTGGCAACCTTTAATATGTTCTAAATGGTTGCCAACAACTTACCAAAATCAAATTAGGTTATTTACTATAAATCCATCCATCCATCCATTCATTCATTTATGGACTCATATTCACTCATTACACAAATATTAATATATGTATATGTGTCAGGCACTGTTGCTTAGTACCATATATGCAATAGTGAATATGATATAAAATATTTTATATGCTAAGTTTATAAGTTAGATACACTTATGTATATATATTTAATATATTCAAATATATTATACATATTTATTTTTATTTATTTATATTTTTATATTTAAAATATTCAAATATAATATATGATATGATATATTTAAATATATTAAATATATAAGATATATATATAGTTTATTAAATATATATAGTTTATTAAAATATCAATTTAATGTTTAAAATATATTAAATAGCATTTAATATATTTTAAATATTATATTCTATATTTGTATATAATATAAATAATACTTAATATATTGAATATACAAAAATGTAACTTGTAGACTTGTAAAAATATATTTATATATAAATATATGTATAATATATTTAATATATTAAATATATATATTAAACTATATATATACAGTTTAATCATTATGATGACCTTTTTATGTCTTGAATTTTCTTAAACCATAAGTCTAGATATGGATTCTTTTCAAGAGTCCAATAATGGCAATCCCAGAGAATGATGAGGAACACTACACTGTTTAAGTGACATGTTACAATCAAATAATTTGAAGTTCTTCAAAATGACATATTTTGACAATCCAGTAACAAACTAACAGCAGTTAGTGGATTTAAAGCAATAAAGATCATTTAGTCAAAAGAAATAAAAGGTCATGGCCCTACATTACAAGCAGAATTACAAATGCTTACAATTTCTCTGGAAGTGATATACAAAGGTCCTTAAAAATGTTCTTACCCATTGACCCAGTTTTCTACTTCCAGGAATGCATTCGAAAGAACAATTTTATATATAGTGTCAAAAAATTAACATAAAAGAACCTTTATAATAGTGAAAACTTAGAAACAATGTAAATGTACAATTACGAAATAATTTAAAAATTATGAAATACTAGGTAACCATTAATATTTCTGAAGACTAATAATAATGGAAAATGTCTGCAGTAGCATGTGAAGTGAAGAAAGGGATACAAATTTTATGAAGCAAATATACTAATTTGTATTCATAGAAAAAGCCTAGAAAAAAATATACAAAACATTATTAAAAGGAGTTATTTCTGGGTGGTGGAGTAGGTAGGTCTTTTTTTCCTTTTATTTTTAGGTACTTACTAAAACTTTACAATGAACATATATTTATTACTACAAAAATTATTTGGAAAAAAAGTGAAAGTGAATGCCTTCTAAACTTGTAAGAAAAATGAACAATGTTCAGATAATATCAAAAACAAATATTTGGCAGGAATTTAGTACAAAAAGACGAAAGGTTTACCAACCCAGAGAAAAGCCAGTATGGCATCTTTGATGCTGGTTTGCTATCCTTATAACCTAGTTACAACTAACCACTAAATCAAAGGACATGTCCTAAATTTCATATGTACGTATTGGCTGTAATGTAAAAAAATCAGTATTTCTGCCTCGAGGTGGGTAATTTAATTCTTATTCGGTTGCATTATTTTTACCTGAAAAATAGCCAATTGCCTACATTGGTGGAAGGAAACTTAGCTGGTTAAGTGGGGGAAAGCTCACTTTATCAACAGGGAGGTGGAAAAAAGATAAAACAAGAAAAAAAAAGATAAAACATGGAAAATGTTTCTGAACCTATTTACAAAATTCCTCTGCTCTGTCATGTGCCTCATCAGTCTGCAGGGAAACATACCCACAGATGTGTCCTCCTCCTTCACAGACCCTTTATTATGCGACCCAGCAGTGACTGCCATTTAGAAATGACTGAAGAAGCTCAGCTGGATTGCTCTGACTTTTAGGATTCAAATGCTGAAAACATCAAGGGAAAGGAGAGAAATGCTGTACTAACGAAATACAGAAAATTTACTTTAACTACAGATTTCTTCATTATTCTATTGATAATGCAGAAGTAGTGAAGACACTTGCAACTTAGAAGTTGCATTTCACAGTTTCCAGTGTATGATTAAGTGCCAGAATATTAAAAATTAGTTTTTTCTTTCAAGAGAAAATTATGAGGGCTCGGGGTTTCCAAAGAAGCCTATACTGATCTAGCAGACATATTCAGGACATTCTAGCCTAAAACAGCAGAATACACAATCTTTTCAAGTGCACATAAAACAGTCTCCAGAACAGATCACATATCAGGCCACAGCACAAGCCTCAACAAATTCAAAAAGATCGAAGTCATACCATGCACCTTTTCTGACCACAGCACTATGAAACTAGAGAGCAACCACAAGAAAAAATCTGGAAGGAACACAAATACAAGGAGGTTAAATAGCATGCTATTAAACAATGAATGGGTCATTTAAGAAATCAAAGAAGAAATAAAATATTACATGGAGACAAAAGAAAATAAAAACACAAAGTTCCAAAATCTTTGGGATCCAGCAAAAGCTGTTCTAGGAAGGAAGCTTATAGCAGCACAGGCCTACCTCAAGAGGCAAGAAAAATCTCCAATAAACAACCTAATGTTACACCTAAAGAAGCTAGAAAAAGGAGAACAAACAAAACCCAAACCCAGCACAAGGAAGGAAATACTGAAGATCGAACAGAAAGAAATGAAATAAAAACAAAAATACCAATAGGACAGATCAACGAAACCAGGAGCTGGTTCTTTGAAAAGGGCAATGGAACTGATCAACCTTAAACAGAATCATTAGAGAGAGAGAGACGGAGTCAAATAAACAAAATCAGAAATCAAAGAGGAGAAAAACAACCAACACCGCTGAAATACAAAGGATTATATGAGAACATTGTGAAAAATCATATGCCAAAAAACTGGACAACCTAGAAGAAATGGATACATTCCTAGAAACATGTAACCTCTTAAAACAGAATCAGGAAGAAATAGAAAATTGAACAGACTGATTACCAGCAATGAAATTGAATCAGTAATCAAAGTAAACTCCCAACAAAGAAAAGTCCAGGATCAGAGGAATTCACAGATGAAGTCTACCAAACATTTAAAGAAGAGTTAATACCTATTCTCAAACCATTCCAAAAAATGAAAGAGGAAGGAAAGCTTTCAAATTCATTCTATGAATTCAGCATTACCCTGATACCAAAACCAGGTAAAGAAACTAGACACACACACACACACACACAGATATAACCACAAGCCAAGATCTCTGATGAACACTGATGCAAAAATCCTAGTAAAATTTTGCTAATAAAATATTAGCAAACAGAATCCAACAATACATTAAAACAGCCATTCAGCACAATCAAGTGGGATTTATTCCTGGGATGCGAAGGTGGTTCAATATTTGCAAATCAATCAATGTGATGTATCACATCAATAACAGAAAGGATAAAAACCGTATCATCATTTCAACAGATGCAGAAAAAAAATCTGACAAAGTAGGACATTCACTTCCTAAAATAAAAAATTTTAACAGAGCAGGTTTATAGGGAACATACCTCAACATAATAAAGGTCTCATATGAAAAACCCATAGCAAACATCATACTCAATGGAGAAAAACACTCCATAAGCTCAGGAACAAGACAAGGATATCTACTCTTACTAGCTATATTCAACATAGTACTGGAAGTCCTAGCTACAGCAATCAGACAACAAAATGGACTAAAAGGCATCCAAATTTGTAAGGAAGAGGTAAAAACTTTCACTATTTGCAGATGACATGGTACTATACATAGGAACCCAAAAAAACTTCACCCAAAACTACTAGAACTAATAAATGAATTTGGTAAAGTTGCATTGCATTTCTATACACTAATAATGAAGTAGCAGAAACAGAAATTAAGAAAACAGTCCCATTTGTAATTATACCAAAAATAATAAAGTATGTAGGAATAACCTTAACCAAAGAGATAAAGACCTGTACTCTGAAAACTAGAAAACATTGATGAAAGAAACTGAAGAGGACGCAGAGAAATGGAAGACATTCCATGCCCATGGATTGAAAAAACAAATACTATTAAAATGTCCATATTACCCAAAGCAACCAACACATTTAAGGCAATCCCTATCAAAATACCAACAGTATTTTTCACAAAACGAAAACAAATAATCCTAAAATGTGTATGGAACCACAAAAGACCCCAAATTGCCAAAGTAATCTTGAAAAAGAACAAAACTGGAGGTATCACGATCCGAGATTTCAACATACACTACAGAGCTGTAGTCATCAAAAACACTGGTACTGGCACAAAAACAGACACATAGATCAACAGAACATAATAGAGAGTCCAGAAATAAACCCGCAATTATGTGGTCAATTAGTCTTCAACAAAGGAGGCAAGAATATGCAATGGGGAAAAATTCTCTAACAAACGGTGTTGGGGAAACAGGACACCTACATGCAAAAGAATGAAACTGGACCACTTTCTTACACCATATACAAAAATAAACTCAAAATGGATTAAGGGCCTAAATGTGAGACCTGAAAACATCAAATTCCTTGAAGAGGGCACAGGCAGTAATTTCTCTGACATTGGCCATAGCAATTTGTCTAGACATGTCTCCTGAGGCAAGGGAAACAAAAGCCAAAATAAACTACTGGGACTACATCAAAATAAAAAGCTTCTGCAAGGCAGGGGAAGCAATCAACAAAACTAAAATTCAACCTGTGGAATGGGAAAAGATATTGGAAAATGATGTATCTTATCAACGGCTAGCATCCAAAATTTATAAATAACTTATACAACTCCACACCAAAAAAACACATAATCCAATTTAAAAATAGGAAGAAGAGATGAACAGATATTTCTCCAAAGAAGTCCTGCAGACAGCCAACAGACACATGAAAAGATGCTCAACATCACTCATCACCAGGAAAATGCAAATCAAAACCACAGCGAGAAGCACACCTGTTAGAATGGCTAAAATCAGCAACATAAGAAGCAACAGGTGTTGGCCAGGATGTGGAGAAAAAGGAACCTTCTGGCACTGTTGGTGGGAAAACTGGAGCTGCCACTATGGAAAACAGTATGGAGGTTCCTTGAAAAATTCAAAATAGAATTACCATATAAGGCAGTAATTCCAATTCTGGCTATTTATCCCCCAAATAAGAAAATATTAACCAAACTGTGGAAAGAACCAAGATGCCCTTCAACGGACGAATGGATAAGGAAGATGTGGTCCATATACACTATGGAGTATTATGCCTCCATCAGAAAGGACGAATACCCAACTTTTGTAGCAACATGGACGGGACTGGAAGAGATTATGCTGAGTGAAGTAAGTCAAGCAGAGAGAGTCAATTATCACATGGTTTCACTTATTTGTAGAGCATAACAAAAAACATGGAGGACATGGGGAGTTAGAGAGAAGGGGGTTGGGGTAAATTGGAAGGGGCGGTGAATCATGAGAGACTATGGACTCTGAAAAACAATCTGAGGGGTTTGAAGTGGCGGGGGGGGGGCGTGGGAGGTTGGGGTACCAGGTGATGGGTATTATAGAGGGCATGGATTACATGGAGAACTGGGTGTGGTGAAAAAATAATGATACTGTTATGCTGAAAATAAATAAATGAAAGAAAAAAAAAAGAAAATATTAACCTGAAAAGACACATGCACCCCTAAGTTTATAGCAGCATTATTTATAATAGAGAAGTGATGGAAGCAGCCCAAGTACCCATCGATAGATGAACACATAAAAATGTGGTATGTGTATATGTATATGGTCAATATTATTCAGCCATTAAAAAAAAAGAATGAAATCTTGCCATTTGCTACAACATGGACAGATCTGGAGGATAAGATACAACACTAAGTGAAATAAGTCAGTCAGAAAAAGTTAAATACTGTATGATTTTATATATATGTGGAATTTAAAAAACAAAACCAATAAACAAAGGAAAAAGAGACAAACTAAAAAACAAACAAACAAACAAACAACCCCCCCCCAAACAACAGACTCTTAACTACAGAGAAGAAACTGGTGGTGACCAGAGGGGAGATGAGTGGGGGATGGGTAAAACAGGTGAAAGAGATGAAGAGTAATGTATAAGATCACTGTATTTTACATCTGAAACTCATGTAACATTGTATGTTAATTATACTGGAATTGAAATTTTTTTAAAATCTAGAAATTGTTAAATATGACAGGACACGGAGACAGGAAGCGGCTGTCCCTGTGACAGCTCCTCTGGGAGCTCGGTCTCCACTTGCTCCCCTGCTCCTACAGTTCATTTTAATTAGCTTCTGCAGGAGATGAGGGACTTCATCCTGCTTCTAGAGCTTTCTTCGCCTTCCCTCCCACCGCACCCAGTGTAACACAGGCGGCCCCTCCATGCCTTCAGTCACAGGTCCCAAGGGAGAAGCTGAGCCTGAAACAACTGGGCCCGGGAGCCTGCCCATTCGCCAGGCCCGGCCCAGCTGTGAATTTCACACAGAGGTTCGGCCACGGGAACCCCCTCAAGTGTCCAGCTCTAGTCCTGTCCACCTGGCTTTTCATACCTGTGGGAACTTTCCAGGGAGGCGGATGTCTTTAGGGCAACTTTACCTCCTGCTTTAACTGGGCCCACTGACCCGTGTCCAGATCTCCCAGGACAGTACATCCTCCTCTGCCCTCTCGTCTCCTCACCAGAACCGTCGGCACAGCCAGGACTCTGTGAGTCTTCCAGCCCAGCAGTACGGGAGGGGCCCGCCCTGGAGACTCACCGCTGGCAAGCCGTCCCCACGACATGCTCTCGGCACTGGCATCCTCCCGAGGGCCCGCTGCACAGGGGGCTGATGGCTCCACCAACATCACACCGACACCCTGAAGGTCAGAGAACAACGGCAGTGACCCATCAAAGCATCTCCATGTAGAAATAGAGATGCAGAAACCAGGAAGGACGGGGCTGCTTCTTACTCCTGCCACATCTCATAGCCTGCGGATGTTAGAAATACGTAGGGACCTCCCAGAGTGACATGGGAGGTGCCCCCCCCAAGGCCCACGTGTGAGCTGGAGGTGCTCTTGGAGGTCAGCCCCAACACTGCTGTCCAGCACAAGGGGCCAGGAGCCCAGGAGCGAACCACAATTTAGCAGGTGGCGCTCTCGTAACCAACATCTGCTACCGAGAGTCTTTGGGTTGGAGGCAACAGCAGCTTTGTGGAGTCACACGCCTGCAGGTGTAGTTAACACAGCGTTAGCTCTAAGATCTGGTGCGAGCTGATCTGATAATACAAAATACATCTTCCACATGACTGTCTTGATGTTATTTACTAAATAAACAGATGCCTCCCCCTCCATCCCAATGATGTTTTCTCTAATTAAACCAACCATGTGCTGGGAGAAGAGAAATAGAGGCAGCCCCAACTACAGTTTATTATTCATCTCAACTGAGTGTTTGGCCAAACTCCCTGGAACAGAATTTTTTAGTCGCATCCCATCAGGAAGACTGCATGAAGACAAGGGAACTCAGAAGAGAGGTTCTCCTGCCAGTCTTTGCCCATCAACACTGACCTTCCTCAGGACCCACTGGAACTATTCACCTTGACACCCAAAGTAATTGCTCCTTTCCAAAGCAAAATATCCATCTTCACACGTGTCGCAGGAATCGCCGCTGACGTAGGACTTGCAGTGACAGTCACCATCTCGCTGTGGAATAAGCCGGATGACAAAGTTTGGTAAGATCGCACAATTTGCTAGTCTTCAAGATTTAAAACTGACTCGCTGTCATGAAGCAGTTAGCGAGGGTCTGAAAATGTCCAGGAGGTTAGCACGCCCCCTACAATCACAGAGGCACTAACCCCCTCCCACAGACACCCCAATATCTTCTGCTCCAATGTCACACTGGTTTAGGGACAATGCGCTGTGTTACCTGTCCACACTCTCCAATTCCGCTCACTGTTCCCGCCACGTGGCACTGGCATTCTGGGAAGAGAAGAGAGCATCCTTGGACCAAGGCTGCTGGAAATGTGACACAGCAGCCATGCGGCATGTGTGGTCCCTGTCAGGCAAACCTCACCAGAATTCCGGTTTGCCACTGAAGCTTAAAATGGGACAATTTTCTGGGATCAGCAGAACCACCTGATCAACAGCACCCACGTATAAGGAGTAATGGCTACTTAATGACCACTCTAAGACAAAGGTTGCAACAGCTTGAGATTTTTAAATGATTCTAATGTCAAGGTCATTACTGATATGCTTACATGAAAACATACTCGAGGGGCACCTGGGACACTCGGTTAATCGTCAGCTTTCAGCTCAGGTCATGATCCCAGGGTCCTGGGATCAAGCCCCACATTGAGCCCCACGTCAGGCTCCCTGCTCAGTAGGGAGTCTGGTTCTACTTCTTCCTCTGCCCCTCCCCTCTGCTCGTGCGCTCACGCTCTCTGAAATAAATAAAATCTTAGGAAAGAAAAGGAAGAAAGAAAGAAAGAAAGAAGGAAAGAAAAACATTCTACTTAAGGACATATCCACTCCATTTAGCCACCTTTAGCTTGGTGATTTGAAATTCCTGTCCTGGCTTCAATCTAAGCATAAAATGAAAATAAAACCAAACCCGAAAGGGGGGTATAAAAAAGAAAGCAGTATAAACCACTTATCAAGTAGCTGCCTTTGCAAACACCAAAATACATATGGAAATGGGATATAAATCCCTTGCTGAGATTTTCAAAACAACAGAAGTTCTGCCAAAAGCAGGGCAAAAAAACATCAAAACATTTACACAAAATTTCAGACAAATTGAACTTATTAAATAAATAGCTCTTCCGTGGGTTAGTCATTGAAGTAGGGAAAATTAAGAGGAATTTGCAATATCATAAATTATTATGTTTAAAAACTTCACCTGAACATCCATTGGGGTTTTCTTTGGCCAGATTCCAATATAATGGTTTGCAGATGCTACAAGAAGGACTTTCCACATGAGCCTTGCACTGGCAATGTCCCTTTGAAAGAAAAGCAAACTAACACTTGACATCTCAAAATTAAGACATGTTTTCAAACATACGTTCTGAACAAAGCTTGTCACAGAATTATATTTTGGGTAAGTAATTAAGTATAACCAGAGGGGGAAAAATTTCTGTGTTGATTTCAACAGATAGCGCAAGGCTTTTGTTTTATTCTTCACTTATTTTTTTCTACACAAAGTCCAAATTTGTGGTTAAAACAAAATGGGACATTTTCATTTTTCATTTCTGATGTTTCAGAAAAAGAAACATTTAAAAATCACTTTCATTGTTAACACTGTCTTATCTGTTGATTCTGGGACAGCATGAACTACTCCTTTAAATGGAAAGGTATTTGAATATTTAACATGTTGAGGATCAGTAGACAGTGATGTTTATCTGAAAGTACTTTTGTAAGATGCAAGGGTCACTCTCTCATTGTTAGGATGCAGAACCTCTCTCCCTCTGTCCCTTGAATGCCTGGAGGTGCACCACCTCCCCGCTTGGAAGCTAAGAAGACAGATCATTTCTAATGGACTTAGAAACCTCATCAGAATACCATGGTATTCACAATATCACATATGCACTCTGAACAAGAACAAGGACCTCTTTCACAATTTGGCTTTGGGTCTTATTTGAATTTACTTTTAATTCTGGGATGCTCCCCAGTGCGTTGTTAGTCTCTAATACGTACCCAAATACATCAGTTAGAATTGTATCCCTGGGGCACCTAGGTGACTCAGTGGGTTAATTAAGCCTCTGCCTTTGGCTCAGGTCATGGTCTCAGAGTCCTGGGATCAAGGTCCACATCAGGCTCTCTGCTCAGTGGGAAGCCGGCTTCCCCCCAAACTCTCTCTCTGCCTGCCTCTCTGCCTACCTGTGATCTCTCTCTCTGTCAAATTTTTTAAAAAATTTAAATTAAAAAAAAAAAAAAGAATTGTATCCCTTTTATAATCCTCTACTTACCAACTTGGAGTCCAGGGTACCGTCTGGGTCACAACGACCTGTGAAGTCTGAACATGATTTAGAAATATTTTAAATGTCTGCTGTTTTTATGTCTGTCTCTTGGTTTGTTGTGAAGTTTCACATTTTAAAAAGTTTTATTTGTTTTGAAAAACTATGCACCTACATTTGTATTTCTTGACAGATGGGTGGCAAGGATTTTGCGTATAATTCAGAAAAAAGGCACACCCTGAATAACCTTTAGGGTCTTTCATTCCCAAATCAGCCCCTTTGGCCACTTAACTCCATTCCCTGCCTACTGCTATGAAGTTCATTTCGGACTGATGATGGAGATGGGGGAAAGGACACGCCAGGATTTTGAACGTCTTTAGGACTGTCCAGAAGAGGGCGATATTATACCAAGAAACTTTTTAATCGCCCAGTGACTAGAAGCTACAGGATTCGGGAAGCACAATTTTTTTAGTCAACCAAGACTTAATTCCTTAATTATCACAACCCTCTTGTTCCCCACCTGTCCTACAATTATTTCTACAATGAATGAGTTTGTTCTCCTGCCTTCGTCAATATGGTATTACAAGCCCAAGAGAATCTCTCTTCAATACGGTGGGATCCTGCAATGTCTCAGCATTCCCATTCTAACAGCAGTATGACGGTTAGAAAGGAAGAGGGTTTGGGTAAGCCTGCCTGAGCCTGGTTTTTCCAATAATTTAAATAACCTCATAATAGGATCTTGTTTTCTTGTAAGTTATTGTGTAGACCTTTTGCCTTTGTCGCCTCTGTTTTCAGCTTGTCCCTTGATGATTGCCTGTGTCTCTCCTTCTCTGCTTGCATGTTCCCTCACACTCTTTCTTCTGTAAGAGTGAACACATCCTTCCGCCTCTATACTGTTTCTCAACCTGGCCATGCCCGGCCTCTGGCTCCTGCCCAGGCTGACCACTGTGGCCATCTGGCTCTGGAGGAATTATGGTGGCTGTCCCAGCCCTCTGCCCAGAAGCCACCATGCTTCCTTCCTCTCCTGAGCCCCCGGAGGTGAGCGGACACACCCGGGACAGCCCTGCACCCTGGAGACCTTTGAGCCTTCTGGAAAGGCAACTGCCCCTCTGAACACTGGCTACAATTTCTACCAGCAAGAAAACCCCGGTGTCTTGAGGATTCTGGTGAGTCAGATTCTGGGCAATCAGGTAGGTGCTATGGCCCTGTCTTCAGACAGCTGGGAATGCAGAGCTCAGAGCGTTCCCGAGAGCAGGAAGGAGTCAGAGAAAATCAAAACCTCCAAGCAGAAAGTCCACTGCAGCCTTCCTCAAATACCTCTTCTCAACAGGGAAAGGGGCCCCTAGAGCCGCTGCCAGAAACCCTTGCCACTGGAGGCTACAAGGCCCCAGGAGCATGGGGAGATGGGCCGCTTATTTCTGGGCCTCCTGCCACAGAGCATGGCAGAGTCTCAGAGTCTCCCACCCTCTAGGGGGCGATGAAGGGATAAGTAGTGAGGATGGCCCAAGACAGTGACAGTGTTTCTCCCAGATTGACTCGAGGTCACCCCTCTCCCCTGGCACCTGTGCTGTGGGAGAACAATGCCCCTAGGAGGCCAAGGGCAGCGAGGAGAGAGGGCCAGAAACACAGCATAGGTCCCGCTCTGCCCGCTAGCAAGGAGACCTGCTCGAGTCACCCCTCAGGAGATTACAGAGCAGTCAGCATCTGTGCTGTGAGCCTGGAACCAGAGAGAAGCCAGGACACCTTGGGAAGAAGGAAGGGGTCAAGGAACACTTGGTGTAGCTCCAAGGGGTCCCCGTGACCACACTGTTATACATAGGAATTGACATGCAAATCAAGAAATATAAATTTATAACAGACTTAATTTAAATAATTTAAAATTTTAAAATTATTTAATTTAAAATAATTATTTATTTAATATATTTAATTTAAATAATTTAAAATATTTTTTTAAGAATGAATCATTTCTGATTTCCTTTGAGGGCGTGTTGTCTGATACATGCATGTGCAATGGACTTGAACTGGAGAGGAACCAGGCCAATGAGGGTCAAGTGTGTCCAGGCGACGAGTGGTGGGTCATCTGGGCTTGTCTGGGAGTCTGGGTGCACACAATTCAGAGAGGGGACCGCCCTCTGGCATACCGACGTCTTCCCTACCTTGGCAGTGAGGGAAATCATAGGCTCCTGAGAGACACCTGTCACATCGCTGTCCTGTAACCCCCGGAAGGCATTCACACTGTCCCGTCACCGGGTTGCAGGGCGTCTGGTAGGAGCCAAGGACCGAACACTGGCAGGCTGGAGAAAAAGACATCAGTCAGACCCAGGGCAGCAGGGTGTGGGGCCTGGATGGAGCCCAGAGGTGGGCCAGGGAGACCCAAATGCAAATTCCCGCTATGTGGGGGTGGAGGTAATTAGGAAAAACACGCATTTGCTGACCTTGGAGAGCTCTAAATCCAGGAACGGGGCCAGGCAGCTACCGACACAGTACAAAGCACCTCCCCCACCCTCACACCCACCACTGCCAAGAAACGGTAAGAGAAATGAAGACACGTGCCCAGTGCTACTCAGCCCGCTCTTGGCAGACAGCAGGCCAAGGACTCCGATCTCCTACTGCCTTCTGGCTCAGCGTTCTTCCACAGCCCCTTGTTCCCCCTGGGCCTGTCTGCGGAGATCATGGTCCTGCCAAGGGGCACATTACTGAGGAAACATTCTTGGGCTCTGGGAGGGTTACTTTTTATAATGCCAACTCGGCTATACTATGAAGCTCAGATGTTTGGCCAGCAGCAATCTAGGTATTGCTGGGAAGGTTGGTTTTTTTAAAGATATAACTAATATTTCAATCAGTTGACGTTGAGTAGAGCCGGCGACCTTCCACAGTGAGGGGAAGACCTCATCTAATCAGTTGAAAGCCTTAAGAGAAAGACAGAGGGTCCGGAGGAAGAAGGAACCCTGCCCATGGGATCTCAGGTGCCACAACAATTCTTCCCTGGGTCTCCAGCCCACCAGCCTACCCTGCGGATTTTAGACTCGCCAGCCCCCACAATCATGAAAGCCAATTCCTTAAAATAAATCTCTCTCCATATATACACACACACCTACATCCTACTGGTTCTGTTTCTCTGGAGAGCCCTGATTAACATAAGCTCTTTCTGCTATTTCTGTCTTAAAGGATAGCAAATGCAAAAAAAAAAAACAAAAACAAAAAACCAACCAAACAAACAAAAAAAAACCACTGGCAGGCAGCTAGGGCCGCCCAGCGGAGGCAGTTCCAACCAGCGTAATGTGGAGGACATGGCCTCTGACTCCTAGGGGCATAGAGGATGTCCAGGGAGCCTCAGGAAACAGTTACCCTCCAGAGAGGAAAACAAAGACCCAGCCTTAAAGGCACATACGTTGTTTTAAAGCACGGATTACTCCATCTGGCATCACACAAATCACTTCAACCCAACTAGCAGTGACAGCTGCCCGATTCCTAACCCAAACCTCAACACTGGCAACCCCTCCTCCCTCTTGGAAATACTGTAATGTCTTGCAAACACTTTCATGTGACTCTTTGTGTTGGTCCCAGTCCTTTGAAGTTTCTGGAGTATTTTTACCTCTCGTTCCTCCTCGCTTCAGCTTTAACACAGACATTTTTATAAACCCTAAAGAGCATAAACACTAAGGACAGAAGAGCTCCAAAGGGACAAAGAGTGTGTCTGTTGTACTCCCCCGTGTCTTCCAGCATCACAGAGAGCCCCGGTCCCAGTATACACCAAATAGACACTTGCTCACTGAAAGAATAAGGAGCGACTAGAATCTTCCTTCCGCCCACCCTGTGCAGGTTCTTGGCATGCACTCCCTCACTGAGCCCTGCAGCACTGCCAAGAGACGGGTATTGTATGAGTAACGCTGTCCTCTTCTCCAACAGTTAATAAGCCCATCGGGTGGGGTGAGGCCCTACCAACACCACGCAAGTCACAAGGTAAATGTTACTTATTGCTTCCAGGACGCTGATACTGCCCATGACTTTGGAGCTTTGCCTTCTGTTGGAAACGTAGGCCGGCACCTTCTCCAGCCAGAGCCACAAAGCCAACAGTCGGTAACACGGCACTTGCTCCTCCCCCACCTCTCAGGTTAACCTGGCCTAGAGCAGACTCAATCTACAGAAGATCCTCAGAGTTCTTCCAACTAACCCCCTCGATGTTCTCCTAGACAAAAACTGAACTCAACGTGAAGGGCCAGTTCAAGACCCATTTGCACCAAACATGCCTTCAGACTTCCCGCTATGCCCAGCCCTAGGGTTTTGTCTCCCCTCTTGGAAAAGCGGGGGTGGGGGTCTTCCAGGACTGTCCCGAGACAGAAACCTTCCCTGCAGCGCCATTGTCATTAGTGGGGGCCATGTGGCCTCCTCTCTTGGCCATTTTGTCTGATTCATGGGACTGTGCTGACAGTTGGAAGGAGGTTAATCTTGCTCTGGTGACCTTTTTCTGGTTTTGTAAGGAAAGACCTGTCGCCACAACCCAAGGACTATAGCAAACTCCACCGGGGACAGTTCCTGGACCTGGGTCAGGTGAGTGTCGTTGAGGCTGGGGAACAGCTGTACTTGGCCCCCCTTCGGTTCCTACTCATGGGAGAACCACTTGTCTCCACAGCCCACTCCCTCCTAGCCGCTGTTCTAAGGGCTGACCCGGTGCTGCACCAGGGAAGGAGGGGAGGAGGAGGAGGAGAAACATGAAGAAGAGGAAAGCAGGAATGAGGAAGGGAGAGGAAAAGTCGGGGGGTGGGGGTGGGAGGAAGAAGAGGGGGGGTAATCCCCCAAATGACCAAGTTAACTGAATCACAGTTATATGGTGTCATTGAGGATAAAGACGTACACCAGATATCAAAGTAAACACAAGTTCTAAATACATACAGACAGTTCTCCACCGGGGTCTCCTATCTACGATTTGACTTTCACGTATGAAAAAGAAAACTGCAGAGCATTTGCGTGAGTGGAAACTAAAATGAGAAGAATACGGCATTGTACTTAGGGACGTCTGGAGCAAATTAAGTTAATGCGAAACATGAATGCCGGACGCCGTTGGCAAGAACAACTTAGAAGGGTTTTAAAGTTTCTCCTCAAGAAGACTTTTTAAATCTTTGACACAATATAGGGCAAGGCTATAAGAACGTTTTTTTGGCTAGACTATACTGGACCATCTGATGTAGCATTTGGGGTCATGCTGATTTTATTCTAAAATTCAGTGGCCAAGCCATCAGTTTCATCTTAAGAAAAAAAAAAAAATCAGAAGTTAAAATACTGGGTTGGACGTCATTGCTAGACAAAGCTCAGATTTCAGTGAGTCTGAGCCTTGGGCACTAGCCTCAAAACCACCCCCAAGGGAAAAATCTTAAAAAGATCACAAAAGCTGTTGGAAAAAGGAAACAGCAAAAGAGAGATTATCACAGACAGAATTCCTCCAGAACCTAGCAATCCAAATGGAACACAAGCTTCAAGGTGCACGCCCACACCATGCCAGGAATACAGTGGATGGTGCTTCTCCTGCAAAACTTGGAAAACAGTGGTGGTGGGCACCTCTGGGGCTGGATGTGGTCTGGCAGGGTCCACCGAGACAGGACTTGAGGCGATCTGCTCCCCCCGACCCCGCTGCTTGAATTCCAAAGCCTGAACTATACTTTCTCCCGCAAGGGCACAATATGCCTGTCCCTTTGCCTCACTGTGTGAGCCCTTCCTCCACTTGAGCCACGACTTTGAACCAGACAGAACCCAGCAGAGGCTGGCTACGCACATTCACCCGGGAGGCCAGGGAGCACCTGCTGCTCTCCCGTCCCCCCTGCCCCCGGCTCCTTTCTGCAGCCCCTCGGCACACCTTCTCAGTTTCGTGTTTCTGTGGTTTGCCTTTTGGCCCGTGAGCTCAGAGGACTTCATTTGGCTTTGGAAGCAGGGCTCTACACCAACTGTACCAAAAATATAAATGAGAAGATACCTTATTTTTTTTGAAAAACCCAGACTCTATCATTTAAACAAGGAACATTGCATTATACACAGTGGGTGATTAAAGAGTTTTCATGTCAGGGGACATCTTCTTAGGAAAAAAAGATGCTGCAGTTAAACCTCTAGGTCTTTCGAATCTCTTATAGGACTGGTCACTCTGGGGTTTTCTCGGAGAGCTGTGGATTTCAGCAACACACAGTTCCGCCAGCCTGTTTGGTTACAGCATCCTGAGTCTGCGGGGGTGGGGGGGGGCAGCTCTTCCCCTTACTCCACCCACACTGTTCAGCCTGTGGACTTCACTGTGGTTCCCTGGATGTGGGCAGACTTGGGCTTGGCCAGTCAGAGCACGGCATTCCACGGCCACCGGCTGTGGTTCAGAAATGGGCACATGATTCAATCAGAACCAGACTTGGCCTGGAGGAGTGCATGCTCTTTTCCCTAGACTTGAACTTGGAAGGATAGACGTCCATTTGCTCAGGCTGCTGTAACAAAATACCACGGAGCGGCTTGAACAACAGACTTCTTGCTGTTCTAGAGGTTGGTTAGTCCAAGATCAAGGTGCCAGCAGACTTGAGATCTCTGGGTACTGTCTTCCTGGCTTTTGGACAGCTGTCTTCCTGCTGTGCCCTCACATGGCAGAGGGTATATTTAAAAGCTCACTGGTGTCTCTTTTTAGAATGACACTAATTCTATCAGATCAATTACTTACCTTGATTACTTCCTTACTCCAAATACAGTCACCGTGAAGGTTAGGGCTTCAACATACGAATTTAAAGGGCACTCAATTCAGTCTATAGCAACGTATGTCTGAGAAGTGTCAGCTACCATCTTACCACCACCTGAGACCTCAAAATGAAGCCAATCTACAAAAGAACAGGCTTGCAAGATGGAGAAAAACAGACCCTGCCAACATCTTTTGAGCCCCTGGGTCAACCTGTTCCTGAAACCAATGCTGCCTGAATTATTCAATTACAGCCAATAAATTCTTTGTGCCTTAAGTCAGTTCAGGTTACGTTTTCTGTCACATGAAACTATAGAGTCAAAATGGACTCTTCAATCACCAAGATGTTCTCATTTTAAAAGTACTCTTACAAAATAGACCTCTTACCAAAATGTATTAGGTATCTTCATCCTCCTAAAATGTGTTTTCGGATATAATTTCACCGCTACATCATGACCAAGAGCCATTATTATAGTATTCATTTCCTGATTCTAACAGTGACATCCTCAGTACCTCCTGAGTTGAACAGCACTATCTGCTTCTCACCAAATGGTCCCAAGCAGTTACACTTCCTCAGTTTCATGTCTGCTTTTCTGTTTCCTCCCTTATAGTTAGTGTGTTGTCTTAGCCGTCCTCCCCACCCTTCCATGTTTCTAATTCACCATGCGTGTGGCTTAGAAAACAACCAAACTTGACACAATTATTAAAAAAAAAAAAAAAAAAAAAAAGACATACGTAAGAGAGGGCCTACGGGATCTTCTAGTAGTGAAATGCATGGATTTTAGCGCAGAACTTTGAAACTGTCCTTTTTCACTTTACAGAGGCAATAGGGGTTGAGGGGTCTTACTGCCTGGTTCTCTAATTTTTGCTCCAGATACATGAGCCAGATAACCAAATTCCAACTAGATGAAGTAATACTGCTCTGCAGTTCAAAGAATGAGGGCATATACTTAAAAAACAATCATTTTTAAGTGGAAAAAATGACCAGAGTTTGAGGTTTATTATAGAAATCCAGGTTTCAATGGGCAGAGTTCCTATAAGTTCCTATAAGCAAATCAGAATCATGGTGCCCCTTTAAGGAAACTGTACAAATTAAATCACATAAAGGTGAGACGGAGTGTCATATAATTCGTGTATTGAAAAATCACAGCTCCTGTTTTAACTAAACTCGTGGTTCTTTTCAACTTCACTCAGTGCTGGTGAATGTCGCCCTGTACCTACATGAACATGCTAGTAAGTTCTAGGGCTTTTCCGAACTCTCTTAGGTAAGAGAGCAATCATTAAGTCAAAACCCAGTTTAAGGTCAAATCTCTCTTCCTTCTTGTTGGGTTTAAGGCAGAAGAGTAAAGGCAAGACTATGGATGAAAGATGAAACGGGTGTGCATCTCAGGTGAGTTCCTCATGCCCTTTGGTTCTTACTCCTGTCCAGTAGATGTGTAAAGCGTAAGAGAGTGGCTGCCTGCCCCCTGAACAGGTTTAGGAAGGAATTATGCCATGTAAACTGGCCCAGGTGAAACAGGTTTAGCAGGAGATCGCTTCGATCTGCTGGGCAACAGTTTCCAGTGAAAGAGGGATCCTAAATTCACCCAAACACTCCATGATTTTCAGACAATAAGTATTTGAGCATCTGAAACCACAATACCAAAGAGTAGAATGAAGGAAAAGAGACCAGCTACTCAGAATCATAGACAAAATCCTCCAGGATTATTTAACATAGGTAGCTTTCAGATTTTTATAGCTACATCCACAGTAAGAAATAAATAGTACGCTGTGACCCAATAAACACACAACACACACGCATGTACACACATACATGCCAATCTACCACCTGAGCCCATTTAAAAGCTGTTTCTATGGGCTGCTATTTACCTTCATATGGGTCATACTTCCCTGATTCTTTGCATCTCATTTTTTTTTTTTTTTTAAACGGGACATTCTAGGTAACATATTGTAGCAACACTAGGATTGTTCTTGGCTTGGTTGGTTTGTCGTTTAATGACGTGTCTGAAATAGATCTGCAAGGTCTCCTTCCCCCTCCAATGTCCAGCCTCTGACGTTCCCACTCAGATATTGCCCCTTGTGTTTATCTTCTGGACAATTTTTTAACCTGCTTTGCCAGCAGCACCCCTGGGTCCATACGTACAACCTGTTGGCTGAACACCGTGCTTGAACCTGTTTGGCCGGTCATTTTTACTTGAACCTGCTTGGCCAGTCATTTTTATCCTGTCCCATTGCATATGCACATAGCTTGGAGGTGGCTACAGCAGTTTGGAAAATTCAGCTAGGGACCACTAGTTTGGATTCGTCCTCTCGGGTGGCTCCTGAGAGGGAGGAGCCTTGGGCACCACACAGTTCTAGATAACCCGCCATGACTACGCTCTCATTAGGAGTAACCCTCTCCTCACCTTAGGAGTTACCCTGTGTCCGAGCAGCTTATTTGGTCAACTTTTAAACCCCTTCTGCCGGTGTGGCTATGACCCTCTGATAATGGATTTGTGTGCGGCTTGGGGATGCTTCTGAGTCTTCCCCCCGTCTGACGGGACTCCTCCTGAAGAGGTGCGATCCAGCGCCCGCACACAACCTTCTCAACCTGCAGATTTATCTGTGTCATCAGAAGGGCTCTTCTTGGATGAATTTCCCCTGATTCTCTCTACTAAACTTCCCCTTGCTCTGCCGCTGTGAGTTACCAGCTTCCTTGTAACTGCTCCACACCAAGATCTATATTGCTTTCTACAACACCCTCTGCCCCGCTGTTAAAATAATTCCCTTTATCTTTATGACCTTCCCGTCCTCCTGGCTGTTCAGAGCCCCCAGACCACCACACTTGAAAATGAGGACCCACTTTTCCTGGCGCGACACCTCTGCTCTATAAGCAGGCACTGGGCACAGGAGTGGTTGTCTCAGTTTGCCTCGCCTAGCTTGGGACCCCTGCTCTGTGTGCCAGCTGGGGTGTGGGTGATCTGGTTCTGGTATCTTCAGCCCGCAGGGCTTGGTGTAATCTCCACCATAATGGTAGGGCTGGGCAGAGAAAGAAGACAGGGTCCTCTCTGCTGAGTCTGCCTGGAATACAGCTTGTCCAACACAAGCCAGGGGGTAATGAGAAATGCCTACTTATCCCCAGGTGACACTGGAGCCCCAGAACAGGAAGTTAGAAGAAAGTGAACCCCCGTCTTCTTGGCTGTCCATGTCCAGGATAGAGCTTCTAAAACACACAGTTGGGGTGGCGGGGATAACAGAGCTGGATTTTAATTAGACTTGATCTTACTGGTATTTAGATTTTCTTAAATAAATGTTTCTTCATTTGCTCTTAGGACAATTTCCAGAGATTTTAAATGATTATTAAAAATTCTTTACCAGCTAAAGTTTTGTTTTGTTGGAGGGAGAGTCCCCCTGAGCTCCCTACTCAGCCATTCTCGAAGTCCCACCTCCCTCTGCTCTGTCATGAATACACCTTTGTATTTTCCACCTGCCTTAAAATGAATTCGTTCTGGTAGTGAAGCAGTGTGGGGAAAAGGGCATTCTTAAGATATTGCATTATTTTTCACCTTTATATCCACAGACACAAAGGCCCAATCTGACAGCCTTGCCCAAGGGAATGACTAGGTTGGAATATTTGTGATTCATTCTAGCAGAATGAGTCTGGCGTTGGGGCTGGTAAGCAAGGGGGAAAAGAAACCCTTTGGGATACTTTCAATCACAAGCATGGCAGCTGAAACAGAACCAACCTGGATGTCATCAGATTATGAGGAAATTAACATGAGACATTCCGTCCACACCTTGCCCCCAAACAGCTTACGTCTACGCTATAATTGGGGGAGCGTCAAGAAAACAATGAGCCGCGAGAAAATTCTTGCCTGTTACAGGAGGGGAGTGAGCTACACAGCCTGGCTCCCCAAGCCTTCCCCTGCTTTTGGTGAAAAGACCTTATCTTCGACCACCTTGCCTCTCCCACCATCAGCTCCTCTGGGCTTGGGCCCTGGCGGACGTCTGCAATGGAGGGTCTCCATTCTCTCTGCCTTCCACAGACTCCTCACACGGGGTCTCCAGCTTAAAATCGAAATGTAATCATTCCCAACTTGTATGTGCAACTTCATGATCGGGGATACATTTCCACAGAAACAATGTCAGGAGCAAGGACGAGGTCGCCACGCAAGACCCTGGAGGCCGTTAAACAGAATTTGCCTCCAGTATGATTCATATGATGTGACCATGAGCATCACCTGAAAAAGGATGTTTCCACTGGAAGCACTCTGGGCATTCCAACTGAAGTTCTCTGGTTGAGGAGGAGCTTCTGTGACTCCCAGGGGCAAAGGCTGAGACAGTGGGGCAGAGGATAGAGGTCTGTGAGTGGGGTGTGCTGGGGGACCAAGAGGAAGAGGAAGCGTTTCCTCTTCCATACAACTGAGTGCTTCCCGGGCTCTAAGAGCATCGCAGTCAGTGCATCTGTAACCTGTAAAATTACAAGGCAACCAAGAAGCAGACAGGGTAAGCTACTTGCCGCAAAGGACACCTAGTATGAGCCTGGGGCTTCACCACTCCAGCCTCCAGCTCTGGGAGTGGGGATGGTGGGCCCTGCCTGCACCTGCCTCCATGGTTTTCCAGCGGCTGACCTGGGGCATGAGATAGATTGCTGAAGACAGATTGCTGCCTCCAATGTGCTCTGGGGCTGGCAAGCTCCAAACAGCACTTCCCATATTCTCCTGGAGCTGGGTTCTGGATGTCCGGATGCCAACTTGGTTTTGCAAATAATTAGTACTCAAACAAGATCAGAAAGGTGGGAGTAAGGAGAAGGCTGCCTTCCCACATCTACTATGCATTTCTGCAGCTGAGCCCTATCTGGCTTTCCTGGTACCAAGCAATGGCTCTCAAGGCAGCAGGACGGCAGACCTTCTGTCCTGGAGCTGGGCTACCTACCGCAATTTGGTTTAAGGCTCAGCCCCTCTATCAGGAGCCTCTTTGGAAGCCCTGCCTGGAGCCACCCTCCAGCCCTAATAGTGGGGCTGAGCATCTAAGGACAGAGTACAAGTCCCTGTCTGTTGATAACACCCGGGGCGGGGGGGTGGGGGCAGGGGTTCAGTTCCAGCCCTGAGCCCCAACTGATAATCCTCTCTTCTTCTCTTCCCTCCCCTGCTGGGGGAAGAACGCCAGCGGGCAGTGGGTGGGGAGACAGCAGAGCACTTGGGCAAACCCATTCATTCATTCATTCATTGAGTGTTGCCCAACACTCAAGACGTTCCTCTTTTGCTCTAGGGACTGGGTCAGACACCTCCTCTTCCCACCCTCTGTCCCCTTAGGAGACTCTTGCTAGGACACAGAACACGTGGTGGGGAGAAGTTTGTGGTTTCATGCTTGCTGGCCCCTCTACCTGGCATGTCCGCCTCCTCTCCCCGACTGCTCAGCAGCCTCCTAAACACTCAGCTACCACGTCCCTTCCGGAGTCAGGATTTGTACCTGAGCAGCTCTAGAGCCCACACGCTGACCACTGGGGAGGAGGAAGGATAGGATGGGAAAGACAAAAGAAGGGAGGTGACATGACCCAAGTAGGGGGACAGTCACCTGCCACTCATATCTGTAAACCAGGGGCTCACTTGCTAACCTGCAGGTTACACAGCTGTGCCAGCAAGTGCCTCTGCATCTCCTCAGCAGGGAGCTGACCTCACGGGATGGACCATCAGTGGGCTGTGTGCTGCCCCCTTAACTGACCTCATGGGACGGACCATCCCTGGGCTATGTGCTGCACCCTTACCTTGGCAAATAGGGAATGAGTAGAAACCCAAGCGGCAGGCATCACACCGACGGCCCTCGACCCCAGGGCGGCAAAGGCACCTTCCATAGGCATCACATATTTCAGGGAGAACGCCTTCCAAGTCACAGTCACACCCTGCAAGGAAAAGGGTTTCTCAGAGGGGGGCCTCCAGCCTCCTTCCTTTCTCAATTCCTGCCTTCCCTCGGGTTTCTGTCCTGGAAACATAAAGAGTTACCTATGGCTTCTAGACATTCTTGACCTAGAACACTACTGATGAATGGGAAATAAACAAATGTGAAGGAAAGGTCAGAGATGCCATGAAGAAACATCTAGGGTGGGGACTCCTTCACAAAACAGCTACAATCTTTCAACACCTACCTCTGGGGAAACACTTTGCTTTTGTTTTTTTCCAAATCTGAGCCTTGTGCAATAAAACTTCAATTTAATAGATTCCTATCTAATGACCATCTTGAATTTAACGTATTTCTACCTCCATTTTTTAGAAGAAAAGAAACCAACATAAATTTAACCCTACTATGTGCCTGCCGTGGATTTGGGGGACCACACTTAGGTCCTCTCTCTTAACCCTCTAGGCACAAAGCATTCCCAGCGGCCAAGCTCCTTCCAATCCCTTCAACCAACACTTGCCTCAGGACCTTTGCTCTGGCTGTTCCCTCTCCCTGTATTTCTTAGCCCAGAGTCAACTCCTAGGAAGGTCTTCTCCAACCCATCTGCACCAATAGGCTTCCTCTTTTCTTCTCTTCTTCTCTATCTTAGCTGTGCTGGTCTTTCACTTTATGTATCTTTTTAAGATTATTTATTTATTTTGAGAGAGAGAGCATGAGCAGAGGCAGAGGGAGAGAGAAAGAATCTCAAGCAGACTCCACGCTCAGTGTGAGCCTGATGTGGGGCTTGATCCCAGGACCCTAAGATCATGATCTGAGCTGAAATCAACAGTCAGATGCTTAACTGACTGAGCCACCCAGGCTCCCCTTTCACAACACGTAGATTATTGAAATCACTTAATGGCCTCATGACTTATGCTTTGGCACATAGAAGGAAGTGAAAGTGCTCTGGTGTGACTTCTGAGCCCAGGCCACGACAGGTTTTGTGGTTTCCATTCTCACCCTCCAGGAACTCTGAGACCACCATGTGAGTCCACAGGGAAGGGAAAGTCATACTGTCGGTTACAGTCTGGGCACTAAAACCAAGCACTGGAACTCAGTAAGATACTTGATACAGAAATGTACTTTGGCTCCAAGGCCCAAAGAATCCTGATTTACAACCACCTATAAACAAAAAAGAAAGCATCTAGTACCTAAGCATTTTTTTTTTAAAGATCTTATTTATTTATTTGACAGAGAGAGATCACAAGCAGGCAGAGAGGCAGGCAGAGAGAGAAGGGGAAACAGGCTTCCCACTGAGCAGAGAGCCCGATGTGGGGCTTGATCCCAGGACCCTGAGATCACGACCCGAGCTGAAGGCAGAGGCCCAACCCACTGAGCCACCCAGGCGCCCCCCTAAGCATTTTTTTAAGTTGTTTCTGAAATTCACCTTTCAACATTTCTTCTTCCTTACCTAGTAAATCGTCCCACAGAGTCAGAACCTGGAGGCTGCCCTCACGTCTCCCTGACCCTCAGCTCCCCACACCTCATCATCAGGTCATAGGGATTATAGCTCAGGAAGGTCTCTGGAATCTTCTCCTGTTTCCAGAGCTCCAGGGCCTTCGTTCAGGGCTTCATCCTCATTTGCCTAGATTATGTTGAGAGCCTCCTAACCAGGCTGTCTGCTCCCCATACTGGTATCAGGAGTGATCTTTCTCAACCACCAAACTTCTCATATCATTTTCAAGCTTAAATTCCTCAAAGGTGACACAATGCCTTCAAGACACAGGCCAATGTCTTTGACATGCATGACATAGTAAGCCTTCAAAATCTAGGCTGTCGGCTCTCACACCCCCTAATCCTCTCTTCCCCCTGAACTTTTCCCCCCCATCCCTGAATCAGCCCCAGTGACCTTCCTGCCATCCCTGCTCCTGTCCCCATGCCCTCCCTCAGCTCTCCCTCGGGCGAGCTAACTCCAACATGCTCCACAACTCACCTCCTTCTCCGGCTCGGAGGAAGCCCTCCCACAGCTCCTACCTTCCTCCTCCCCGCCTGCCTCCCTCCCTCCCTTCATTCTATAAGGATGCCCCTCCTGCAGGCTTCCCCAAGCTTCGTGTTCTCACTCAGCTGTAGCATTAGCTCCTGCTGTTGTAACGGTTTACCTTCCTGTGTCTTCCCCCAGGACTGGAACCTTCCAGGGAGCAAGGACTGTGCCCTGCGTGTGTACAGAGGAGGTGCTCGGGATAATGAAGGAAGACACTAAATATACTCTTGGACACCTTCAATTCTTTTTAGTAAACACCATTCCTTGAGTTCTATTTTACGGGCATCCACACAGAGCCTTCGAACGGAGACAGCAGAATTTGCCTGTCCCCATTTTAAGCCTCATCTGACAGGTCTCCATGACAAGAGTGATTGGCCCACCCTGCCAAGAAGATGACATGCCTGGGCCCAGGGAAAGACACAGCCAGGAAAGCACATCTTAGCAGCCCTCACCCCAATCTCTGAGTTCCCTTCGTGAGCATGTCCTCCAGCCCCAACCACAGTGACCTCAAAGCTCTGGCAAAGGTAAGTAGCTAACTACAAACTGACCGCGGGACTCAAACCCTTTTCATGACATTTGTCAAGAAACCTCCCAGGCACCCATGTCTTCAGGCCACAGGGCAGCTTTACATAATCATGCCCACATGGCCTCAGTCTCCTAGGGCAAATGCCCCATTGTTTGCTGGTCCCCCATTCTTTCTTTGTTTGAACTCAGAGGCAGGTATCTGCACTGCAGGCTGGTGTCTCTCTAGAGTGTGTTTTGCATACGCTGTCATTTTTCAAAAGGAGCCCTTGAAGACTTGTTGATGATACACTGGCTTCCTGGAAATAAATCTTAAGTAGGTATAAATGATCCCTTGGATCCAGAAAACCTTAATGATACCCAAGGTCATGAAATAGAATGAAAACATTCTGATCTGCAAAACTGCTCTGTTCTGCTTCAAGTCAACCCATCAGGAACTGACCATATGGAGTATCCAGTAAAGTGGTTCTCAGTCTTGGCTGTGTTGGAATCTCCTGGTAAAATAAAATTGCCTGGGTATAGAATCCTAAACCCAGAAATTCTGATGCAATCCCACAATCTGTAAATGATGGCCTGAGAACCAAATCCATCCTGTTTTGGTAAAGAAAGTTTTACAGGTGGGGTGCCTGGGTGGCTCAGTGGGTTAAGCCTCTGCCTTCGGCTCAGGTCATGGTCTCAGGGTCCTGGGATCAAGCCCTGCATTGGGCTCTCTGCTCAGTAGGAAGCCTGCTTCCCACACCTTTTCTCTGCCTGCTTCTGCCTACTTGGGATCTCTCTCTGTCAAATAAGTAAATAAAATCTTAAAAAAAAAAAAAAGTTTTACAGGGACACAACCAAGATCTTTCATGTACATGTTGTCCACTGTCGCTTTCCTGATACAACAACAACATCAAGTATTTGCAACTTCGCCTACATATCAAAAAGTATTTACCATCTGACCATTTGGGGGAAACAGCCACTAAGTGGGATTTCTAGTAAATGAGAGCAGTGGTTCTGAACAAGAGACATGTATCAGAATCATCTGGAAAACTTTTCAAAATATAAGCCTGGACTTCTTCCTGGAAAAGCTAGATTAGGATCTGGGGTGCTGCAGAGGAAGTCCTACTTCGTAAAAGCAAAGGATTCTAAAACACAGCCCTGTTTAAGAACCACTCTATTAGAGGGGCACCTGGGTGGCTCAGTGGGTTAAAGCCTCTGCCTTCGGCTCAGGTCATGATCTCAGGGTCCTGGGATCAAGCCCCGCATCGGGCTCTTTGCTCGGCGGGGAGCCTGCTTCCTCCTCTCTCTCTGCCTGTCTCTCTGCCTACTTGTAATCTCTCTCTGTTAAATAAATAAAACCTTAAAAAAAAAAAAAAAGAACCACTGTACTAGAAAAAGTGGAAACATGAAACACCAATGGACCTTAATGAATTAAACTTCTCAGAGGTTGAGGTGTTCCCACTATTACCCAGTGTTCTGCATCTTCCAACAGTTAAGATGTTTGAGCTTTTTTTTTTTTTAAGATGTATTTATGTAATTTGAGAGAGAGAGAGAGCATGAGTAGGAGGAGCAGAGGGAGAGAAAATCTCAAGGAGACTCCCCACTGAGCAGGCAGCCCGAGGTGGAGCTCCATCTCAGGACTCTGAGACCGTGACCTGAGCTGAAACCAAAAGTCAGATCTTCAACCAGCTGAGCCACCCAGGTGCCCTAAGATGTTTGGGCTTCTAATGTTCACCACTGGGAGTCAGGCCCCAAAGTGAGTGTTGTGATTTTTTGTTTTGTTTTGTTTTAAGATTTATTTATTTATTTATTTATTTGACAGAGATCACAAGTAGGCAGAGAGGCAAGCGGGGGGCCGGGGGTTGGGGGGTGGGGGGGTGGGGGGGTGTGGAAGCAGGATCCCGGCTGAGCAGACAGCCCTATGAGGGGCTCGATCCCAGGATTCTGAGATCATGACCTGAGCTGAAGGCAGAAGCTTAACCCACTGAGCCACACAGGCGCCCCAAAGTGGGTGTTTTTAAAATGCAATAATAAAAGACCAAATTGAAACAGTATCTGTGCATTCAAATTCCCGAACAGATCTCACTATGTTCCTTGAAACTTCTTTTCCTTGAGGCCGTGTTCTAAGGCTTCCCTTGTATTTTTGTAACAGATGTCAGACCATCCCTTCAAGTTCAATTAAATTTCTTTTCCCCAACGTCACTGCCAGTCTGCTTGGGGATAAAAAAGAATTGAGTAACAAAAGGATTACTGGAAACAGGCGGTAAATGAGAGTTCTAAAACATTCTTGCGGAAGAAAACCCAAAATGTGTGGTGTAATCAAGGCTTACAGGCTGAGTTCCACTCTAGTCAATGAACAAACATTAAGGAAGCATTAGCAGACGGCCACTGCGGACAGGACCCCACCCGTAGCGGGTACTGCCGGAAGGAGAAGCATGGCTGCCCTCCTCCAGGGACCAAGTGTCTGGTGAAGGCTTTGATAATACTCGGTGTACGACACACGGCACCGTGGTTTGGTCCGAGGAGCTGGGGTGCATAGGGCACAAGCAGGAAAGAAATTCGGAAGGTATGCTGGATCACATTACCTGGCTTGAGGAGTGCCCTCTGGGGTGCCCCCCAATCCTAGGACATTTCCCAAGCCCATTCTCTCTCCTGCATCCTGGGATGACGCGTACCTTCCATCTCCTCAAGCCGGCAGCTTCCTTCCCAACCTCACCGCCTGCCCTGACCTTGATTCTTCTTTCACAGAGAAAAAAAAAAAGGAACAGCCAGGAGAGAGGGTCCCTCCGTTCCCATCACCCCCGCCCCCCTGCCCTCTCCCAGCCCCGCCTTGACTGGTCTTCTGCAGCCTTTCCCTCCTCAACAAATGGCACCTCTTCCTCCTGTTTGCTCAGAGTCTTGGAGTCACCCAGTGGCCTCTCTTCTTCTCATATCCCACTTCCAGGCCAGCCCCCCCCCGGCAGGTCCTGTTGGTTCTAGCTTCAGATTATACCCACACTCTGTCCGCTTCTTGTCGCCTCCACCAGCACCTCCTGGGTCCAAGCCGCCATCATCTCTCCCTTATAGCTTATCACTATGGCTTTCCAGGGCATCTCCCTGCTTCCTCTTTTCTCCTCCTGCAACTGGTTTTCAACACAGTAGCCACAGAGCGCCTCATGCGATATCATTTCTCTGTGCAAACGGTCCGTGGCTCCTCTCTCATGGAGAGTAGAAGGGTAAGTCTTCGCAGGGGCCGACAGGGGCCTGCCATCTGGCCTCTGCTTTCACACTCTGGTCTCTTGTTTGTTCAGTGAACACCCCAGCATGCGTCCCAGGGACTTCACACTGGCTCTTTCCTGGCTCTGGCTGCTGCGTGTCTCCAGACACCTGCAGAGCTCCCTCCTCACCCCCTCAGGTCCTTGCTTATCTCCTCAATGAGGTGCCCCCGATGACCCTATTGAAATCTGTAAACCTCACATTCCCTCCCTTTTCTCCGGGACTTAAGTTCTACACAGCACTCATGGCCAAGGCCACCGGCAGCATACGCCCCAAGCTGCTGTATTATTGCAGAAATGGAAATCTGCAGCAGAAAAGGGCTCTCCAGAGACCATCTTCTTGTCTGGTCCCAAGTGCCCCCTCTCTGCCCACCCATACCCTGCACACACTAGGAGGAGGGGCACATGTGCTCACACATCCCTGGCACTGCCCCCCCCCCCACTGGTGAGAGGAGCATGAAATCATCAGAGAAGCAAGCTCAGTGGGTGAGGTGGGCATGGTCCAGATGGGGCACAGTCATGGGCTGTGTGCATGTGGTGTGCCCAGATGCTGGAGCAGGGGGCCTTCCTGAGTGGGTGTGTCCCAGTGTGAGCTATTGTGGGCTTACCTAAGACACTGCCCCCAGCTCCAGAATCAAACCTCAAGACCTAGAATATTCCTCGTATGCATTAGTTTGTGCCTACAATGAGAAAGGCTATCCACCCCCCCCTTAAAAGTAGCCCCTTTGTACAGGAAACAACCCTGCATATCATAATCGAACGTTAAATTAGAGATTTCATTTGTTTGGTTTGTGTATTACTTTTGTTACCATATGAGTCCCTCCACTGGAATATAACCTATAGGAGAGTAGGAGATTTTTCCCTGTTCTGTTCACTGCTAAGTCCCCAGCAGCCAGAACGGTGCTGGACACGTAACAGATGCACAATGATTGATGTGGTGGGCGGAGCACCCACGCCCTCTCGGCATGCACCTCTCTTACCCAGGGGCTGCTCTCTGCACATCTCCACCACTCCCTGCCCAGGGGTACCCACCTGGTTGCAGGAGCTGCTCAGCCTCCCAGGATACCGAGCCCCAGAAGCAGCCCTCCATTGGTCGCAGGTAACAGAGGTTATCCCGTCAGCTGGAATAATGCTAGGGGGTTCTAGGCTGCTGTCTCCTAGAGTTATCTAGAGGGATGAAGTTCCAGGTTCTGTAGGAGGACCTAGCTTGCTAATGCATCTTCATAACAGCTCCCTTCACTCCCTGACTCATTCCCTTACTGATGTCTTCTGGGATCATCTCCAGAATCAATAGCGTGGACTCAAATTCTTTCTCAGGGTCTCTATATGTAGACCCAAACAAGGCAGTAGGCAACTGACTGCCACTGGAAGTTTCCAAGCAAGCAAGAGACATACAATTCAAGCTCTGTTTAGTCGCTTTAATCAGGGAGCATCCTGCAAAAGACAGACTGGCATAGAGAATGATGGGTGGTAAGGAACTGAGATGGGAGACATCTGCAGGGCACCTGCCAGGCTCCAGTAAGGACTACTTGAACCTGGGCAGAGTAGCGGGCATAGGAATAGAAAAAAAAAAAAAATACAGAGTACAACACTTCCATTGAAGTTAAACCAAAAGAGAGAGTACTTGCCTTTTATATCTCCAGCTATGGGATCTTCAGGACTTGGAGTAGAAATGGGGAAAATGGGAATTCCTAGAAAAGTTGTTTTTAAAAAAAATACAGAGAAAGATTAAGGAGACAGTCAAGTAAAATACCAAACTGCACAAACCAGAAAGAAGCCCTTCTACCTTCATGAAAAGTAGCATGCGGAGCCTAATTTAGAGACAGGTAACACTGCTGCACTGAGTATGCAGCTGAAACCAGACTGGCCAGACATTCTGATTTGTATATTAAATGAACAGAAATGGATATTTCGTGCTCACAATAGCTATGCCTCCATCTAAGCAGGGATAAGCTAGTTTTCCTTAGCATCTTTATTGGTTTTTTAAATGTAAAATTGAGAACGGTTTTTTCTTTTAAATTTTTTTAAATTTTTCCCCCTAAAATTTGGTGTATGCCATAAAATTGTATGGGGTTTCTTTTTGTCACTAAAAAGGCAAGTGCTGTTTCTGCTTAGCCTGTATCTAATAATTAGATTCTAAATGCATCGAGCCTCAATTCAGTGTTACTGAATACTGATGCTTTAAAAATTGACTTCTTTCAATATAAAATGATCATATAATTCATCATCCAGACTAGGCTCCTAGATGTGGAAAGTGGGAGCTAGTTTAATGATTCTCCTAGGACAGCAGGTGTGAGCCGGGACATAGAGCCACCCCATTCGTATATGTCCTTCTCCCCATGTCCCCACACTATGCTTTCACTGCCCTGTAAAGCCAGGAATACAAGAACCAATGCGGCAAGCGGGGTGCGGAGGGTCAAGACAGTGTTTCTCTGTCCTAACACAGAAGTGCAGTTTTCACCCTTCAGTGGAACAAAAAGAACCATGGCTCGCGTTACAATTTGCAGGGCTGATTTCATGATCTCCTGTTTCCTGTTCTGTGGTGTTTCTACCAGATAGATATTTTCTCTCTCCAAGATGCTGAGACATTCCCTTTGATCACAACGGTGGGGGAGGGGGGGTGGGAGATGGCGGTCACCTGGCCGGGGTTACCATGGGAAAGGGACAACACATCCTCCAGCCAGCCAGAATGTTGACACACACTGTGTGTGTGCCCATGAACATCTGGAACCCTTGACACTTCTTCCAAGTTCTTTTGTGAAGAAAAACCACACCCATGGTTCCTGTTGAGTTGAAATTACCAGGATGGGACCTTTCTGAACGACTGGGATGGTAGTGTCTGTAATCACTGGGCATAAATAAAACTACAGAAAGTACTCCAATAAACGTGCTCTGAACTTTTGTAAACACTTTCATGTGAACACAACCTACGTGCTCGCCCCACCCCGTGTCTGCGGTGCCTCCACCCTGCCCGCCGCGCCCCCAGCTGTGAACGCACCGGCTACAAGCCCATAAGGGACGACCCTCCACCTGCCCCAGCTACTTACTCAGGCAGAAGGGGAAGCGATAGTATCCAACGGCACACTTCTCACAGTTGTCTCCTTGGAAATTCGGTTTGCAAGTGCAGCGGCCTGAACCCGGCTCACAGTCATCCGCGTGTGCGGGGTTACAGCTGCAAGCTACGGGAAACGCTGGCTTTCAGAGGCTCAGCCGGCCAGTGGGCTCAGGAAGGCGGCTCTGTCCCCAGCACCTCGCCCGCAGTGTTTACTACGTCACTCTCAGCCCCCGGTTATTCTTGAAAGGGCACAGCCTGTTCTCCACTTTCTACCTGCTTAATCAGGTGCTTCGACCAAACCCCAGGAACCCTCAGAGATAAGCTTATTTAGAAGACACCTGTGCTGAGTTCTCAAGAATACAGTTTATTACACTGAGTGCTGTGTGGCTGGTGCATCAGAGGCAAGGTCTGCACAGGCTCCAATCAGAGGGGCGTGGGAGGGGGTGTGCTGCAGTCCCTGGAAGGTCTGTTGAGCACAACCCCCCACCTCCACTGCCATAAGCCAACTGTGTCTATTGACACAGACATGTCATTAGACATTAGGCATGACATTAGACATTGTCACAGACATGTCTATTGACACACCCACAGTCCAAATGTTAGATTCCAGTGACACGACTTATTGAAGGCAGTTGTGAAACCAACACGACTATTAGGTCTGCATTCCAGACAGACATTCTTGGGGTTCAAGAGGTATGAACTTGACTCCTCCCTTGGGAGTTTCACTTGACCTGGCAAGTTCTGACCATGGACAGAAAAAACACTGTCAGGACCCAGCTAAGCACATGCCCCGTAAGGAACTGGAACGTTGGAGGCGCTGTGGGCAGCAAGCATTCCCCCAGGGCTGGCTTCATCTGGTGTCCTTTGCTTAACTTGCTTAGGACAGATGGGTCCTGTGGATTCTTTATGCTCTGCCTGTAACATCCTTGTGAGACTGTGACTGCGAGACCACTTCAGTGATGAAGAAAGAACCTAGAACAGCGATGGGGAGCCGAGAATCACGGAGAACAGTGATTCCAGGGAAGGGATTCACAATGCATTTGCGATGTCCTGGTCTCCTTTGCTAAGGCCTATTCTTCATGGGCCCAAGAAAAGTGATGGACATACCTCACGCGATGATGTGGGAGAGGGAGGGCAAACGGGAACACTCTTTGAACAAACACAAATGCCCAACAGAGAGGCAAATCAGAGTTCATACATTCTTTGGACTTGGATGCCCTCTGATGTTAATGACATGATGAGTGAATGGGGGGGGGGTGCGTGGGCACAGCAGCCAACTAGATGCCTGAACTGTTTTCCAATGGTGACAGCCAGAGAGCATAAAAGAGATGACACATGTAGGGCAAAGTCCATAGTCTGACCTACGACCTAAATTTCCCTGGGGAAAACCCAGTGGCATTCTGCAGTATCATGGATACCATATGGCACCAAGTCGGCAGACAGATTGGACCTGTACCTGGAGCTACCACTTAACGGCTCTAGGAAGTACCCAATAAATCACAGCTGTTTTAGATATCATGACCACTATCAAATCCTTGTGAAACCATTACTATATTGTCTGGATGCTAATACAAAAACCTGAAATTATTGGAGATCATAGAAACATGTGAAAACAACAGAAAATGGAGGAACTATCATTTGTTAGAGGGCTGGTGTGTGGCAAGCCCAAAGCCTGATGTCCTCCTAGGTTCTTCTGATGGTATGTCATTCCATCTTACGGAATATGCAGGCACACCTCGTTTTACTGTGCTTTTTCCATCGTGCTTCACAGATATTATGTTTTTTTACAAATTGAAGGTTGGTGGCAGTCCTCCGTTGAGCCAGTCTATCAGCACACTTTTTCCAACAACATCTGCTCACTTTGTGCCCCTGTCACATTTTGATAAATCTCACACTATTTCCACCTTCTCCATGATCATATTTGTTACGGTGATCTGTGGCCCATGAGGACAGCTCGCTGAAAGCTCAGAGGGCAGCTAGCATTTTTTGGCAACAAAATAATTTTAATTACGGTACATACCTTTTTTTAAGACATAATGCCATTTATTAGACAATGGCATCGTGTCAACATAACTTTGATACACACTGGGAAACTGAAACCTTCAGCTGACCCACTTTATTGCAAGAAATGCTTTATCACGGTGGTCTGGAATCAAATCACACTATCTTCACAGTGTGTCTGCATTATCATTCCCATCTGTATACAAGGAATCGGAAGCCCAGGGAAGTTTGTAGCTGCGTGGCGTCACACAGCTGGAAGGAGCAGAATCAACAGTGTGAAGAAAGAGGGAAGAAAGGGAAAGACCAGCCCATCAGAGTTTAGCCCGATGGCCACTCCGAAACCGTACAGTAGAGACAGTCTAAGACGCCCCAAGTCAAAATGAAACTTACGGATGCAGCCGTGGGGGGCGTCGACTGGAACACCATAAGGGCGGTAATAACCTTTAGCACAGTTTTCACAGTTTATACCAGCTGTGTTATGCTAGAAAGAAATGAAAGAAATTTAGAAAGAAGAGTACCGGAACAGGCCATACCTTGTGCTATTCATCTGGTGAAACCATTCTGTCATATATGATTATAATTTCAAAGTCAAAAATATAAGCGTTTATCTCGACTTTGTGTCTCCAAGATTTACCACAGGGCATTGGCTTACAGGTGACTCTGGATTTTTTTTTCCCCCACTGAAAGAGAAAATGAGGGTCAGTTCCATGAACTAGTCAGCTCGGGTTTTCCTCTCTACCACAGAAGCACCTGACATTTCAGTGAGAAAAGACTCAAGAGCACTATTCTTCCTAGTTTCAATCAGAAGGAGTGAGTCGATAACAAATCACCCTTAGGTTTAACCCAGGGAATAAAGGGCCATGTGTGTATTTTTATCTTCACCGATTTTGGAAGAGATCACACACACAGATCTTCTTGTCATCCTGATTTTATCTGTGCTTTAGTCCTGAAACCATTCCAGACACTTCTGTTATATGAAGGGAAATGTAGGTGAGAGTCTCCTGCTCAGAGTTCATTTTAAAGTACAATACTAGGCGGGTTTGTTTTTTTTTTAAAGATTTTATTTATTTATTTGACAGAGAGAGATCACAAGTAGGTAGAGAGGCAGGCAGAGAGAGAGGAAGGGAAGCAGGCTCCCTGCTGAGCAGAGAGCCCGATGCGGAACTCGATCCCAGGACCCTGAGATCATGGCCTGAGCCGAAGGCAGCGGCTTAACCCACTGAGCCACCCAGGCGCCCACTAGGCGGGTTTTTATATTTCATGGTTAATTGTCACAAATCAAATTGCCCAACGTGCATCACCAGTTTCCAAGAACTGCACACCATGGATCTAACTCAAGTCTGCCTCTTGTGCTCCCTAACTTGGAAACAGTTAGAAGGACAGCGTTCTCTCATTAATGCAAAGGGAGGCAATAGGAAGTTAAAAACAAAGAGCAAACACTTTGATCCGAAAAGAGTCTGCATAGAATCAGAGTGGAGAACAAAGACCCTTTTCTGAATCCTCTCCCCCATTTTAGATGGTTTTATTAATTACAGATTTTTATTTATTACCACTCCTTATCCTGTGGGCTAAAATCTGAATTCACTTTAACGGTGAGGTCGAAAACCGCACTGGCCACTTCTCTGACTAAACATTCGCATGCGTAAACATTCGGGCAAATAAGAAACAGCTGTGGTCCACCTCCCTTCCACCGAATGCCAATTAACCTCTCAACTCTTCTGCTTGCCACTGTGACTTACAATAGGACATCAGGTTGACCCAGGCTCCCAAATTTCCCCCATTTTTAAGACACAAAGAACAGCAACAAATAATGGAATAATGCCTGTAGTTTACCTCCAAATCCTGGGTATTCTCTAGGACCCTCGCCTTCCCCTGAGGGCAACGATACACCACTTCACCCACCGATGCTATGGCCGTGGTTGGACCAAGGAGGACCTGAGGACAGTGGTTGTTCTATATTTCTATAATGGAGGTGCTGGAGAAGCAACTCACTGGGAGGAACAGGTGCCTGAATTTGCATTTGCCTGACGCTTCACACAAGCTGAGAAAACCTCAAGCCAAGGAGTGAGGTGGGTGCTGATGGAATCCATGCAGGAGATAAGCCTACCCCCACCCCCACCCTCACCTCTTTCTTCAGCACCACATAGAGAGGCTTTCTACAGAAGGCTCACCTAGAAAGCCCAGGCTCTGAAAATGGACAATAATCTAATTCCTCCAAGCATAACTTTTCTAAAATGTTTTCCATTTTCAGGTAAACCCCATTCTCCCTTTTCCTCTCAATTCCTTGTCCACCATCTTCAACACTGTTGCTGGCTTCCATTCCTGTGAAGCCCAAGCACATGGAGACTATTAGCCTACTCACTGGCCACACTCTCTGGGAAGCCCCCTACCTGATTTTCCTTCTGAAGCCAACAGGATCTGCCTTCTGTGACCTCTCTGACCTGTCTATCCCTGCTCACTGCCCTCCAGCCACACAGCCCCCTGCTCCCTCCCAGGGCTTTTGCCCTGCCATCCCCTCTGCCTGGAATGCCCTCCCCTGGACAGACGCCTGACTCATTCTCTGGCTTCTTTCAGGTCTTTACTCCAATACCACATCCTAGGGAACTGGTCACCCTAATTTAAAACTTCACATACCCCAAACCAACACTTAAAATACTAAACCCAAGAAATAAAAATAAAACCAATAACATTTAAAAAAAGGGGCCAGGGGCACCTGGGTGGCTCAGGGGGTTAAAGCCTCTGCCTTCGGCTCAGGTCCTGATCCCGGGGTCCTGGGATCAAGCCCCACATTGGGCTCTCTGCTCAGCAGGGAGCCTGCTTTCCTTCCTCTCTCTCTGCCTGCCTCTCTGCCTATTTGCGATCTCTCTCTGTCAAATAAATAAATAAACTCTTCAAAAAAAAAAAAAAAAGAAGTGGCCATCTCTGACACAATTGCTTGCCCTGCAGGACAATGACCTGGTTCTCTTGTGTGCTGTCTGATTGGTCACCTGATTGCTCTCTTACGTGCTGATTGGCCACCTGAGTGTCTCCAGGCACAGCCCAGGGCTGATGGTGGCTTTTCTCATTCTGCCATTACCAGCACTCCGTAGGAAAGGTGGGAGACAGCCAGGTTAGCTGGTACCATGGACTGAATGTTGGTTTCGCCCTCCTGAAACTGCATATGCTGAAGCCTAATCTCCAGTATATGATGGTATGTGAAGATAAAGCCTTTGGGAGATAATCAGATCACGAGGGTGGAGCCCCGACCATGGGATGAATGCCCTTCAAAGAAGAGATGATCTCTCTCCACCACGAGAGGATACGAGCAGGCAGCTATTTGTGAACCAGAAAGTGGGCCCTTACCGGACACTGGATCTGCCAGCACCTTGATCTTTCATTAGAAACACGAATTATGGGGCACCTGGGTGGCTCAGTGGGTTAAAGCCTCTGCCTTTGGCTCAGGTCATGATCCCAGGGGCCTGGGATCCAGCCCCACATCTGCCTCTCAGCTCAGCAGGGAGCCTGCTTCCTCCTCTCTCTCTGCCTGCCTCTCTGCCTACTTGTGATCTGTCCGTCAAATAAATAAAATCTTAAAAAAAAAAAAAGAAAGAAAAGAAACACGAATTATACTGTAAACCAAATTTAATCATCTACATGAATGTGTTTCTAGATTCTCTACTAGAGAGTGTTTTTGCTATCTTGGAAGATAAATTTCCCCCAGAACTCTTCATCTTTTTTCTATCCTCTCATATTCTTTTATTGATAAGAACTTTAGAATCATTCTGTCAATCTTCATAATAAAAATCCTGTAGGAATTCTGGTAACAGTTGCACTGAATTTATAGGTTGGCTTTGAAGAAATGGCACATTTATATATTGAATCTGGAAACGCACGACGCCTCTCTTTTTTTTTTTTTAAGATTTTTTATTTATTTACTTGAGAGAGAGACAGTGAGAGAGAGCATGAACGAGGAGAAGGTCAGAGAGAGAAGCAGACTCCCCATGAAGCTGGGAGTCCGATGCGGGACTCGATCCCGGGACTCCAGGATCATGACCTGAGCCAAAGGCAGTCGTCCAACCAACTGAGCCACCCGGGCGTCCCACGACGCCTCTCTGTATAGGTCTTCTTTTATATGCTCCAATAAGGTTTCATAGGTTTGGACGCAGCCCCACAGTTAATTCTTCTGTTGTTTCCTAGAATACTTCCAAAGCATTCCATCCATTGGAGCTATGCTCTCCTGCATGGATGTGTTTCTCTTTTGAATCTTTCTGGAATCTCCAGCAACTCCTGGTCTGATGCTGATACTTTTTCTTACTTTCCATGCTATCATAGTTCCCAGGAGAGGCTATTTTGCTTGTTTACCATCGTTTCTGTACTATTGTAGGGATTTGGCACAGGAGGGAATGTGGCCATACATGCTCTAGTTCTTGATCTCATCTCTTAGCTTTATGGGGTGGATGTGTGTGGAGGAGACAAACAATTTAGAAACAGTTGCAACCAGCACATCAGGAACAACGGCTAGAGTAGGCTCAAGACTTAGAACATAAGTCATATCTTCACAAAAGAAGCTAAAGACTCCGATTTATTTAATGCAGAGAAAGTATCTTTCAAGCATCCTCTGAAACAATATGGGTAATCTTCAACTGGAATAAGAGCATCAATATTTTCATCAAATGAAAGAAATCAAGGAGTCAACCCCCAAAATGTTGTGTTCCTTGCCTTCTTTTGTTGCTCTTTCTCCCCAATATTTCATTAAAAAAGAATTCAAATTTTACAGTGAATATCTCTACATGCCCTGGGTAGAGTTTATCACTGACATTTTATTTGTATCACATAATTATCCATATATTCATTCCTCTATCCACTAATCCATCTTATTTTTTGTGCATTTCAAAATACAATGCAGATCACAGTCACTGTCCTCTACAACTTCAGCATGCATATAATTAACTAGAGTTCAATGTTTATTTAGTTTTCTTTTCTTTAGGCATAAAATTTATATAAAAGTATAAAACTCTTAATTGTGCACTCACTGAGTTATGACAAATGAATACATCTGTGAAATCCAAGCCCCTATCTAGATGTAGGACACTACCGTCACCTCAGAAAGTTCTCCATGACCCCTTCCACTTAATTGCTCCATCACCAACTCCCAGAGTCAACTACAGTTCTGATTTTTCCCACTACTGATTAGTTTTCCCTGCTCCAGAATTTCATTTAAATGGCTGTCATACTATGTGTATTCTTTCCTGTAAGTCTCCTTTCACTTAGTATGATATTGTTAACATTCTTGCATTTTGGGGCGCCTGGGTGGCTCAGTTGGTTAAGCGTCTGCCTTTGGCTCAGGTCATGATCTCAGAGTCCTGAGATTGAATCCTGCTTTGGGTTTCCTGCTCAGCAGGGAGTCTGCTTCTCTCTCTCTGCAGTTCCCCCTGCTTGTGCTCTCTGTCAAATAAATCAATAAAATCTTTTGAAAAAATTGTTGCAATTTGTTGCATGAATCGATAGTTTGTTGCTCACGATTACTCACTGGTATTCCATTGTATAATTATGCCTCATTGTTCATTCTGTTATTGGACACCTAGGCAATTTCCAGTTTGAGGCTATTGTGCATAAACCTGCCATAAATTTTTTGTAGATGCGTTTCCATTTCTAATGGATAAATGCCTAAGAGCAGAATTTGTGAGTCATGGGGTAGGTATATGGTTAATTTTCTTTTTTAAAAATTGCCGGACCTTTCCCCAGAGTGGTTGCACCATTTTTCATTCTGACCTACAATGCATGAGAGGTATGGCAGCTCCACCTCCTCACTGAAATTGATGGTGAGTCATCATAATTGTAATTTGCATTTCTCAGATCACTAATGATACTAAGCTCTTTGTTGTGCACATATTGGCCAGTCATAACTCTACTTCGTGAAGTGGCTATCCAAATCTTAACCAAATCTAAAAATATTTTATTGGGCTACTTGTCTTTTTATTATTGAGCTGTGGGCATTCTTTACATATCCTGAATACCAACCCGTTTGTCAGATTTATGTTTTATGAATATTTTCTCCATGTCTGTGGCTAGCCTATTTGTTTTCTTAATGGTGTCTTTTGTGAGCAGAAGTTTTCCATTTTGATGAAGTTGAATTTGTCAATTTTTCATGGTTATTGCTTTCTGTGACCTAAAAAAATTTTACTCATGTTCTGAATCACAAAGATATTCCCCTCTATTTTTCTCTGAAGCAATGCAGTTTTTACTTTACTTTAGTCTGACACATACTGATTTAGCTTTTAGGTAAGATTTGAGGTAATGATCAAATTTATTTTTTCCCATAGAAATATCCAGTTATTCCAGAGCCATTTGTTGAAAGGAATTTCTCTCCTACCCCTAGCCCCCTTCACTGGACTGCTTTGGTATCTTATCAAAAATCAAATAAATGTCCATATAAGTGTGGGTCTGTTTCTGTACTCCCTATTCTGTTACGGTGATCTATTTATCTATCCTTATGTTGATATCACACTGTTGTGATAACTATAACTTTATACTTAGTCATAAAGTAAAATAACACAGGGGCACCTGGGTGCCTCAGTCAGTTAAGTCTCCAATTCTTGATTTCCACTCGGGTCATGATCTCAGGGTCATGAGATCAAGCCCCACATCAGGTTCTACCCTCAGCAACAAGTCTGCTCCCAATTCTCTCTCTCCTTCTCCTTCTGCTCCTCCCCTTCACACGCACGTGCTCCCTCTCTCTCTTTTAAATAAAAAAATAAATTAAATCTTTATAAAAGGTAGGATAATGAAGTCCTCTCACTTTAATCTGCTTCTTCAAATGGCTTTGTATATTCTAGGTCATTTATGTAACCATAAGTTTAAATATAAACTTTAGAATCTGCATGGCAATTTCTACCAAAAAAACCTGCATTTGAGCTTTAGATCAATTTGGGGAGAATTGATATCTTATAATATTGGGAACATGTTATAACTTTCCATTTATTTTTTTCTAAGTTTTTCTCAGCAGTGTTTTCTTAGCTTTAGTATAGAGGTTTTGCATGCCTTTTGTTAAATATATTCCTAAGCTTTTTTGCTTTTGACATGATTTTAAATTGAGTTTGTATGGGGCACCTGGGTGGCTCAGGGAGTTAAAGCCTCTGCCTTCAGCTCAGGTCATGATCCCAGGGTCCTGATCCCAGGTCCTGGGATTGAGCCCTGCATTGGGCTCTCTGCTCAACAGGGAGCCTGCTTCCCTAACTCTCTCTGCCTGTCTTTCTGCCTACTTGAGATCTCTGTCTGTCAAATAGCAAAATCTTTAAAAATAAATAAATTGAGTTTGTATTTCATTTTCCTATTGATTGCTGCTAGAATGTAAAAATCAAGTTAATTTTTATTTATCATCCTGTATTCCACAACCTTACTAAATTCCCTTATTAGTTCTAGTAGTTGTTATGTACACTGCCTAAGATTTTTTACATAAATAGTATGTCATCTGCAAATACAGGCAGTTCTACTCTTTCTTCCCAATAGTAATGCTTTTTATTTCTTTTTGATTAAGATATGCAATGTTCAGGACCTCCAGGGCACTGTTTGGTAGAATTAGTGAAAAGCAAACATCCTTGTCTTATTTCTAATCTTCAGAAGGAAACGGTTCAATATTTTACCTCTAATATTTTGTTAGTTGCATGTTTTTCATAAATGCCATTTATAGATTGCAGTTTCACTTCTATTTCTGGTTTGCTAAGAGCTTTTATTGTAAAATGGGTATATTTTTGTCTAGTGGTATTTCACATGACCCTTCTCTTTTATTCTGCTACTATGATGATCAAGCAGACTGATTTTTCAATTTATTAAGTTTTTATTTTAATTCCAGTATAGTTAACATACAGTGTAATATTAGTTTCAAGTGTACATACAGTGATTCAGCACTTCCATACATCACCCAGTGCTCATCACAATGCGTAGCCTCCTTAATCCCTGTCCCCTATTGTACCCACCTTCCCACTCACATTACGTCTGGTAACTATGAGTTTGTTCTCTACAGTTAAGAGTCTGTTTCTTGGTTTTAACTCTCTCTTTCTCTTTTAAATTCATTTGTTTTGTTTCTTAGATTCCACGAGTGAATCATATGGTATTTGTCTTTCTCTGACTGACTTACTTCGTTTAGCACTATACTCTCTAGCTCCATCCATATCATTGCAAACAGCAAGAGTTCATTCTTTTTTATGGCTGAATAATATTCCACTGTTTGTACATATCACTTCTTCTTTATCCATTTCTCTATTGATGAACACTTGGACTGTTTCCCTATCTCAGCTATTTTATTTATTTTTTATTTTTTAAAATATTTTATTTATTTATGTGACAGACAGAGATTACAGGTAGGCAGAGAGGCAAGCAGAGAGAGAGGAAGGAAAGCAGGCTCCCCGCTGAGCAGAGAGCCCCATGCGGGACTTGATCCCAGGACCCTGAGATCATGACCTGAACCAAAGGCAGAGGCTTTAACTCACTGAGCCACCTGGGTACCCCCATACTTCAGCTATTTTAAATGCTGCTATAAATGTCAGGGTCATGTATCCCTTTGAATTAATGTTTTTGTATTGGGGGGGGGGATAAAAACCCAGTAGCAAAATTACTGGATTGTAGGTTAGGTCCATTTTTAACTTTTCGAGGAACATACTATCTTCCACAGTGGCTACACAAGTTGGCATTCCCACCAACAGTGTAAGAGAATTTTTTTTCCCACATCCTCACCAATACTTGTTTCTTGTGTTGTTGATTTTAACCAGTCTGACAGGTGTGAGGGGATATCTCATTGGGTTTTGATTTGCATTTCCCTGAGGATGAGTGATGTTGAGCATCTTTTCATGTGTGTATGGCCATCTGTAGGTCTTCTTTGGAGAATGTCTGTTCATGTCTTCTGCCCATTTTTCTTTCTTTTTTTTTTTTTTTAAGATTTTACTTATTTATTTGAGAGAGAGAGAATAAACAGGAAGGAGGGGCAGAAGGAGAGCGAGAGAAGCAGACTCCCTGCTGAGTGGGGAGCCTGATGCAAGGATTGATCCCAGGACCATGAGATCATGACCTGAGCTCAAGGCAGATGCTTAACCAACTGAGCTACCCAGGTATCCCTTGCATTTTTCAATTATATTATTTGTTTTTTGGGTGCTGAGTTGTATGAATTTTTTATATATTTTACATATAAACCCTTTATCAGATATGTCACTTACAAATACTTTCTCCCATTCTGTAGGCTCCCTTTCAGTTTTGTTGACTGTTTCCTTTGTTGTGCAAAAGCTTTTTATTTACATGTAGACTGAATACTTTATTTTTGCCTTTATTTTCCTTTCAGGAGACATATCTATAAAAATGTTGTTACTGAGAGCACCTGGGTGGCTGAGGGGGTTGAGCATCTGACTCTTGATTTCATCTGAGGTCATGAACTCAGTGTCATGAGATCAAGCCCCACATCAGGCTCTATGATGGGCATGAAGCCTGCTTAAGGTTCTCCCTCTCCCTCTGCCCTCCCGCTGCTTGTACTGCTTTTCTCTCTCTCTCTCTCTCTCTCTCACACACACACACACACACACACACGCACACATCTTGTTACAATCAATGTTAAAGAAATTAATACCTGCACTCTCTCTTAAAGCTTTTATTGGTTTCAGGTCTCACATTTAGGTTTTTAATTCATTTTGAGTTTATTTTTGTGTACGGTGTTAAAAAGTGTCCAGTTTCAATCTTTTGCATGTAGCTGTCCAGTTTTCCTAACATCATTTGTTATAGACAAATTCTGTGGTGTTGGTTGTTATTTCTCCTCTCTCATTTGTGATTCTGTTTATGTGAGACCTTTTTCTTTTTCTTTTCCCTTTTTTTTATGAGTCTGGCTAGAAATATTAGAATGAATGTGTGTGTGTGTGTGTGTGTGTGTGTGTGTGTGTACAAGTCAAAATTTATTTATTTATTTTTTTTTCAAAAGAACCAGTTCCTGGTTTCATTGATCTGTTCTATTTGTTTTGTTAGTTTTAGTTTCTATATCATTTATTTATTCTCCAGTCTTTATTATTTCCTTCTTTCTTCTAGTTTGAGTTTTGTTGTTCTTTTTCTAGCTCTGTTAAGTGTAAGTCTTAGTTGTTTATTTGACATTTTTCTTGCTTCTAGATGTAGGCCCTCATCTTAGAACAGCTTTTGCTGCATCCCGAAGACTTTGGAACTTTGTCTTTTCATTTTTATTTGTTTCTATGTAATTTTTGATTTATTCTTTGATTTCTTGGTTGACCCATTCATTGTTTAGTAGCGTATTATTTAATCTCTGTGTATTTGTGTTCTTTCCAGATTTTTTCTTGTGGTTGATTTCTAGTTTCATAGCATTGTGGTGAGAAAAGATACATGACATGACCTCAAGTTTTTTTAATTTGTTGAGACTTGTTTTACGGCCTTACCATGTGATTGTCTAGATAATGTTCCATGTGCACTCAAAAAGATTGTGTATTCTGCTGCTTTACAACGGAATGTTCTGAATATATCCATTAAATCAATTTGGTCCAGTGTCATTCCTTGTTGGTTTTCTGTCTGGATGATATATCCATTGACATAAGTAGGGCAGAAAAGTCTCTTACTATTATTGCATTATTATCAATTGGTTCCTTAATGGTTTGTTATTATCTGTTTTATGTATTTGAGTACTTCCATGTTGGGTGCATAAATATTTATAATTAGTATATCATCTTACTGGATTGTCCCTTTATTATTATATAGTGTCCTTCTTTGTCTCATTATAGTCTATTTTGTCTGATATAAGTATTGTCTCCCAGGGTTTCTTTTGATATTCATTTGCATGATAGACAGATGTTTCTCTATCCCCTCATTTTCAATCTGCAGGTGTCTTTTGATTTGAAATGAGTCTCATATAGGCAGCACATAGGTAGGTTTTGCTTCTTTATCCACTCCGTCACCCTATGTGTTCTGATTGGAGCATTAGTCCATTTACATTGAAAGTAATTATTGATAGTTTTATATTTATTACCATTTTGTTACTTTTCTTGTGTCATTTCTACAGTTTTTCTCTGATTCTTTTTTCCTTGCTCTCTTTCATGGCTTGCTGACTTTCTTTGGTGACACACTTGAATTCCTTTCTCTTTATTCTTCGCAAATTTATTACTGGTTTTTAATTTGTCGTTACCATTAGGTTTGTATATAACATCCTCTGCATATAGTAGTTTACATGGAGCCAATGGTCCTTAAGTTTGAACCCATTCTTTCCTCCTCTCCCCTTCTCCACGTTTCAGATTTATGGAATCATATTTTACATACGTTTATTTTGTGAATCCCTTGACTGATTTTTACAAATATATTTATTTTTCTTACTCTCATGTATAGTCTTTCCTTTCTACTCAAAGAGCCTTCTTTAATATTTCTTGTAAGTTATGAACTCCTTTAGTTTTTGTTTGTCTGAGAAACTCTCTCTCCTATTCTGAATGATAGCCTTGCAAGCTGCAGATTTTTCTCTTTTAGCACTTTGAATATATCATGCCACTTTCCTCTGGCCTGCAAGGTTTCTGCTAAAAAATCCACTTCAAGCCTTATGGAATGTCTCATATGTAACTCTCTTCTTTTCTCTTGCTGCTTTTAAAATTCTCTCTTTATAACTTTTTTTTTTTTCCATTTTAATTACCATGTGTCTTGGTGTGGACCTCCTTGGATTGATTTTATTGGTGGATCTCTATGCTTCCTGGATCTGGATATCTGTTTCCTTCCCCAGATTTGGGATTTTTTCAGTTATTGTTTTTCAGATAAATTTTCTGCCCTCTTTTCTGTCTCGTCTTCTGGGATCCCTACCAAATGCTATTATGCTTGATGGAGTCACTGAGTTCCCTAGGTCTATCCTCACTTTGCATAATTCTCATTTCTCTCATTTGTTCAATTTGACTAATTTCCCTTACTCTGTCTCCCAGACCATTAATTCATTCCTCTGCTTCCTCAAGTCTGCTATTTGTTCCATCTAGTGTATTTTTAATCTCATTTATTGTGTTCTTCATCCCTGATTGGTTCTTTTTAATTTCTTTCATCTCTTTGTTAAAGGTCTCACTGATGTCCTCTACTCTTTTCTTAAGTCCTATGAGCATCTTTATGATCATTGCTTTGAATTCTCTATCCACCATATTACTTATATCCATTTTGCTTAGGTCTCTTCCTGTATATTTGTCCTATTCTTTCATTTAGGACATATTCCTCTGTCCCTTCATGTCATTGAACTCTGTCTATTTCTGTGTATTAGGAAAGTCAGCTACTTCTCTTACACTTGAAAGTAATGGCCTTATGAAGAAGAAGTTCTGTACTGCCCTGCAGTGCAGTGTCCCCCTTTCACCTGAACCTGGCACTTCAAGGGTATCTCCTATGTGTGATGCATGTGCCCTGTTTTTGTGGCTGCGTTGCTTTTTCCTTCAGCCCAGGCATCTGCAATAAGGCTCTCTCTGCTGTTTTGGACAGTGTTTGGTCCTGGTGGTGTTATAGGGCCAGTCTGGGACCACCCTGAGCTAGTTGAGTAAGACCAGGAATTTGCCAGAGATGCAATAGCACCAAGTCCTTGTGTTGCCCTGTGAGAAGCTTCCACTGGTAGGCAGGGCCTGCAGTCACAGCAGGCCATTGCTGGGGCTCCATCTGACTCATGTGTGTAGTTATCTTTCCCTCTCTCCAGGGTAAGAGTTACTTTGGAGTGGTGTTGGCCATCATAGATGCTGCTTGCCTACTGCCAAGCCTATATCCTATAGGGGCTCTGGCCAAAAGTGTATCGGAGGGGGCAGAGCCCCCAAAGCACAGTGTGGGAGCAGTGCTAGCAAGCCTTGCATGCCATGAGAGGGGCCCTGCGGCATCAGGACTAAAGCAGCCCATCTCGCTCCATGGAAGCCAAGTGTAGGGTGGGGCTACAGTGACAGTAAGCTTTGTGCTCCCCTGTCCTCTGTAGGAGGAGCCCTGCAGCACTGGGATTGAGGCACCATCCAAAGGCGTAGATCCTTGGAAGCATAGTACAGGGTGGGTGTGGCAACCAGGTGATGGGGCCAAAAAGCCTTTCATCCCCAGCTGGTGCAAGAGGGGCCCTTCCATGCCAGACCGAGATGGGCTGTCTAGAGTGGTGGACTGATGGAAACACAGCATGGCAGGGGGGCAGGGTGGGGGCAGCAGTGCTAGCAAGTTAGGTAGCCAGTCCTTCGGGGGCCTATGTGTTTACACTGGGGGCCAAGGGAGAAAAAATGGCGCCTGCCAATTTCTTTGTTCATGAAGGAGTTCCCCAGTGATTTCTGTCAGCCTCCTGGACAGGCTCTGAGATGAGTAAACCACTCTCCCTCCCATATGCCCTAAGCTCCTCTCAGACTGCTATTTCTATGCTGCATCTCCACAGACTGTTGTGTTCTTTAAGGGCAAGGATTCAGTTTCCTCTTGCCCTTGGCACTCCCGGAACAGAACCTACTGATTTTTTTTTTTTTTTTTTTTTTTTTTGGTAATTCCAGGCTTTAGGTCCTGCTGATTGTAAGAACTCACAAAATCCAATCCCTCTGGTTTCCAAAGCTAAATGTTAGAGGGGATTCAGGTGTCCTTACCATACAACCGCCCCCCCAACAACTGACAGTCCTGTGAGTCCATTTACCTCCCTGTATCTGCCCTTCCTACTCTTTCCAGTGCGACCTCGTCTCTACACTTAGTTGTGGAATTTATTCTGCCAGTCTTCAGTTTGCTTTCTGAGTTACTTACACTGTTGTGAGTCTTCTCTGGCTATATCCGTGCTCTGAGGTGAGGCTAGGGTCCTCCTACTCCACCATTTTCCTCAGCCTGCTGATTGATTTTCAAATGTTCAATCAACCTTGCTTTCCTGGGATAAACCTTACTCGTCTTAATATACTATCCTTATGCTATATTGCTGAAGGTCAGAATTTCCATGGGATATCATTTCTCTATAACCTGAAGAACTTCCTTTGCTATTTCTGGTAGTGCAAATATTTTTGGTAACACATTCTCTCAGTTTGATTTTATCAGAAACATTTGTCCTTTTGCTTTCCTTGTCAAAGACTATTTTTGCTAAATATAGAAATCTTGGTTAATAGTCCGTTCTTTTTTTTAATTTAGCACATTTAAGGTATTCTCCACTGTCTTGTGGCCTCCACAGTTTCTAATAAGTTCACAGTCATAGTTATGTGTTGTTTTCTCTACTTTCAAGATTTTCACTCTTTCTTTGGCCCTGCT